>NW_024080642.1:8100587-8262034 GCF_003009895.1 Hyaena hyaena | reverse complement strand
GCAGAAAAGGACAAATATCATATGTTTGCACATATAGGAGGATTGGGAGGAACTTAACAGAGGACCATGGGGGAGAAGAAGGGGAGAAATGGTGGGGGAAAGGGAGAGAGGCATACCATGAGAGACTCTTAAATGCTGAGAACAAACTGAGGACTCATGGGTGTGGGGAGGGAGGGGGGAGATGGGCATGGAGGAGGGCACTGGTGGGGATGAGCACCGGGTGTTATATGGAAACCAACTTGACAATAAACTATCTGTAAAAAATAAAATAAAATAAAATAAAATAAAATAAAATAAAATAAAATAAAATAAAAAGAAGTTAGACGCCGAACCCACTGAACCACCCAAAAGCCCCAGGAATCTATTGTCTTTAAAATTGAACGAATGCATGTCTCAGCCTGAAGCACAGCCAATAAATATTTATGAAGCAGTGGCCACATCCAGGCACCATGTAGGTGTTGGCACTTCTGCAGTCATGAATACCAGCACAGCCTTTCCTGCATGAAGTTTGCAATCCACTAGGCAAGACATCTATAAAAAATCCCCTGGGCAGTTAGTCTCTAGGGTCAAGCACAAGATGCTATAGAAACATAGCAGCAGATTCTCATTTGGTCTGGTGGGGACAGGAGAGGTATAGCTGAGTAAGTGCTGTGTCATATGCCTGAAGGATAAGTAGGGACAAGCCAGATGAAGAGGAGCAGAAGGAGGAAGATGCTTCTCAGGGGCGCCAGCAAGTAGAAAAGGCTGGAGGAAAGAAATTGTGACTTTCAAGTCCAGTATTTCTGGAGAGGTGAGTGTGTGTTACTATGGGACCAGGTGAAGCTGTGGAAGTAGGCCGGGGTCAGGTCATGAAGCACCTTTTGTGCCCTTGAAAGGAATTTTGCCTTTATCTTAAGAGCAATGAGAATCTATGACGACTCTAGGGAGAATGATGATCAGATTTTCATCTTAGAATGCTACAGTTTGAATGAAGGATATTAAAGGAGAGTATTCAAGCATGGATGTATGGATATTAGTGAAGAGGCTGTTTCAATAGTACAGACAAGACATGTTGTCAGCCCAGCCAGGGTATTCAATTTTGAGATAAGGAGTGGATGAATGAGAAAGAGATTCACATGGCTGCATTTAGGATATGTTGACAGATTGGATATTGATGATGAGTGAAAGGAAGAAATGCAAGAAACTCAGGTATATGACTGGAACACCTGGATTCCTTTTTACTGAGATATGCAGACCTACAGTGGGAGAGAATTAGGACTGGGAGATGCGCAGGGTAAGATCATGAGTTTCTTTTGCGATCTGCTGAGCTTAAAATGCATGTGATATGTCTACGGGAAGATAATCAGTATGCAGCTAGGTACACAGTATATAGGTTAGAGAGTTATCTACACCCAAGGATTAAATGATTATCAAATCCACTAGAGTAGATGAGTTTTTCTTGGTGGTATAGGTAGCATTGTAAGAGAATAGTGTTTAGAGAAAAGCCCTGGAACATCAACATAAAGAGATTGACAAAACAGAAACCAATCAGAGTTACTGAGGATACCTGGTCAGGTAGGTATGAAGAAAACCAATATATATGTGTCTCAGAAGATAATGGATAAGACTGTTTTATAAAATTTGAGACGTTGTTACATGTTAAAGAGAAGGGAAGAAAAGTCATTTCCAATCACAGAGATTCTATTATAGAGATTTGGAGTATAGAAATGGTAATTATTGTGATAAGAGTGATATAAAGCATCTTTGCTGAGCACCCAGCAGGCCATTTGTCATAGAAATATGTTCATTTTTAAATTCAGGTTTTAATGGAAACTATAATTTCCTCCTAAAGATACTGAAGACAGAATATGACAGGCAAGAATCAAACTGTCATCTTAGAATTCCTCCTCATTGGCCCACCTATCAAGTCAGAGCTACGAGACCAGTTCTATGCCCTGTTTCTGGTCATGTATGTTACCACTGTCATGGGAAACCTCCTCATCATCATCCTCATACGCCTGAACTTGCACCTCCACACACCCATGTATTTGTTTCTTAGCAATTTATCCTTCTCTGACCTCTGTTTTTCCTCTGTCACAATGCCCAAACTGCTGCAGAACATGCAGAGCCAAGTCCCATCCATTCCCTATGCTGGCTGCCTGACCCAGATGTACTTCTTCCTATTTTTTGGAGACCTGGAGAGTTTCCTCCTGGTAGCCATGGCCTATGACCGCTATGTGGCCATCTGTTTCCCCCTACACTACGCCACCATCATGAGCCCCAAGCTCTGTCTCTCCTTGGTGGTGCTGTCCTGGGTGCTGACCATGTTCCATGCCATGTTGCACACCCTGCTCATGGCCAGATTGTGTTTTTGTGCAGACAACATAATCCCCCACTTTTTCTGTGATATGTCTGCTCTGCTGAAGCTGGCCTGCTCTGACACTCGAATTAATGAATTGGTGATATTTATCATGGGAGGGCTCATTCTGGTCATCCCATTCCTACTCATCATCATGTCTTATGCACGGATTGTGTCCTCCATCTTCAAGGTCCCTTCAGCCAGGGGCATCCTTAAGGCCTTCTCCACCTGTGGCTCACACCTCTCTGTGGTGTCTCTCTTCTATGGGACAGTTATTGGTCTCTACTTGTGCCCATCAGCTAATAATTCTACTGTTAAGGAGACTGTCATGGCTATGATGTACACTGTGGTCACCCCCATGCTGAATCCCTTCATCTACAGCCTGAGGAACAGAGACATGAAGAGAGCCCTGAGAAGCCTCTTTTGTGGAAAGAAAATTCCCTTCTCTGTATGATGGTAACATATGATATTTTTACATATTTCTATCTAGTAAGTATTATAATTGGGAGAATTATTCTAGATTTTTTTCCTTACCATGGAAACTTTCTGTTAAAATCACATACTAAATAATTTTCAATATGTAAAAGAGATAAAGTGGAGTTGTATAGTTGAAGGAGGTAAGAGAGATCTGGTGACCTGCTGATTAAGCCTTCTCTTTGTGTACCCCAGGTGATCTGAAAAAGTGTAATTTAAGAACTGTTTTAAATGATCTTCATGCCTTACATTCTTTAACTAATTTATCATAGGAGACTATGTTTTTTTAAGCCTGAACTCTGCTTTGATTGTGGTATAATTTTAAAATAATTCTCTATATTCTTGGGTCAATACTAAGTAAGCTCTAACATCTCCACCTCCCAGCTTCCCTCTAAATGTCTCCTACTTACCTCTCTCTGCGCAAGATTAATTTCATTTTATCTCTTAACCTTTCCCCACTCTTATTTATTCTTATGTTTATTCTGTTTTCTGAATTGGCCTGACCTGAAATGGATATTTCTAGCCCTTTACTACAAGAGTGTATTTTGTTTTTACCTTGGAATAACTAATACCCAGGGGACCTAAAATTTATTTCCCCAGGAATGGGGAAAGAAGCTAGAAGCTGGTAAACAAGTTCAGAGTTTAATGATGTCTCTTTTCTGTTTGATATTTTGGACCTTATAAAAGAACGTTGTAAATGTATGTTTACACTACCATCATCCTCATGACAAATATGAAAAATATGGCATTTAATTACTTGGCAAGTCACATAGTATGTCAATTGTTGAGTCTATGTAAGATCCCAGACTAAGTAATTCTCTAATTTCTTCTCATTTTCTTTCACTTTAGAAAGAAGGGTAGCAGCAATTAAAAACAAAACAAAGTAAGAAACCCTCTTAGCTCCATTGATGGTATGGACTAGTTTTCCAACCTTGGTCCATATGTATACTCAGCTGTCCTCCTAAGTTATGGTGTCCAAACCCACCACTCTGATCCTCAAGTATGTTCTGGCGACCTCCACATCTCTATCTGAAGCCTAGACTCTTCTCCAGAGTTCCAGATCATTATTCGCATCTATCCATTGGGCGCCTCTATTTGAGATTCTACAAACAGTTCAAGCTCAACATGCACATTATTGAATTCTGTGTTCCCTCAGGTCTGCTCTTTGTCCTTTATCATATATCTTGATTTCTGATGTCACCTTCTACCCAGTTACCTGAACAGCCATTTATGTATATGTATATATATATTCATAAAAGTAGTTTATAGTTTATATAATCTTGCATTATACATTTTCATTTAATATTGTATTCCTTGAAATATTTTATTATATCCATGAGGGAGCTAAGGTAACATTAGTTGCTATAATGGATAAATTCTGAAATCTCATTGCCATCACACCACAAATATATAGTGGCAAGAAAAAAGATTAATATTTAAATTAATGCACTTTCATCTATAACAAAAATTCCATTAAAAATACAATAAAAATTAGACCCTGTTCTCAATAGCAGTGGGAATTATGTTCAAGAATATAAAAAGAAAACTTTAAAACTTTACTGAAAGATAAAAAAGAATGCCACAATAAGTGGATGTATACAGTGACCCTGGATGCCTCATTTTAAACAACTTTTGAGGAGTAAATTTTATACACTAAAATCAATCCATTTAAAATTGTTCGTTTTGATGAGTTTTGAAATGTCAGTGTATCAGTTCTCCTCAAATACATTTAATACAATCCAAATCAAATTCTCAAGGGAATTATTTTAGTGGAAACTGACAAGTTTATACTGATGTGAGTTTGACATATCTGAGCACATACATATAAGAAATTTATCTAGGAGAAAATATAACATAAACAAAGTTGAAAGAGAAGTGACAGACAGTAACATGTCTAACAGACACAATATTAAAATTCAGATTATACAAAGAACACCTACAAGTAATATAAGAATAAAATAAACTGAATACCCCAAATAACCAGAGAAATCTTGAAAAAGCAAAACAAAACTGGAGGCATCACAATTCCAGATTTCAAGCTATATTACAAAGCTGTAGTCATCAAAACAATATGGTACTAGCACAAAAATAGACACTCAGGTCAGTGGTATAGAACAGAAAACCCATAAATAAACCCATAATTATGTAGTCAATTAATCTTCAATAAAGGAGGAAGGAATATACAATATGAAAAATACATATAGTCTTTTCCACAAGTGGTATTGGGAAAACTGGATCAGCATACAAAAGAATGAAACTGTACCACTTTAATACATCATACCCCAAAATAAAATCAACATTGATTAAAGACCCAGATGTGAGACCTGAATCCATAAAAATCCTAGAAGAGAGCACAGGCAGCAATTTTTCTGGCATCTGCCATTGCAGTATTTTTCTGCAATATGTCTCGTGAGGCAAGGATAATAAAATAAAAAATAAAGTATTGGAACTACTTTAAAATAAAAAGCTTCTGCACAGTGAAGGAAACAGTCAACAGATCTAAAGGTGACCTGCTGAATAAGGGAAGATATTTGCAGGTATCTGATAAAGGGTTAGTATCCAAAATATATAAAGAATTGATACAACTCAACACCCAGGAAACAGATGATCCAAAAAAAAGCCCCCAAAAAACCAAAAACGCAAATAATCCAGTTCAAAAATGGGCAGAGGACATGAACAGACATTTCTCCAAAGACATACAGATGGTAACAAGCACATGCAAAGATGCTCAACATCACTCATCATCAGGGAGGTGCAAATTGAAACTACAATGAGATATCACCTCACACCTGTCAGAATGGCTAAGATCAGAAACGCAAGAAACAAGAAGAATTGGTGAGGATGTGGAGAAAAAGGCACATTTGTGCACTGTTAGTGGGAAGACAAACTGGTACAGCCACTCTGAAAAACAAGATCAATATTCCTCAAAAAGATATTCTATGATCCAGTAATTGCACTACTGGGTATTTACCCAAAAAATACAATAACACTAATTCTAAGGGATACACTTATCCCTTTGTTTACGCAGCCTTATTTACAATAGCCAAGATATGGAAGCAACCCAAGTGTGCATTGATAGATGAATGGGTAAAGAAGATGTGGTGTATAAATACAATGAAATGTTATTCAGTCTCTTAACTATAGAGAATAAACTGATGGTTAACAGAGGGAGGTGGGTAGGGGGATGGAGGAAATAGGTGATGGGGATTAAGGAGTGCACTTGTCATGACGTTCACTGCGTGATGTATGGAATTGATGAATCATATTATACACCTGAAACTGTATAATATACACTGTATATTAACTGAACTGGAATTTTTAAAAACTTAATAAATAAAAAATATTAACAGAAAATTTGTAAAGAATAAACAGTATGAATATGAAAATATTCAATTATATTGAAAATTATAAAGGATAATACAGTGGCCAATTCTGTGCCAGCATTATGCATTTTCAAATATTGTCAAATTTGTTTCAGATCTTAATTATGCTTTAAAAAAAATATATATATAGGGGACCCTGGGTGGCATGGTTGGTTGAGTGACTAACTCTTGATTTCAACTCAGGTCATGAATTCACAGTTCATGAGATTGAGATCTTTGTCCAGCTTTGTGCTGATGGCCAGGAGACTGCTTGGAATTCTCTTTCAACCTCTCTCTCTCTCTCCACACCTCCCCTGCTTGTGTGTGCTTTCCCTCTCTCTCAAAAATAAATAAATAAATAAATAAATAAATAAATAAATAAATAAATAAATAAACAAACATTAAAACACACACATATATAATTAATCTACCATAAATACTTGTTCCAAGTCTCAACCTCATCTTGTGTCCTAAAACATGGTAAAAACACTCTGATTTTGATATTTAGCATTTTTATATGTTGTGTTATAATTTTACTAAATAACTACTGATTCATAAAAAAAGAATAAACAGTTTGAAAAGATGTTTGATTTCAATTTTAACCAGGAAAAAAATTGAAAAAATAAGAATTGATAATTAAGTGACCACATAAGTGACAAATTTATAAAAGACTGAATTTCTATTTTATTTTTTAAATTTCTATTTTAATAGCAAGATGTGAGAGTAGAGATTTTAAAGATGAAATCCTATGTCATTACACCTGTGACATTCAAAACAAAAGCTACAGGCTTAATTTCAAATTAGTTCATTTTTCTTATACTCCATCAATTGCTCAAATCTCTTCATATTTCATTTTTTCATATTTATATCCTATATCAAACTCTTCCTCACTACCTCCCTCCCCTCCCTCTCTTTTTTCTTTTCTTTTCCTTTCTTCTTCTTTTTAAAGTGGCTGATCTATGTTGAATCACTATATTGTACACCTGAAACTAATAAAACATTGTATGGTAACTAACTGGAATTAAAATAAAAACTTAAAAAATGAATACAATGACTGATATATTTGAGATAAATTTCAGACATCAAAACATATAGGCACTAAATTCAGCATTCAGGATCTCCTAGAAACAAGAACATTTTCTTACATTGTTACATTATCACACTCAAGAAATTTAACATTAATTGGGGCACCTGGGTGGCTCAGTCGGTTAAGTGTCTGACTTTGGCTCAGGTCATGATCTCACGGTCCATGGGTTTGAGCCCTGCATTGGGTTCTGTGCTGACAGTTCAGACCCTGGAGCTGCTTCAAATCCTGTGTCTCCCTCTCTCTCTACCCCTCCCCTGCTCGCTCTCTGTCTCTCAAAATAAAATAAAGACATAAAAATTTAAAAACAAAGAAATTTAGCATTAATATACATATATTTAATACAATCTATATACAAATTTCCCAATGAAAATGACTTGGTTTTCATTGCTTCTTGGCCTTTGGCTAAGATCAAGTGAAAAAGACTTGGTTTTTATTAGAGATTTGTTAACATATAATTCACATACCATCTCATTCACCCATTTAAAATATACTATTAACTATTTTTTATATATTCACAGAATTATGCAACCATCATCATAATCAATTTTAGAACATTTTCATCACCTGCTCGCAATCCCATTAACAATCACTACCCATGTTTCCCTAGAAATCATCAATCTATTTATGTCTCTAAAGATTTGACTATTCTTGAAATTTCATATAAATAGAATAATATAATATGTGGCTTTTGTGACTGGCTTCTTTAATTGGCATAATGTTTTCGAGGTTTATCCTTGAAATACATACATACATATTGTGTATGTATCAGTACTCTACTTTATTGCTGAATGCTTTTCCATTTTATGGATATACCACATTATCCAGTCATCAGTTGATGGTAGTTTTCACATTGGGTCTATTGTGAATAGTGCTGCTATGAACATTCATGTACAAGTATTTTTTTAATTACTTCTGTTTTCTTTTGTTTTCTGTTTTTTTGGGGTTGTGCGGGGTTTTTGTTTTGTTTTGCTTTGTTTTGTTTTTGGTAAACACAAGGGGTGGAATTGCTGGATCATATGGTTAACTTTTTTGAGGAATCACTAAACCGTATCACTCACCTTCCTCCCTTCCCAATGACCCCCATCTTCTGCCCTTCCAGAGCATGCACTATACCTCGGCTTTATTTTTAAAAAGCTTCAGGCTGTCTCACCTGAGTTTTTTCATATACTATTTCCTCTCTAGATACTTCTCTTTTTCTGGAAAACTCCTCAGATTCTGCTTTAATTTCTTTAAAATACAAAACAAAACATGTCTTCTCTGACCTAACAGATAAAGGTGTCCTTAATATGCATTATCACATCTTTTATTTCTTCTATGAGAACATTTGTAATGCTTGGTAGTAGCTTGTTTAGTTGCCATGTCTGCCAGCCAGACTATAAGTGCTTTGAGCGCAGGCACCATGTCTACAGTTTTTCCCAAAATACATGGCTCAGGGCCTTGCACATAGTACTTACCCAATAAATATTTTTAGAAGGAATGCATTAAGGAAGTAATAGATTAAGTATTTCTTGGGTGAATCAACACAATACTTGCTGTCATGGAGTTTAAAGCCCATCTGAGAAGGCAAGGTTGGTATATATGGAAGCAATCATTGGACAACACATAACAGTGATGGCCAAATGCCACAGTATTTGACTCTGATAACTATTGTAGAAGGCCAGATATTGCAGCAGATAGAGAAAGAAGATATTAGTGTGGGCTGTAATGGTTGGGGAAAACTTTCTTGAGAAGATCCAACTTAGAGTAAACCCAGAGTTCTGTTTCAGGGTATAGAAATATGCAGGAGCAAGGGTGGGGGCAAGCACTGGGTTTGTTACTAATGAGTTTCTTTGGGACCTAGGGATCCCAGGGGTCAAGCCATTACAGAAGAGAGGAGTCAGAAGACAATGGAAGGTACTCCTGCTGAATATGTATGATGGGGAAGTAACAAACAGGAAGCAGGCTCTGGAGCCACACTCTGGAGAGGCTGGGTAAGCTGGGAGGGAGTTCAGAAGAGGTAGTTACTTTAAAATCCCCTGCAACAGATATTAAGTTGTAGCGCAATTCTTGCAAGATGATTTAGAAGTCGTCAGCTTCTTTGTTTTCCTCTCTCAACAGTGATTCCCATCTCCAAGTGTAACTGGGAATCACCAGAGCTTTTGTTAATGGGAACAAATAAGTCATGTTTGTGGAGTGCTTTATCCTTTGCAAGCGCCAGTCATCTCAAACCCACAGTAAGATTCACTGATGATGGAGTGTAAGGTTGGAAAAGTTCAGTAATTTGACAAGGTTACTAGCCTGTAATGATGGAGTCTGACTTTTGTAGGCTCCTGAAAATTTTGCTTGTGATTAAGGTAAACAGAGGATGAGAGAGCATTTTGGGAACTCCTTTCCATGAAGCTGGTTTTCCTCACTCTCCATAGAGTTATCCTAATATTAATATCTTTAGCTATGGATAGATTCAACTCATAACTTGAGAGGAAATCCTCACTATTGGGTTCCAAATATTTGTCTCTTCTCAGCCAATAGCTTCTTCTATCCCACAGTGCTCCTTTACCTTTTCTCTACTTGCACCAACATGCTGGGCTCATGGTGAGAGGGAGATGAGGGTAGGGGTACTTGCAAAAACACTGCATCCTCATCACAGAACTTGATGATGACAGTAGTCTTACAAATACCACACTTTGTCTCAACTTACTTTGGCATGATAAATTAGGTACTGTTGTGTTTCTATTAATTTGATAAAAGAATTCAGACTAAGGGAGATTAAGTTTCTTGGCCAAGGTCATGAAGCAGGTAAGAGTGTAGTAAGGTCACCCCACGCTGACTGGCTATAGGGCCCAGCTCTCAAATACTGTGTACACACACTGTGTTCCTCCCCACACCCTGGGGTCCTCCCAGTCCCCATAATGTCCATTTCATTCTTACTCTCTTCTAACTCTTGCTTCCCTTACTAATGTTCCCTGGGTCAATCAAGTCTTAAAAGGAAAAAGAGACAAGACTTTCATGTGAGTTGGGTAGCCATTTTTCTAGTAGTTCCAGTGATAAGAACTACAGTGTTAGGGTCTAGTGACTGCAGATGATAAGAGAACATCTATTTCCTTTTAATCTGCAGCAACTCAGACCTTCGTGTCATTCTGCAGTTTGGGCAGACCCCTGGTTCTAAACAGCCCCCAGGCTGAGACAGGTGTGGAACTTGGGCTCAAATCAGTTTGGGCTCATTATCTCTTTCCCTACACCCACTGAGATGGGTGGCTGAGAGGGTGTGTAAGCTGGGGGGGCAGAAAAATAGATGGGCTTTTCTTTGGAGTAGGAGTGCTGGGTGCAGACCAGCGAGAAGGATGGAGCTGCTGATAGGTATGTGGTGGTAGAGCCCCCACTTGGTTTTATACCCTCTTTGTTCCAAGTAAAGCTTGTAGAGAGGCAGCTCAGAAGAACAGCTGAGTGCTCAGGATTCTGGTGGCCCTTTGATCTGCTTACTTTCCAACTGCTCCTTGGCTACAATCTTCTTCAGCCTCAATGGTGGACTCCCAAGGGGCAGCGACCCCATGAAGGTGGAGGAGAAAGCTTTGTGGGGAGTCTCAGATTAGGAGTCTTCACTGCTGTGCTTGCTGTGGTGACCAGACCTTTGTTAGAGTTTTATCTCCCTCTGTATCTGGCCCCATTGGCTTCACTAGGGAAGACTGCCTCAGCAAAGTCTCCCAGCTACTTAATGGCCAACATGCTTGGGATGATGTCTAGGTTTGGGTTGTGACCAAGTATTTCATATCTTCATATCTGGGACTCATCTCTATTCCTCAGACTTTGTTGTGTGCACTCCCATCCACCCTCCCAACGGCCCTGTGATCTAATTTTTCTTCTCTGAATTTGAGAGTTTTCTAGTGTTTCTGGGAGAAATGGACCATTTATTTCTGGGCGAGCCTCTCCATAGCTCGTGTCACACGAGAGCCAGTTACTCTGATGAACTTTTCCTCAATCTGATTCCCACTGGTTCATATGATCCAGGAATTCTCAAAATTTCTGACATGCCAAGGCACGATTTTCCATTTTCCAGCACTCCTATTCAATTTTTTTAAACATTTTAATTAGCTACTGAGTATGCCATAGAGAAGTCATACTTTAGATGCGTACTGTTCAATCTGGCAACCACTAGCCACATGTTGCTGTTGAGCATTTGTTTTTTTGTTTTTAATATTTTATTTTATTTATTTTATTTTTTTTAATTTTTTAATGTTTTATTTATTTCTAGGAGAGAGAGAGACAGCATGAGCAGGGGAGGGTCAGAGAGAGAGGGAGTCACAGACTGAAACAGGCTCCAGGCTCCGAGCTGGCAGTCAGCACAGAGCCCGACGCGGGGCTCGAACCCACGAACCGCGAGATCATGACCTAAGCGAAAGTCGGACACTTAACCGACTAAGCCACCCAGGCGCCCCATTGTTTTTAATATTTTAAAAAATTTATTTCTGAAAGAGAGAGACAGTGTGAGGAGAGGAGGTCAGAGACAGAGGGAGATACAGAATCCGAAACAGGCTCCAGGCCCTTAGCTGTCAGCACAGAGCCTGACATGGGGCTTGAACCCAGAAACGGTGAGATCATTACATGAGCTGAAGAGTCAGACACTTAACCAACTGAGCCATCCAGGAGCCCTGCTGTTGAACATTTGAATGTGGCTAGTTCGAACTGAGATGTTAGTTCAAACTGAGATGTGCTGTACGTATAAAATCCACACTGAATTTCAAGGAAAATATATGTGTGAGTTTTGATTGTATTGATTATGTGTTGAAATGATGTTATCTTGGATATATTGACTTAAATAAAATATGTGACTAAGATTAGCTTCACTTGCTTCTTTTTGCTTTTTTATTTATTTCATTTTTTATTATTTTTAATATATTTTTTCTAATATTTTATTTATTTTTGAGAAAGAGAGAGACAGAGCATGAGCAGGGGAGGGGTAGAGAGAGACACACCCATACAGAATCTGAAGCAGGCTCCAGGCTCTGAGCTAGCTGTTAGCACAGAGCCCAACACGGGGCCCCAACCCACCAACCATGAGATCATGACCTGAGCTGAAGTTGGACTCTTAACCAAATGAGCCACCCAGATGCCCCACTTTTTGCCTTTTTAAATGTGTTTATTGAAAATGTAAAATTATACTGAAAATATAAAATGTAAAATGCTCATATTTGTGGCATATATTTTATTGCCAATGGACAGTGCTGCTTTCGATTAGCCACCATGCTTCATTCTGATTGCCTCCAAAGTCTTGATAGCTTAAAATTTTTACCACTATGTGGGATGTTGACTCTTGATAAGTTAAATCTTTTTATTATGTATTTTTGGAAATTCTCAGCAAATTGCCCTATATGTGTCCTGAGACACCCTACTTAGTGGTTGTGTTTCTTCTTAAATTAGAACTGACCAACGATTGTTCTTAAGCAAGGACACCAGTGTCTTTAGGTCTCCTACAAAAAACAGGCTTCATATTTGCAATCAAGTAGGACAATGTGCAGAGACTGTAAATCCTCCATTCAAAGTCCCTTTGATTTAAAAATAGTACAGTACTTGCTTCCTAATTTGTCCCGTCGATGTCCAGAACAGGGCAAAATGAGAGTGTGTTTGGATGTCCACACGGTCTGCCTTGAGTAAAGCTGTTAAAGATATGAGAACAGTCTGTGCCAATGCCAGCAGTCGCCCAGTGTTGCCAGCAGAACTTGATGGTAGATTAGGACAAGCAATCCACTGCTGAGCTCTGAGGCCCTGAAAGTGTTTGAACAATTGAAGAAGCCTTGCTAGGAGCAGTGTGGTTGATACCTGGCATTACAGTTAATGGGTAATTAAAGGAGAACAAAATCTTCTGATAGGATTACATCTCTTGTTGGAGTCCTATGATTTCCACTTCATAACGATCTAGGGAATGAAAGTATGCTCACTTCCAGAGAAGGGACACAATCCAATTTTTGCAGATCTTAACACATTATATTAAGGAAGTAGTCTTTTATTTTATTCTGAGCTTTGATCAGAAATTGGTATTGATAGTTTCAAGTACCTTTTGCCTCTGATTCATTAATTCTAAATTTAAATTAAACATATTAGCTTTTTTCAAATATGAAAAGCTGGAATTATTAGTGTTTTAGGCTTTTCATATCCATTTCTATAGGCAGAATTGTACTGTAATTTTATTTTCAGGTCTTCTTTCCCCCTCTTCTTCAATAAATTATGCAGCTTTCTATTTAATTTTAGGTTCTGGGGTGCTTTATGTAGAACCTGGGGATTATTGTTCCTTGGAAATGTGAAAAATCCAGAAAGCTTCCTGACCCAAGGATTTTTTTAAAATTGCAGTATAATTTATGTAGAGTGCACAAATCTATGTGTACAGCTTTTACACCCATGTAACCACTGCACTAATCTAAATACAGAGAATTTCTATTATCCCAGAAATTTTCCTATGCCCTCTCCTAGTTCGTACCAATACATGTCCAAAGTAACCACTATTCTGGTTTCTATCTTCATATATTAGATTTGCAAGCTCATGAATTTCATGAATGGAATCGGCCAACATTTTTTTGAGTCTGGATTTTTTTACTCAACATAATGCTTTTGATATTTATCCATTATGTTGTTTGAATCATTATAGTTCATTCTTTTTCATTGGTATATAGTACACCATAAAAATGAAAATGCCACAGTTTGTTTATCCATTCTCCTGGACACTTGGGTTTCTCAGTTTTAGCTCTTCTGACTAAGGCCTCTTTGGCAAATTCTATTACACATGCTTTTGAGGACATTTGTTTTCATTTTTTGGGATATTTCAGGAGTGGATTTTCAGGACTATTTTCTGGGTGAGTGAATGTTAAACTTTAAGAACTGCAAACAGTTTGCTAAGTGTTTTTACTGTTTCATATTTTTATCCGGGATATATGAGAATATTAATCACTAAAATTTGATACTGTCAATTTTTTCTTTTTAGTCATTTCAGTGGGTGTGTAGTAGTATCCTATGGTTTTAATTTGCATAATAATGTCAAGCATCTTTTCATATCCTTATTGTTAGCCTAAAGGAATTTATTAGAGATAATTATTTATTTTTTTCAGTTTGTTTCATATTTGTTGGTCTTTGATTTTTTTACTTCTTCTTGAATGTTTATTTTATTAATGGTCTATTCAGATATCATGTATATTTATTATTGAGCCAGGTTTTCAATTTGTTTTTGTTTAGAAAATGTCTCATCCAGATTTAAAATTTATTTGAGACATGCACTTATGAGGTTTTCTTCCCAGTGTACTCTGTCTCTTTCTCTTCCCAAACTCCTGTGGCCCAGTGTCCTACGACTTCAGGCCTTCTCTGTTTGAGAGATGGGTGTAGGAGAAATGTACGGAGCTCCTTACTTCTCTGCCATCTTGCCTCCCACCTAGATTTTCTTTTTCTATGATGACTCTATATGTAGTATTTTCCTTCTGAATAGAGCATCGTTGCTTTGTTTTTTGATATAAAAGTTACTTATTAGATCCTTAATATTCAAGTATATCACATTTTTGTGATCACTTTTTCATTTTACTGCACCACTTTCAGATAATGTGGTCTCTACAACTTCTTTTTTTGGACTATAAGTTCTACAAGAATTTGTGGTACTTTAGTGTCCATCATGGAGTAGGTAGAATAAGTAAATGTGGTGATACCATCAAATACCATCAAATATACAAGTAAAAAACTTGATCTCACAGTGATCAAGATAGACACAGTCCTGGCACTCATGGTGGGTCAACTCTGGAGGCTATATCCTGTTAAGCAGCTCTGGTGATATTTGAGCTCATGACTCCTTATTTAGAAGACTGAGGCTCTAATTGCCTGGCTAGGGAAAAAATGAATGCCAGGCAATGGCTTCAAGGGGTCTGGAGAAACAATAGGAGAATCCCACTTGGTCACCTCTCTTGTTTCCTGAGTAAATATTGGTCATATATGTGTTTTTTCTCTATGAAGTTAACCATTTCATTAAAAATTTTTAAATGTTTACTTATTTTTGAGAGAGAGAGAAAGCACAGCAAAACAGGAGGTGGGGGAAAAGAGAGAGGGAGACACAGAATCTGAAGCAAGCTCCAGACTGAGCTGTCAGCACAGCTCAAGCCCGATACGAGGCTTTAACTTGTGAACTGTGAGATTATGACCTAAGCCAAAGTCAGATGCTCAGCCAGTTGAGCCACCAGGAGTCTCTGAAGTTAACCATTTCATTTAAATCATTAGATTTATTGAAAAAATATTACATATGGTATTTTTAGTTTTTATATTTTTTTTAATGTTTATTTATTTCTAGGAGACAGAGAGAGAGACAGCGTGAGCAGGGGAGGGTCGGAGAGAGAGGGAGTCACAGACTGAAACAGGCTCCAGGCTCTGAGCTGGCAGTCAGCATAGAGCCCGACGCGGGGCTCGAACCCATGAACCGTGAGATCATGACCTAAGCGAAAGTCGGACGCTTAACCAAATAAGCCACCCAGGCACCCCACATATGGTATTTTTTAAAAAAGTTTTACTATCCTCTGAATCAATGTTCGTGTCTGACTTTTCTGCCTTTCTGGTAGCATTGCCAGGTCTGCCATCTCTGTTCTTGGGACCCACTGATCATTCTCTCACCCTTCCTCTGCCTGCACCCCCCACCCACAACTCAAGGAAATCTCTTTCTGGTTTCCTGGGAGGAAGCTTAACTTCACCTCCCAATTCTAGTCAAGATATTTTTTTCTTTACCAGCAAATTCTGTCCTCACTCTGGGGCTCAGGCTTTTGGAAATAAAAGCCAGGAAAACTTGTGGACCATTTCTTGCTCTTCTGCCACATTTTTGTCCTGAGACTAGGAGCACAGAGCTAACTCTCTATCGAATGGGAAGAAGTGAAAGTGAAAAGAGAAGAAACAAAAACGTCTAAGATTAATATCTCAAAAATTATTCTATCCATATTTTTCGAGGCATTCACAACTTGAGAGTTCAAGGCCCCTTTAATTTCCCATTTCTTGAACTGGTTGATTTGCACCACGAGTTTTGTGGTTTCTGGTGCTTTTGTGCACCTCTACCATAGAGAAGGCTTTTGCTGGCCCTTTTGCTGTGTTCTCTGACCAAGAGAAAATGGTTGTGTTTATGGATATTCTGAAGCTGACTGTAGGCATCTCTTTTTAATATCAAATGTGTGAATAAAACACATTTCTTCTCCCATAATGCTTTACTCTCAGAACTCATTTTGTCTGTGTTGCCATCTGTAGGACTTTGTCTCAAACTACCTACTAACCTTCAATGTGTAACTAGTCATGGAAGCACTCCCCACTAAAAGTCAAGCTCCAAAGTTAGACTGTTGGGCTGCAGTCCCAGATCTGTTGTTAATAGGTGTGGGACCTTGGACAAGTTACCCAATGAGTATAAATCTCCACTTTTTAAATCTAAAAAAATGAAGAAAATAGTACCTATCTCATAGGGTTGTTGTGAGGAATAAATGAGTTAATGCATATTACACTTTCATCCCAGTGAAAGAAGTACTGAACTTAACCCTTATGGCTTGTGGGTATTTAATTAAAATATTAAACGTTCTTTTTGAAAATTCTGAAATGTGTATATATGTGTGTATATATACATATATAGTCACACTTTTCATGCAAATTATTTTTAATCTTACAAAGGTAGAACAAAAGCAACATGAAAATGGGAAACCAAAGTGTCATCTCAGAGTTCCTCCTCCTGGGCCTGCCTATTGAGCCAGAGCAGCAAGACCTGTTTTATGCCCTGTTCCTGGCCATGTATCTTATCACCGTATTGGGGAATCTCCTCATAATATTTCTTATTCACCTGGACTCCCACCTGCACACACCCATGTATTTGTTTCTCAGTAACTTGTCCTTCTCTGACCTCTGCTTCTCCTCTGTCACAATGCCCAAACTGCTGCAGAACATGAAGAGCCAAGTCCTGTCCATCCCCTATGCCGGCTGCCTGGCCCAGATGTACTTCTTCTTGCTTTTTGCGGACCTAGAGAGTTTCCTCCTGGTAGCCATGGCCTATGACCGCTATGTGGCCATTTGCTTTCCCCTGCACTACACCACCATCATGAGCCCCAAGCTCTGTCTCTCCTTGGTGGTGCTGTCCTGGGTCCTGACCACTTTTATCTCTTTATTGCACACCCTACTCATGGCTCGCCTGTCCTTCTGTGCTGATAATGTGATTCCTCACTTTTTCTGTGACATGTCAGCTCTGCTAAAGTTGGCCTGCTCTGACATTCATTTAAATGAAATGGTGATATTTATTTTGGGGGGTCTTGTCGTTATTGTTCCATTTCTGTTGATCTTTTTATCCTATGCACGGATTGTGTCCTCCATCCTCAAGGTCCCTTCTGCCAGGGGCATCCGCAAGGCCTTCTCCACCTGTGGCTCTCACCTCTCCGTGGTCTCTCTCTTTTATGGGACAATCATTGGTCTCTACTTGTGCCCTTCAGATAACAATTCTACTGTCAAGGAGACTGTCATGGCTGTGATGTACACTGTGGTCACCCCCATGCTGAACCCCTTTATTTACAGCCTGAGGAACCAGGACATAAAGGGAGCCTTAGGAAGAATCTTTTCAAAATGGACAATTCAGCTTTCTCTGGGATAGGAACTCTAAAGATTAATGTATGTTTTCAAACAGTAGGTGTAATATTGACAATGAGTAGTATTCTTTAAAGTCTAGTAAGCACCTAAGCTACTGCAGCCCTAATAGCACTTCCATGGGATTTTCCCATTGTCAGTAAGGGTGGGTCCATCTCACGTCTTGGATTTACCACAGAATCTGGGAGGTGATGTAGCACAAGGACTGGCATGTAGTGGACACCTAGTAATTATTATTCAAATTTGGATAAATATCACTCTAACCTTGGTGTTTACTACACTCAAAGAAAGTACAGTAGTTTCTAATTCTCTAAGAAATAAATCCAAATTTCTCAGTCCCTTCAGTGTTTTGCTTTTGCCAAACATGTTTATTACATGAAGAATGTCTTCTAGTTTATTATGTACATGCTTTTGTAATTTTTTACTCCCCAAAGATCGTCATTTATTCTATTGCTTATATTACTTATTTCAGGTGTTGGTTGATTCACTGCTTTAATGACCATACTCTAAAATTATTTCTTTTTCCTTTGATTTACCAATCACTTGTCAGTTAATGACAGATTGCTTCTTTTGATAATATATTTGGATGAGAATATCTCTTTTGAATTAAAATCATATTATATACAATGAACCATATGATTCTCTTATGAATAGTTGAATTTATAGACAGTAAAATGGTGGCCCATATATAGCCTAAAGTAGCACAAATAGTGACAGAAAGGTTAGAATCTATTTACGACTCCCAGGTAGATTTTTTTCCTCTGAAATGTTATGCAGAAATTGTGATGCTTTCTTTGTTTACTTCTTTTCTAGTATATTATAAGTGTCTTGAAGACAGGTGCTCTCTAATCTCTTCAATGACTAGTTCATTGCTAGATGTACAATAATAACTGATTTGATTTGAATACATTTTCTTTTTTTTTTTTTTTTTTTTACAAATAGTTTATTGTCAAATTAGTTTCTACATAACACTCAGTGCTCATCCCCAAAGTGCCCTCCTTCATGCCCATCCCCCCCTCCCCCCCACATCCATCAGTCCTCAGTTTTTGTCAGCATTCAAGAGTCTCTCATGGTTTGCCTCTCTCCCTTTCCCCCACCATTTCCGCCCTTCTTCTCCCCCTTGTTCCTCCGTCAAGTTCCTCCTAATCCTCCTATACGTGCAAACATATGGTATTTGTCCTTCTCTGCCTGACTTATTTCGCTCAGCATAACACCCTCAAGGTCCATCCATGTTGCTACACATGGCCAGATTTCATTGTTTCTCATTGCCATGTAGTATTCCATGGTATAGATAAACCACATCTTCTTGATCCATTCATCTGTTGATGGACACTTAGGCTCTTTCCATGTTTTAGCTATTGTGGAGAGTGCTGCTATGAACATTGGGGTACATGTGCTCCTATGCCTCAGCATTTCTGTATCCCTTGGGTAAATTCCTAGCAGTGCTATTGCTGGGTCATAAGGGAGTTCTATTGTTAGTTTCCTGAGGAACCTCCACACTGTTTTCCAGAGGGGCTGTACCAGTTTACATTCCCACCAACAGTGTAGGAGGGTGCCCGTTTCTCCACATCCTCGCCAGCATCTAGAGTTCTCTGATTTGCTCATTTTAGCCACTCTGACTGGCGTGAGGTGGTATCTCAGTGTGGTTTTGATTTGTATTTCCCTGATGAGGAGGGATGCTGAGCATCGTTTCATGTGTCTGTTGGCCATCTGGATGTCCTCTTTGGAGAAGTGTCTGTTCATGTCTTCTGCCCATTTCTTCACTGGGTTGTTTGTTTTTCGGGCGTGTAGTTTGGTGAGTTCCTTATAGATTCTGGATATTAACCCTTTATCTGATATGTCATTTGCAACTATCTTTTCCCATTCCGTTGGTTGCCTATTAATTTTCTGGGTTGTTTCCTTGGCTGTGCAGAAGCTTTTAATCTTGATGAGGTCCCAACAGTTTATTTTTGCTCTTGATTCCCTTGCTTTTGGGGATGTGTCAAGTAAGAAGTTGCTGCGGTGGAGGTCAAGGAGGTTGTTTCCTGCTTTCTCCTCTAGGGTGTTGATAGTTTCCTGTCTCACGTTCAGGTCCTTTATCCATTTTGAGTTGATTTTTGTGCATGGTGTGAGAAAATGATCTAGTTTCATTCTTCTGCATGTTGCTGTCCAGTTCTCCCAACACCATCTGTTAAAAAGGCTGTCTTTTTTCCATTGGATATTCTTTCCTGCTTTGTCAAAGATCAGTTGGCTGTATACTTTTGGGTCCACTTCTGAGTTCTCAATTCTGTTCCATTGGTCTATGTGTCTGTTTTTGTGCCAATACCATACTGTCTTGAGGATGACAGCTTTGTAGTAGAGGCTGAAGTCTGGGATGGTGATACCTCCCGTTTTGGTTTTATTTTTCAGTATTACTTTGGCTATTCGGGGTCTTTTGTGGTTCCATACAAATTTTTGGATAGTTTGTTCTAGTTTTGAGAAGTATGCTGGTGCAATTTTGATTGGAATTGCATTGAATGTGTAGAGTGCTTTAGGTAGTAATGACATCTTAACTATATTTATTCTTCCTATCCATGAGCATGGAATGTTTTTCCATTTCTTTGTGTCTTCTTCAATTTCCTTCATAAGTTTTCTATAGTTTTCATCATACAGATCTCTTGTATCCTTGGTTAGGTTTATTCCGAGGTATTTTATGGTTTTTTGTGCAATTGTGAATGGGATCAGTTTCTTGATTTCTCTTTCTGTTGCTTCATTATTGGTGTATAAAAATGCAACCGATTTCTGTACGTTGATTTTGTACCCTGCAACTTGGCTGAATTCTTGGATCAGTTCTAGTAGGCTTCTGGTGGAGTCTGTCGGGTTTTCTATGTAGAGTATCATGTCATCTGCGAAGAGTGAAAGTTTGACTTCCTCTTTGCCAATTCTGATGCCTTTGATTTCCTTTTGTTGTCTGATGGCTGATGCTAGGACTTCCAGCACTATGTTAAACAACAGTGGTGAGAGTGGACATCCCTGTCGTGTTCCTGATCTCAGGGGGAAAGCTCTCAGTTTTTCCCCGTTGAGGATGATGTTAGCTGAAGGCTTCTCATAGATGGCTTTGATGATGTTTAAGTAGGTTCCTTCTATCCCAACTTTCTCGAGAGTCTTTATTAAGAAGGGATGCTGTATTTTGTCAAATGCTTTTTCTGCATCTATTGACAGGATCATATGGTTTTTATCTTTTCTTTTATTGATATGATGGATCACATTGATTGATTTGCGAATGTTGAACCAGCCCTGTAACCCAGGAATGAATCCCACTTGATCTTGGTGGATGATTCTTTTGATATGCTGCTGGATTCGATTTGCAAGGATCTTGTTGAGAATTTTTGCATCCGTATTCATCAAGGATATTGGCCTATAGTTCTCTTTTTTTGTTGGATCTCTGTCTGGCTTGGGAATCAGAGTGATGCTGGCTTCATAAAATGAGTCCGGGAGTTTTCCTTCGACTTCTATTTTTTGGAATAGCTTGAGAAGAATTGGGATTAATTCTGTTTTAAATGTCTGGTAGAATTCCCCAGGGAAACCATCAGGTCCAGGGCTCTTATTTGTTGGGAGATTTTTGATCACTGATTCGATTTCTTCACTCGTTATGGGTCTGTTCAGGTTTTCTATTTCTTCCCGTGTGAATTTTGGTAGTGAGTGTGTGTTTAGGAATTTGTCCATTTCTTCTAAGTTGTCCAATTTGTTGGCATATAATTTTTCATAGTATTCCCTGATAATTGCTTGTATTTCTGAGGGGTTGGTTGTAATAAGTCCATTTTCATTCATAATTTTGTCTATTTGGGTGCTCTCTCTTTTCTTTTTGATAAGCCTGGCTAGAGGTTTGTCAATTTTGTTTACTTTTTCAAAAAACCAACTCTTGGTTTCATTGATCTGTTCAATTGTTTCTTTGGTCTCTATGTTGTTTATTTCTGCTCTAATTTTTACTATTTCTCTTCTTCTACTGGGTTTAGGGCGTTCTTGTTGCTCTGCCTCTAGCTCCTTTAGGTGAGCTGTTAGATTTTGGACTTGTGCTTTTTCTAATCTCTTGAAATAGGCCTGGAGAGCAATGTACTTTCCTCTTAGGACTGCCTTGGCCGCATCCCATAGATTTTGAATTGTTGTGTTTTCATTTTCATTTGTTTCCATATATTTTTTAATTTCCTCTCTAATTGCCTGATTGGCCCATTCATTCTTTAGAAGGGTGTTCTTTAACCTCCATGTTTTTGGCGGTTTTCCAGACTTCTTCCTGTAATTGATTTCAAGTTTCAAAGCATTGTGATCTGACAGTGTGCATGGTATGATCTCTATTCTTTTATATTTATTGAGGGCTGCTTTATGTCCCAGTATGTGATCTATCTTGGAGAATGTGCCATGCGCACTTGAGAAGAAAGTAAATTCCCTGGCCTCAGGATGTAAAGTTCTAAATATATCCGTCAGATCCATCTGGTCCAATGTGTCTTTCAAGTCCATTATTTCTTTAGTGATTTTCTGTCTGGTTGACCTATCCATTGCTGTAAGCGGAGTATTAAAGTCCCCTGCTATTAGCACATTCTTATCTATAAGCTTGTTTCTGTTTGTGATTAATTGTTTTAGATATTTAGGTGCTCCCATATTCGGTGCGTAGACATTTATGATTGTTAGTTCTTCCTGATGGATGGACCCTGTAATTATTATGTAGTGCCCTTCTTCATCTCTTGTGATTGTCTTTAATTTAAAGTCCAGTTTGTCTGATATAAGTATCGCTACTCCGGCTTTCTTTTGATTTCCTGTAGCATGATATATATTTCTCCATCCCCTTACTTTTAATCTGAAGGTATCTTCCCGTCTAAAATGAGTTTCTTGTAGACAGCATATTGATGGATTTTGTTTCTTAATCCATTCTGCTACCCTATGTCTTTTGATTGGAGCATTCAGCCCATTTACATTCAGTGTTATTATTGAAATATGTGGGTTTAGAGTCTTTGTATCTTTTGTAGGGTTCATGTTTGTGGTGGTGTCTCTGGTATCTTTGTTCCTTGCAACCTTTCCTTCAGAGCATCCCCCTCAGGATTTCTTGTAGGGCTGGCTTCGTGGTGACAAATTCTTTCAATTTCTGTTTATTTGGAAAGGTTTTTATCTCTCCTTCTATTTTGAATGACAGGCTTGCTGGATAGAGGATTCTTGTGATTTGAATACATTTTCAAATGCTTCATGAAATTAAAATGTGCCTTAAAAAATCTCACCTTTTAAAAAAAGTCTTCTTAATAATGCCAACTTTGATTTCATTTCCTCTTCAAAAATTTTTATTGATTACAAAAAGAATACATTCTCACTAAAAAATTATCCAGACAACAAAGAAGTAAATAATAAAGTGGAATGGAAGGTCCCCCAAAGTTCTGCTCTCCTCCATGAAAGCAGTTAGAAGTTGGGGAATATTCTATGTACATAGATATTTTCTCTGCACCTACTAACATTACATATAATAAAACTAAATTATACACACCATTTATCATGTTATTAAAAAACATTTTGAATTCATGATTTCATATAAAGATATATCATCATCTTAGAATGTATCCAGTGCTTGTTGAATGGATGCATTTACTATAATTTATTTAAATAACCTTGGTAAACATTTGGGTTGTTTTCAGTTTTTTATTATTTTGAACAATACTTCAATTCTGTTTCCTTGTCCAAATGTTTCCTTGTGGACTTATGCTGCATATCTAAGGACACATTCTTAGAAATGGGTGTACTAGATCAAAGGATATGAACAGGTTATCGCTGGGTAGAATTTGTCAAATTGCCTCCAAGGAATTCTGCTAAGGTAAACTCCTTCCAAAAGTGAATGAGAGTAGCTGTTTCTTTACATGTTCCCAGCTCTGGATATTTTGTTCTCAAAATATTTATCAACATGATATCAAAATATGATATTTTACTATTTTTAAATTGAATCTCTGTATGTATCAGGGAGCTTAAACATCTCTTTATATTGATTGGCTACTTTTCCTTGTGCATGTCCTTAGCCTTGAATCAATTTTTTTTTTCTTACGATCACATTATCTGCCTTGTAGGAAATATTTCCCTCAGTCTGTTATTCATCTTTTGAATTTGGTAGTGTTGGGTTTTTCCCTTACTAAGATCATAAACCTCAAAGTAGACAAATAAGTTGATTTTTACTTTAAGATTTCTTTATTTGACATACTTTTCTATCCCCAAATTATTATTATTATCTCATTATTTTTTCTAGTTCTTGCACAGTGTTAGTTTCCATGTCTCTATCTTTGATCCACCCAAAATTTTGTTTAAGGGCAACTGTCCTTTTTCTTTTCTCCCCTTCCTCAATAAGTGAGTTGTCTCCACCTTCACAGGTGTAAAAAAACTACCTTTACAATGTCCTAAGCGCTCATATATACTTCCTGGGCTTATTATGTTATTATTATTGTTATTCATTTCTGGACTTATTATATTAGTATATAATAAGTATATTGTTAGTATATTATAAGTATATATTACTTATATTTAAGTACCTTATGTGACAACCCCTCCTTTATGTTCTTCTCTTCCAATACTTTCCTGACACATTTATCCTTTCAGATATACTTTAGATCTATTTTGTTAAATTACAGTTTAAAAAATCTGTTGAGAAATTAACTGGAGTGACACTGAATTATTACATTGACTTGTGAATTAGAGTTGGCTATTTGTGCATTTGTCTTACAAACTATAAATAATTAATATCTTTATTTATTCCAAATTTTCATTTCTTAGTTGAATTTTGTATATATTACATTATTATACATAATTAATACATAATTATATTATATAATTTAGCATATTACTACATATTACTTTCTACATTTAGTCTTAAGTAATTACATTTAAAAAGTGTTGGAGAGGATCACTATTGTGTTTTAGACAAAAAATTTTTTTGTACATAAAAGAGTTACTGATTGTTTTGTATATCATTTTTTAAATATTCTACCTTACTAAGTTATCTTATTGTTTTCTAATAAGGATTTCAGTTAAATATCTTGGGGACTGAAGATACACAATCAAAGTTAACATCAGTATTAGTAAGTATGCATATTTCTTTCAAATACTTAGTTCTGTTATTTCTTTTTTCTAACTTCATTGAACACCATTTCAATAACAGCCTGATTATGGAAAGAACCCTAATGTCCATTGACAGATGAATGAATAAAGATGATACACGCACACACCCCCCATGGAATACTTTGGCAATCAAAAAAAGAATGAAATCTTGCGATTTGCAACAACATGGATGGAACTAGAGTGTATTATGCTAAATGAAATAAGTCAGCCAGAGAAAGACAAATATTGTATGAGTTTACTCATATGTGGAATTTAAGAAACACAACAGATGAACATAGAGTAAGGGAAGGAAAAATAAGATAAAAACAGAGAGGGAGACAAACCATAAGAGACTCTTAAGTACAGAGAACAAACTGACGGTTGCTGGAGGGGAGGTTGGTGGGGGGATGGGTTAAATGGGTGATAGGCATTAAGAGGGCACTTGTTGTTTGAGCACTTGGTGTTGTATGGAAGCCAATTTGACAGTAAATTATGTTAAAGAAAAAATAATAAATTTTAAAAGGAAGGAAAAGAGAATAATGTAAAATAATAGTGATTCTAAGGAGAGTCCAGATGTTAGTGTGAGGCCCTACTCTTTGTCCTTCATTAACCAAATGGGAGTTTAGTAAAATCTTCAAATAGTTTTGGATATTGGAGGGCATCATTAACTTTCCCTACTTGTTTGCAAGAAGGCAATTTGCAGAAGAACCACCGCTATATGGGGCAGCCATATCTTGAGAGCTCTGGTCTAGGGAAGAGTATCTGAAATTCCATACAACATGTGAATGCACATAAACATGAATGTTCTCAACCATGTTGGGGCATGAAGATCTGAGAAGTTCTTATGTACACTGGTGGAGCCCTGCTGGAGTTGAGAGCTAGTGTGTTTCCAGAGACTATCAGGATAATAAGTGAGGGGACCATGCAGCAGCTAAAGTCATAGCCCAGAATCAGATGGAAGACATCGCTGAGTCTAACAGCATCAGTCAGCAGAAACAGTAAGCTGTAAGAAGGGCATCAACTCCCTTCTTAAAAGAAGAGACATGTATTATCCATGCTGAGTGTAGTCAAGTTCCACCAACAATGGACATTAGCAGAGACAGCCCTCCCAAAGTCGAGAGGATACATAAGCCTTGAGAATCTGGAAAAGGTCTAACAAAATCAGCACAGAGAAAACAGGAGAAAGGAATTCAAAAATATGAAACTAAAGGCTTGATGGGGTTGAAAACCAGGAAGCAAAAGAATAATAGTAACTAAATGTTGGTTCTTTGGTAATATAAATAATAACAGATAAAATGGCATGTAAAATATGGCAACAAAAAAGACACCAATGAGGAATGGTGGGAGTGAAAAAGAAGCAAAACCAACAGCTACAGAGGCAATCTGCAAATCATGAGAATACTACTGAAACAAAAAAAAGAAAAAATATAGGCACAATTATATTTTAGGAACTTATATATTACTAAAATATGCTCGATATTATGAATAAACTGAATCAACTACAAAGTATTGAAGAAGATGAATGCTTAGTCTTACAGCTTTGGTAATGCCACTTGGTTTCTCTAGGCCTCTTTCTTCTCCTGTGCAATGAGAATAATATCTTCCTCCTGGAATCTTGTGAGGTTTAAGGCAGACATACACGTAGAGTACTTAGGACAATGCCTAGCACATAAGTCCTCACTAAATGTTATCTTTTATTATGTTTATGATAAGGATATCATTACATCATTGTAATAGTGAAATATTGGCAAAGCATAACTATCAATCAGAAAATGGTTAAACTGTAGAATATCACAGTATAAGGTTCTATATCATGAAGCTAAAAGTAAAGAAGTTCCATTTATTGTGTTAAGAAAAGATCTCCTAGACTATTGTTGCATGACAAGGAAAATTGCAAAATAATATGTAAAGAGTGACACTATTTATGTGTCAAAAGCAGGGAGAGAAAAGGTGGGGGAGGTACTGAACTGGTAACTGGGATGGGAGTGGAGGTTGGATTGAGTGATAGTCAAAGAGAATTGATCTTTATCTGTATTTTTGAATTCCTGCCATGAAAATGATGGACATATTATCTAGGGAATAGAATAAAAAAATTGGGGGGGGGAATTAAGATGA
Organism: Hyaena hyaena; assembly: GCF_003009895.1. Lineage (NCBI taxonomy): Eukaryota > Metazoa > Chordata > Mammalia > Carnivora > Hyaenidae > Hyaena > Hyaena hyaena. The sequence continues at coordinate 8,234,988 of NW_024080642.1, read as the reverse complement.
ACGCTAGGTGTTTCCTGAAGTTTCCAGAAAAGGAGCCTGAGAAGAGTGTGATCTACATTGGAGCACCCCCCTTCCCACCCAAAAAAAAACCTCCTTAAAAACTTCTTTGCATCTGTACTGCTTCTCGGCTTTCCTCTCCATCCATTAGACTGCTGCTACAGGCACTCTCCCCCCTTCCTCTACAGAAGCTACAAGGCTCTTTCCTTAGTCCCCTGCTTGTTCCCATTTTCATTTTTTCAAAATTTTAAAGTAGCTTCTATTTCAAACATGCAGCCCGTGCAGAAATGAATTTAGCTTATTGCGATGTACCCATTCCTGTAAAATAAACACATTGTCACCTTTGTTTCAGGTCTGCGTTCATCTTAATTCCCCCCCCCCAATTTTTTTATTCTATTCCCTAGATAATATGTCCATCATTTTCATGGCAGGAATTCAAAAATACAGATAAAGATCAATTCTCTTTGACTATCACTCAAGAGACTACAGGACCCAAACTGCTAGTGCTTTAGGAAGCTAGAAAAAGAGGGGGGTGTTTTTTTGTAATCGTTCTTATCATTGAAGTGCCAGTGAATCAGGACCTGCCCTTACACCTCTTGGGGTGCAGTCCTCCATCTGAGCCCCCTTTTTAGGGCGCCCTTGACCTCCTTGTTACGAAGGCTGTAGATGAAAGGGTTCAAGGTTGGTGTGACCACAGCATACACCACGCTGGCCAGGCGGTCATAGCGTGCTGAGTAGACAAACGACGGCCTGAAATAGACGGAGAGGACAGAACCAAAGAAGAGCGACACCACCACCAGGTGGGCCCCGCAGGTGGAGAAGGCGCGGCGCCGGCCCCCCGCCGACCGCACTCCCAGCACCGCGATGAGGATGCGCGCGTAGGACAGCGACACGAGGAGCAGCGGGGTGAGCACCACCGCCAGGCCCTCGGAGAAGATGGCAGCCTTCGCGGTCGCCGTATCTGAGGTCGCCAAGCTCAGCATCACCGTCATGTCACAGAAGAAGTGGCGCACAGGGGCGGGGCACGGGTAGGAGAGCGCCGAGATGAGCAGCGTGTGCAGCAGAGAGTGCAGGTGGGCCACCGCCCAGGACGTGGTCACCAGCGCCGCGCAGCGCCTGGGCGTCATGACCGCGCAGTAGTGCAGAGGGCGGCAGACGGCCACCTCGCGGTCATACGACATGGCTGCCAGCAGGTAGCTCTCGGTGATGCCCAGAGCAACGAAGAAGTACATCTGGGAAAAGCATCCCTGGAAAGACACGGCCTGGCCCGGGTGCAGCAAGCCGGCCAGCAGTCTGGGGACCGTGACAGTGGTAAAACAGATGTCCACGAGGCTCAGGTGACCCAGGAAATAGTACATGGGGGAGTGGAGGGCCCCGTCCGACCTCACCGCCACCACCATGGTCAGGTTGCCCAGTGCACTGAGCAGGTAGACACTGAGGAAGAGCAGGAAGAGCAGCGGGTGGATGTCTGTTCCATCCACGAGGCCGAGGAGGAGGAACTCGGGGGGTGTCGTGAGGTTGGTCAGGGCCATGGAGTGGCCGCACAGGCTGGGGCGCTAAGGGGGCAGATGAGGAGCAGGCCTAAGTTCTGGCACCTTTAGGTAGGCGTCTGCATGTTGGGGTTCCATGTCCTGTTTGTAAATTTCTGCTTGCTAAAAAGGCTTGGAAACCACACTGCCCACCCAATAATCCTCATTTTATGAAGAGACTGAATCTCAGTTTCTAAGGTAGTGGGTAGTGTCTAGCTTGGAGTAGAACAGACCTGGGGATCTGGCTCTACCTCTCAGGCAGTGTGACGTCTCTGAACCTCTGTTTCTTTTCCTTCCATTGTGAAAGATGAAAATACTAAAGAAGAAAATACTAATAGCTACCCATGGAGTTGGTTGTGAAGATAAAGTGGGTAATAAGCGTAAAATACTTAGCATGGCACCCAAAACTGTTGTCTATCTACCTATCTGCCATCTATCTATTTATCTATCATCATTTGCTTAGTCAAACAAGTAGTTGAGGCAGAACTGGGACCCAGGCCATCTGAAAACCAGTTGAAGTTTCTTCATAAAACTCCTTATGACATTTGCCATTCGTTTATTCACAACATATTATGTGCTAACCCAGGAATCACTAAACTTTTCCGTCAAGGATCATAGAGTACTTTAGGCCTGTGGGCCATATGGTCTCTGTTACAAGTATTCAGCTCTGCCATTATAGCATGAAAATAGCCATTGATAATACGTAAATGAATGGCCATAGCTTTGTTCCAATAAAACTTTATTATAAACAGGCAGAAGGGGCAGATTTGGCCCATAAGACATAGTTTACTGACTCCTGTGCTAGGGCCTGTGGGGAACAGGGTGAATCTTAGCTTTCACCCACACTTTGACCTACAGCAGTTTGCAGTCTTTCATACTTTACTAATTTTATGAATCACATGGGAGTAAATTATTCTACCGGAGGAATTTGGGAAGGATTTAAAGAAGAGATGGGATTTGAACTGGCTCTTGGAGAATGAATAGGGTTTTATCCAGCAGACGTGCTATGGTGTGGGAGGGGGAGGCATCAGACAGGGGAAGAGATTGTGTGGGGTTGCTGGCAGAGGAGGCATGGAATCAAGAAGGTAACATCCACCTGTGATACTGGGGCAAGGTTTGTCTTTGCGCTGACCTCAGCTGACTGAGAACTTCAAAGCTTCTCAGGTAACCAAGTGACTTCAGTCATCTCAGAAACAAAGCACTCATTTTGTTACCTACTCAATCTCTTCCTTAAAACACATTCTTTCCCACTGATGCAAAGTTTCTATAAATGCTCTATTCCTAGCCTAGCTTATCCCTGCTTTGCCAGGAAAGAGGGCCAGGCTTTAGTGAGCTCCCAGAGCATGGACTGAACCAGTTCTTAGCTTGGAAGCTCTACAAGAAGGCGCTGTGCTCATTCCCTGTCTTGCCCAGTGATTACACAAAACTCACCCCATCAGTGTTTGTTTAATGAAGATTTTTAAGAGCAATTAGAGAAAAAAGAGGCAAGTGAAGATGAAAGAGAGGAGAAAGTGTGCAGACTGCAGTGTCCACTCTTGTCACTTCACAGGAGAAGTCCCAGATGTAGCCTATTTTTTCATTTTTCTGCTTTTCTATCATTGTGACCCATTGGCCACCCCAGGGAGTCATTTGCCTACGCCAATTCCACCCCTTCCCCCAGCACAGAGCTGAAGTGTTCAACAGCCAGGACCTTGGCATCTCTCCGACTCATCCTCTTTTTAGGTACAGAATTCTCCTCTGCAGAGCCCCTGACCTTCCCTCCCCACCTCCAAGTTGGCACCGTGTGATATAAAGGGAACGCCACTGGCTTTGCAGGGTTTTAATCCTGTTTGACTTTGTAAATGTAGACCATATTCATTTCAGCTCTACTCTTCTCATCTAGAGAATGAAAATTCTGATGATTTCTCTCTGTATGGTTGATGCCACCATTAAATGGGTAATGTATGTAGAAGCATGTAGCCGAGAATGGATGCTTAGGAGATGTTGCTTCCCTTTCCCTAAATTTCTGATGTCTTCTCCCTGTTCCCCAAGGCTACTAGAGGTGATCCGGTCTACTGCTGGAAGCCTGTAGTTATTTAAAGATGTTTTTCATAATCTCAGCTGAAACCTGCTTCCTTATAACTTCTACAAGTGGTCACAGTTTTGACCACTGGGGGTTAAACACCTAATCTCCCTTCTCTGCAGCTTTTCATGCAGTGTTAAAAAAAAAAAAAAAGTCTACGAAGTATTCTTCTCTCCAACCCAAACACACCTGGTGCCTTAGACTCTTTCTTAGAGGACCTAATCTCCAGGGCCTTTTCCATTCTGGTCACCCTCTGTTTTGCTGATGTGTTTCTAAACTGGAATTGGACCCAGTGGTCTTTCTGGGGTTGGGCTGTGTGAAGTTCTCTGGGGGCAGTGTAACAGCTCAAGTGTACACTTCACACCTATCTATTGAGAGCCTGCTTTGGATCTGGGTTTGTGTTCATCTCTAGGATTATAAAGGTAGGTCAGCTACTGTCCTTGACCTCCAGACAGGCACAATAACAAGCACTACCCTAATTGTATGACCAAATTAGGAGGAATTTCCTGTGCTTGCCTGATTCAGGGAAGATTCCAAAGAAGAGGTGAAGTTTGAACTAAGGTCAGAAGAATCCATAGGATTCCAGATAGAGACCTGGAAATGTGAAGGGCATTTCAGGCAGTCAGAGAGAATGTGAAGACAGAGAAAGGCATGCTGTGGGTGGAGAGAGCTGACACTTGGCTTTGTCCTCCTACCACTGTAAGGCACAGGGGGGTGGGGTGGGTTGGAAGATAGGACCCAAGGCAAGAAGACAGCAGAGGAATGTTGGGTTCTCTCACCTGAAGGGTGGTATGCCAGGCCTCAACACTGTCTGCACCATCTGTGGGCTGGTGTCTCTCCTGGCCAGAGGTCCCCAATCTTGAGGGTGGATGCATCCTCATCCATCTTCACCCAGAGATTTCAGTGTGTTTCCTGTGAGCTAGGACACCAGCCTTAAAGAAAGAGAAAGCCATAACTAAAAGGGTCCTGGAAATTCTTGAGCCATGCTCTTTCTACTCAGTTTACTGCCCTGCTGGTCTCCCATTGCCTATCTGGCACAAGGCAAATGGCTCAGCCTGGCAACCAAAGCTTTCCATCTTGGTTCTCCAGTGTTCTCAGCTCCAGCTGCTTCCACATGCTTCCCTGTACCCCCACTCTAGCCAGGCTGGCGTCCTCACCATCTCTTGTTCACACGTTTCTCACATGCTTTTCCTGTATGCTGCTATCTACCTGAAATGCTCTTCCTATCCTTTCCCAATACCCAACTCTGGCTCCACCTCCTCCAAGAAGCCCCACCTCCTTAGTTAACTCCTCCAGCCCTCGCTTGAATGCCTCTCTCCTCTCTGTGGTAATGCTCATTTGGAACTTAGCTCTCATCTGCTGGTATTGTTGCTTCTGCTGTGATGCTCATCTTCTCCACTAGATAACGAGCTTTCTGAGGGCAAATATTTCATTGTCCGTTCCTATCTGGCCTTAGGCCTGATAATTAAGACAGGACTTTGTTTTAACTCTCCTGGCTGTCAGGGAAGGCTCCACAGAGAGGGTGGCATTTGAGCAGGGCCAGCTCGAAGGACAAGACATTCACTGGACATACAAGAGTAGAAGGAATTCTAGAAAGAGGGAGTAGAATATACAAAGGAAATTATAAGGGAAACCTCAGAGAAGCTAAACCTCTTTGAGGCATATATATTTATTCACTTAGCAAATAGAAGGTGCTTTTAAAAATGTCAATTTCCTCCCCGATCCCCCAGCCCCTAAACACTTTTGGTGATGGGAGATAAATTGACTGAATTTATGTTGGCTCCCCTGGAAATCCTGCCACAGGACTGCTTTCCCTGGATTCTGAGCTGCTGTCGTTGACTCAGAGCCCCTTCCTAAGGCCCAGGCATGGCAGGGGTCTCCTTTGAAATGGATAGGGAGGACTTATTTAAGGTCACAAAATGAGGCAGAGAATCTTAGACTCTAGAACCAGAAACCCCACCCCCCAGGCAGCTTGCGGAAAAGGTCCCCTTTGCAGCAAACACTCAGATGCACCAAGACACAGAAGCACACAGGGATGTGAGCATGCACACAGACACAGACATATCCTGATAAATCCAGTCAACGGACATGCCAGAGACACACTCACACCCACCAGGACAGGAATAGACACACATGGGCATACATGGACACCCACTAACGGTCATTTACACAGAGGCATAGACGCATACACAGATCCATCCAAAGACATACATGCCACATACACACAAACACAGGCCCAGACCCCCACACTCAAAAATACCAGAGACATAGGGACCTCCATGGGTTCTCTCAGCCACACAGAAGTCAACACACAAATGCCAACAACTTCCTCCTTCCTCTCACTCTTGTCAAAAGTCTCCATTTGCCTTATCAGATAGGGACATGGGCAGTGGGAAAAAGGGAAGCCGTTGATGGCACTCTCAGTTCTGGGAATTTCTAGCCAATTCCTTGACTCCAATGTCTTTCTGGTCAGCCCAGACTCTTCTCTCAATGGCATCCTGAATAGCCTTCTCTTCAACCAGTTTTAACCCAAAATGAGCCCTTTCTATTCCAAGGGCTTTCTCTTCTCCTCTGCTTTCCTCTGCCAACTTCTCAATCATTTCCCTTTAATAATTTGCACAGCAATCTTACCTGTTGTATCTACTCTATGCTGGGCAGGGATTTGAGCACCAGGCGGGGGTGGGGGTGGGGTGGGGCTGGCATTCAGAGCTTTATGGATAAGACACCATCAAAGAGTTCATCTTCCTATTCTATCTTGGAATCAGCAATTGGCAATGATTTTAAGATATCACCTGACCCAACAGCCATGACAAAAATGGGAGACAAGGCACAGGGAACACTGTGTCTGAAGTCATTCAGCAATTTGGGGATAGAGCCAGGAATTCAGGGGTCTGAATCCTACCTCTGGTTTTGTGCACTTCCTCATCCTTTCTGCCACGAGTTAGCAGGTACTTCTCATTGATCTCTCTCCTTCTCTCTCTTTCTCTTCCTGATTTAGCCCTTGCCTTTCTGCCATTGATTATTCTGCTCTGTACCAGCAAGTCTCCTGCCCAACCCCTTACCTGTGAGTACAAATGGGCTCTGCCCTCCACACCATGTACCCAGAGACTGATCTACTACCAGCAGGGGGAGTAAAGGCAGGTACGCCCTGGGGAAGAAGACTGATGTCAACAGCCCAAAGTGAGAGGGGTGGCATGCAGGCTGGGAGCACAGAGGGTCACTCACTAATTAATTAGCCAGGAAACTTCATAAAGAATGGCCTTTGCACCCTCTGGCCCCATGAGGACCCCTCAGCCTTCAGCTAGCATGACTTCTCTCCTACCCTTCTGGGGAGACTGAGTAGGAGAGGGGGAAAAAAGGAGTCTGGGAATCCAGAATTGGGAAAGACACCTTTCACTGTGGTGACCACCGGTACCCAGAGGATGCTCTCACTCCTCCACCTCCTTCTAAGAAAGTGCTAATGGCTTGAGAAGGACAGGGCTTGTTGGCAATCACAGAGCCAGGGCCCCTGGTCTGTCCTATCTGGTTGTACTTATGTTGTGCTGCAACCGTCACCCTGAAAGCTGTGACCTCACTGTGATTTCTCTGTTATGAAAGAGCTCTCTTCTCTGATCTCGCTGTGAGGAAAGCAGTGAGAAGGAGCTGAGGACCTAGATGCCCAATCTCCCAGCCTGGGGTCCCAAATCCCTGCTCTGAGCCCACCTTGGCCCCAGAGTTCCCACTTGACCTAGAAGTCGAGGGAAGGAGGAGGGGCTGGAATTCCTGGCAGATTCACCGCAGGACAGTGGGCTCAGGAGACGCCTGTGGAACTGCTCTTGAAGGACTTCAGGAGTGCTTCCCTGTGTCACCCCACAGCCCTGGTCAGAGATGCCAGGAGCTCAGCCCTGCCCAGCTAGAGCCAGGGCAAGAGGATTTCTGCTCCTTGTTCCAAAGCCTTTTGACTGCCCGTCCCCATTGGCCTGACAGAGCAGCCCTCCCACATCTGAGGGGCAACCTAATTCCCAGGCTGATTAATTTCTTCTGACGCATTAAACTTGTGGAACTGACTGGTAGCCACATCCCAGGGGATAACCTCTCCAACTCGACTAGTCACTCAGCTTGAAAACATTGTTCAGCGTCCATGGGGTCCTGGCCCCGTTGGGCTCCGAGGACGTCAGAGAAGTCTTGGAACGAGTGAGATTTTCAAGTCCTGACCAGCTGTGAGCATCTGGGCAGGTGTCTTCCTCACTCTGGGCCTCAGTTTCCCCATCAGTAAATGGAGAAGGGTGAACTGACTGACAGAGTCTGAGGACCCCTGTTTGTTAGAGAACGTGTGGGGCCCTGGATAGTTAGCATTCTGGTCTGGGGAGGGAGGTTTGGCCACAGGCAGTACACTGCTGGGTAGTGTGTGCCTTTGGGGCTCAGAGTAGAAGCTGTGCCTATGGCTTGAGTGTTCAGAGAGTATTCCTGGAAGGAAGTGGAGTTTAAATGGAGCAGAAGAATGGGAGGATGTGGGTGTGTGGGAGGGCAGTATGGGCAAATCCAAGGATCTAGGGAGCACAGTACATGCAGAGGGGCCCCGGGAAATACCTTGGAAGGGAAAGGCTACTTGTAGAAGTTTCCAGTAGGGGAGAAGGTCCATGCATCCATGTCCCGGGGTCTCTGGCATCATCCTGCACTTCTAGCTCTGAGACTTTGGGGAAATTAGTCAAATTTTCTGTACTTCAGTATCTCACCTTTAAAATGGGAAAATAATACTACTTTGGGGTGCCTGGGTGGCTCGATTGGTTAAGCTTTTGTCTTTTGATTTTGGCTCAGGTCATGATCTCACATTGTGAGATTGAGCCCTACATCAGGCCCTACACAGGTCTAGAGCCTGCTTGGGATTCTCTCTCTGCCTCTTCCTCTGCCCCTCCTCTGCTCGTGCTCCCTCTCTCCTCCTCTCTCTATCTCAAAAAAAAATAATAATAATAATAATAGAACTTACTTCATAGGGATGCTACAAGGAATGTAAAGCTCTTGGAACAGTACTCAGCACACAGTAACCACAGGCTACATGTTGGCTGTGACTGTTGTTATCCCTTGGCCATTCCTACTATGTGCTAGGTGTCTTAAGATTTGTTCTTGCACCCTCCTGACCTGGATTTTCTTTTACAGAAGGCACCTTGAATTTTTCCATTCTGCTGATACACATGAAATGACTGATGCTCAATAAAAAGGCACTATCTTCATGATCCTAGCAGCTGTTTCAAATAGATCCTGGGGTAATGACCAATGTCCTAAGAATAGCATTGTTGTTACAGCATATGATAATATGTTGTTCTATTTATGGTGCTCCTATTGTTTAACAATGCTGAGTACTACTGCACAATGGAAACATGGTTGCCAGGGGAAAATGGCAATAACTAAATCAAAGGGAATCTTCAGAGACTTGCTAGCTCTAAATTCCTATGGCATGATTTTTTCTTTTTTCAAATAAATTTCATTGCAGTAAAATACATATAAAATTTACCATCTTAACCATTTTTTAAAGGTTTATTTATTTATTTATTTAGAGCCTGAGCAGGGGAGGGGCAGAGAGAGAGGGAGACAGAGAATTCTGAGCAGGCTCCACATTGTCAGCACAGAGCCTAACTCGGGGCTTGAACTCGGGGTCAAACTGTGAGATTATGACCTGAGCCGAAATCAAGAGTTGGACAGTTAACCAAATGAGCTACCCAGGCTTCCTCATGTTAACCATTTTAAATTATTTTTAAAAATTCAAGTATAATTAACACAGTATTAGTTTCAGGTGTACAATGTAACAATTCAATAATATTATACATTTCTCAGTATTCATCAAGGTAAGGGTACACTTATTCTTATTGTCTCCATTTTGCCCATCCTTCCACTATCTCCCCTCTGGCCACCACCAGTTTGTCCTCTGTATTTAATAGTCGTTTTTTTGCTTATCTCTTTTTTTCTCTTTGTTCATTTATTTTGTTTCTTAAATTTCACATATGAGAGGTGACTGGGTGGCTCACTTGGTTGAGTGTCCAACTCTTGATTTCAGCTCAGGTCATGATCTCACAGTTGTGAGATGGACTCCCACATCAGGCTCTGCAATGGGTGTGGAATCTTCTTGGGATTCTCTCTCTCCGTCCTCTGCTTCTCTCTCTCTCTCTCTCTCTCTCTCTCTCTTTCTCTCAAATGAAAAATTCTACATATGAAGGAAATCATATGGTATTTGTCTTTCTCTGACTTATTTCATCTAGTTTTATATCCTCTAGATCCATCCATGTTATTGCAAATGGCAAGATTTTATTCTTTTTTTATGGCTAATAATATTTGGTTGTACATATATAACACATCTTACTTTTCCATTCATCTACTGATGGACACTTGGCTTGTTTCCCACTGTAAATAATGCTACAATAAGCACAGGGGTTCATAGCAAAGGAAATTATCAACAACACAAAAAACAACCTAGTGAAAGGGAGAAGGTATTTGCAAATAGTATGTCTAAATAGGGGCTTATATCCAAAACATATAAAGAGCTTATACAGCTCAATGCCAAAAACAAACAAAACCCACAATAACCCAAAACAAATAATCCACTTAAAAAATGGACAGAGAACCTGAATGAACATTTGTTCAAAGAGGACATACACATGAAAAGATGCTCAAGATCACTAATCATCAGAGACATGCAAATTAAAATCACAATGAGATGTCAACTTTACACTGTCAGAGGAGCTGAAATAAAAAACACAAGAAGCAACAAGTGTTAGTGAGGATGTGGAGAAAAGGGAATGCCTGAGTCCTGTTGGTGGGAATGCAAGCTGGTGCAGCTACTGTGGAAAATAGTGCGGAAGTTCCTCAAAAAGTTAAAAATAGAACTATCATATGTCCAGTAATGCCACTACTGGGTATTTACTCAAAAGAAAATCAAAACACTAATTCAAAAAGATATATGCACTCTATGTTAAGTGCATCTTAACTGTGTTTAAGTGTATGATTTAGTGCATTAAGTACTCCTTTTCTTTTCAAATTTCTTTTTTCTTAAAAATAAAAATGTTCTTGTTTATTCTCCTTCTTACCTTTAACATTTCTTTATTTGATTTTCTCCTATTCTAAGGGTAACATGTACCTGTTATAATAAATTTAAAAATATGGAGATGTATAAAGAAAAAAAATAATCTTTCCTGACCTCCTATATCTCATCACTATGAGGTCACTAGTTTTGACAGGTTCCATGCTTTTCTCCCAACTCATACAAACTCTTATCCATCCATCCACCATCTATCCACCCACACACAAAAATACAAATAAAATTTTTTAAATATATATTTTTAGTACCAAGCGTATATAAGTATAAAGGAAATATGTAGATATATTGGCAATGGATTTTATCTTCTAGTAAAGCAAGTATTTTCATTGTATTTATCCCTCCACATACACAATGCTGAGCATTTTTTCCTTTTCCTTTTCAGTCAAAGACCTTAAGTTAAAAATATAAACTACATGGTACTCATGTTAATAACTACATGTCCCATGAAATGGACATTCCACAAGCTATTTAATTATCATTGTAAGTTTGAACAAACTATTAAGGAAGATATGTCAATTCATGCCTTTTTTCCTCCTTGATGCTCTCCTACAACCCCACAGGAAAATCCAGGGTCAAAGAGGTGAGCATTTAAGTCCTGACAAATGTAGGGAAGGAATTCAGCAAGCAAGCTTTTTTACTAAGTACACAGCCATCAGCAGTGGTGCATGTACCTTCTCTGTTTCATAATAGTGAAATCTATTATGATTTTAGTATGGACTTTTTTATTCTTCGTTTTGTCTATCTGTGCGAGATAGAACCTTGTTTTCACTTCCTTTGACTGCTGAGTGCATTTCTCTACAGTCACATGAGGTATAGCTGTGCTCACCTACCTTTACCTGCCTCGTTCCAGCCCAGTATAGCCAATGCTAAGTCAGGGTCTTGTCCTGACATGGCCCTTGCATCTGAGAAGCATGAAGCTGTAAAATGAGATATTTGACGTTTGCACTTTGTCTTCAGTGTAAACCATTGAAAACAAATTTTCTCTTTACAGTAGCATAGTTATAATTCTCCAACACATTAATAAACATAGGATAAATATCATCAAGTTTCACATCCATTTGAACCGACTTGTGGAGGAATTTCCAAAGATATACTGTACCAAGTGAACACAACAAAAAGGTATATGTTACATTTTAAAATATATTATAATATTCCTGTCATTATAATTGAATAATAGAAAATATTATTTTATAATATTTATAATAGAAAATAATATATATAATATATAAATAAATATAAATATTATTTTATATTATTCATGTGATATTCATATTATATATTATAGTTTAATAATATAAGTATAATATTTATTTTATATTTTATATTATATAAATAAATATATATAAAGTGAAGTATACTTTATACTTACATATATATATTATATAAAGTGAAGTAAGTCCAAAAATTTGGATAATTGTGATGCTTATATTTTTCTAAAGTATAGAACAGTGAGAAGTACTGCACAGTGAGAAGGTATATTGTGCAGTTATTAGCATTGTTATTATTTTGTAAAGAGAATATCACATTACTTTAGGCTAACTTATTTAGGGAAATATAAAGATACTAAAATTACAAATTATCTTTATGATGGATTAAAGGCCTATTTTGACTTATTGTGGGTTTTTTTTTTAAATTTAAAAGTTAGTGAACATGCAGTACAATATTGGTTTCAGGAGTTGAATTCAGTGGTTTATCACTTACATACAACACCCAGGGCTCATCACAATAAGTGCCCTCCTTAGTACCCTTCACCCACTAGCCCATCTCCCACCCACCTCCCTTCATCGACTTAATTGTATTTAGAAAGAGTGTCAATCCTGAGTCGAGAGAAAGACCTCAAATGTCAGGTCAACTTTCCACACAACCGGACACTTGACTGCCATTGTAGAAGTAAGTGAAAGTCAGCATCTCCAGGAGTCTTGGACTCTGGTTGTTGAATTGGTTGTTGAATTTCCACTGCAGATTCTTTTAAGGACCTTCATGTTCTTCATGTTCTTTATGTGCAGCCGGAAATGTTACAGGGCAAGAATTTACATTCAATAAGTTCTTATGTTAAAATATGCTTCATTTTGTTCTGTTTTAAAAATAAAATTAGAAGCGTTGGCTTGATATTGTAATATTGTTAAATTAAGAACATATTTAGTTTGTTATGAATAAACAAAAAACTTTGTTAAAATAATATAGTATGCATTCTGGCTCTGGACCGTGAGAATGCTAGAATTTGTAGATGTGGGCCAAACATTTTGCATGAATATTGCACTCTCTTCTAAAAAAATTTTTTTTAACACTTCTTTATTGTTAAGAGACACAGAGAGACAGAGCACGAGCAGGGAAAGGGAAGAGACAGAGGAAGACACAGAATCTGAAGTGGGCTCTGGGCTCTGAGCTGTCAGCACAGAGGCCATCAGGCTCTGTACCCACGAACCATGAGATCATGACCTGAGCTGAATGAAGTCAGATGTCTAACTGACTGAGCCACCCACTGAGACTGAGCAGGTGCCCTGCACTCTCTTCTTCTTCTTCTTTTGATGTTTATTTTTTTTTGAGAGAGATAGAGAAAGAGAGATAGAGAGAGAGGTGTGTGAGCGAGGGAGGGGCAGAGAGAGGGAGATACAGAATCTGAAGCAGGCTCTGGGTTCCGAACTTTCCACACAGAGCATGACGTGGGGCTCCAACTCACGGACCATGAGATCATGACCTGAGCTGAAGTCAGATGCCTAACCAACTGAGCCATCCAGGCGCCCCAGTCCCCACACTCTCTTCCTAAGGCAATCTTTATCTCTTCTAGCCCAGAAGATTCTAAATAAGCCAACATTTTAGACTATGTATATCTGCTTCCTGAACTGCTAGTCACCTGTAATCGTACAGTAAGGAACCTGTATTCGTGTCTCTGAAAGTCATAGCACAAAGCATACTATCAGAGTTAGAAAACAAGGAATATAGATATCAAGATTTCTTGGAGAGCAGATCAAAGAAATAATATCAATTGGTCAGAAATCATGAGGGTCTTCCTCATGGAAACAGGTTGTTGGTTTTTGTTGTCAATCAAAATATTTCAGAACATAATCTATCTTGGAGGGAAAAAAATGAGAGGAGAATCACTTGAAAAGACGTACTAAGAAAGAAAATCCAACAGATAGGATTCAACTTAGTGTTAAAAATTCATACCACTTAGAAACTGAAAATTTAGGGGCACCTGGGTGGCTGAGTCAAGCGCCCAACTTCAGCTTAGATCATGATCACACAGTTCGTGGGTTCAAGCTCCACCCACATCAGGCTCTGTGCTGGCAGCCAGCTCAGAGACTGGAGCCTGTTTTGGATTCTGTGTCTCCCTCTCTCTCTTACCCTCCCCTACTCATACTGTGTGTGTGTGTGTGTGTGTGTGTGTGTGTGTCTGTCTCTCTCAGATATAAATAAAACATTTTTAAAAAGAATTTAAAACAGATGGAAAATATGTAAACTAGAATAAATGGATATCATGTTTTGAACAGTGTCAGGTCCTCACAAGCATGCACAGGACAGGGACTCTACTGCATCCCATTTTATTTAGCATTGGAGGAAAAAGTGCATGTTTGAAATCACAAACACCACAGGTCTAAAATGGAGAGAAAACATGCTACTTCATAAGGAACAGATGGTAATAGATAGTGAAATTGCAACCCAAAGGAGCTGACGAGATGTGACAGACATGAAGAACTAGATTCCAATGCATATGACTTAAATAGGTAAGTACAATTCACTAAGTGATTAAAGACACCCTAATACAAAGAAGCTGGGCTAAATTCTGTCTCTGGGAATTGTTTGGGAAACCAATCCAATCTGACAGGATAGATCATGTATTCATTCATTCATTCATTCAACCAACACATATTTATTGAGCTACCTTGTGCTAGGAACGATTATAGGTGTTGGAGATTGAGCAGGAAAAAAGATCAAAATCTCTTCTCCCAGGGAGCTTACATTATTATCACCATGAGATTTTATTTTGTTTCCTTATGAAGAGGCAAAAGTAAAGGAATATCATCAATATATTAGATATAGGCTGAGTTGATAGATCTCTCCATGAACTTCATTTGAAGTAAGTTTGTCCTTTGAGAGTTAAATAAGTAAAATCCACACACAAATTATGTAATCAGCCACATGTTAAAGAATATAAAGAGATTAGTTGTAAAACTGCCTTTGAAGAATTTTGGAAAACTTCCAACCAAATTCAAGTGATCTGGGGGTATCTCAGAGAGGTGGGGTTGTAAATGGCTTTCAGTTAGTAAGTGAAAGCTAACTAGTTGTAGTAAACCCTGTTTGGAGAAACAGAGCAGAAAGGAGTAGGTCGACCAGGCAAATCCAGGGGCAACAGCGTCTTCCAAGAGCAGGGCTAGCAGTGCCTTTGGAAGCCTTGACTGGAAGAGGGAATTATAACTTGTCAGGCTTGGCATGCGCCTTTCCTTCACCAAGTTCTCTGTATAGTAAGCAGAGGGCTCCAATGAACCTTAGTACGCTCTGATCATGCCCATCAAGCAACACTCCGATATAGCTTGTCTAGAGTCAGAGGATTTAGTGCCAGCAGAATATCTCTTCTACCTTTAAGTTCTTTTTATCAGGGGTGGGGAAAGAGGGTCTTCTGGTTTATATGTGTCCCTACCTGAAGCTTAGTTAATGGGACTCCTTTCTTGAAAAGTGGACTCACCCTTGACACAGGTTTCTGAGTCTACAGGGTTGAGAACTTAACCAAATGTCCCTTTTGAAGTACTCTTTACCAGTTGATTTTCCCAGTTATGTTAATTTTTGTTTCATTGCCAGTCTTCTTCACTGAAACAGTTTGGCCAAACCAACCAAGTGTTTCCTATTCAGTGAATAAGGGAAAGAGAAGAAACTACAGCAGAAGACATCAGGTTAGAAAGAAGGAAGAAGTTTCTGGCACATGGCTATGTCTGTATTCCTGGCAGTGCCAATACAGTGCCTTGCATAGAGATGATGCTCAATAAATAAACTCATTTGTTGACCTTATCTCAGGAGACATATCTAGTAAGAAGTTGCTATGGTTGAGGTCAAAGACGTTACTGTCTATGTGCTCTTCTAGGATTTTAATTGTTTCATGTCTCACATTTAGTCTTTAATCCATTTTGCATTTACTTTTGTGCATAGTGTAAGAAAGGGGTCCAGTGTCATTCTTCTGCATGTGGCTCCCCAGTTTTCCTAACACTATTTGTTGAAGAGACTGTTTTTTCCCCCATTGGATATTCTTTCCTGTTTTGTTGAAGTATAGTTGAAATGGGTTCATTTCTTGGCTTTCTGTTCTTCTCCTTTTGAAATGTGTGTCTATTCATGTGCCAGTACTGTAGTGTTTTGATTACTACGGCTTTGTAATACAAGTTGAAGTCAGGAATTGTGATGCCCCCAGGTTTGCTTTTCTTTTTCATGATTGCTTTGGCTATTTGAGGTCTTTTGTGGTTCTATACAAAGTTTGGGATTGTTTGTTCTAGCTCTGTGAAAAATGCTGTTAGTATTTTGTTAGGGGTTGCATTAAATGTGTAAATTTGGCAGGACACTTTAACAATATTCGTTCTTACATTCCATGAGCATGAAATGTCTTTCCATTTCTTTGTGTCTTCTTCAACTTCTTGCATCAATGTTTCAAAGTTTTCAGAGTACAAGTCTTTCCACTCTGGTTAAGTTTATTCCTAGGTATTTTATGGTTTTTGGTGCAATTGTAAATAGGATTGACTCTTTAATTTCTTTTTCTGCTGCTTCATTATTTGTGTATAGAAATGCAACAGATTTCTGTACATTGATTTTGTATCCTGTGAGTTTACCGAATTTGCATATCAGTTCTAGAAATTTTTTTGGGAGAGTCTTTTGGGTTTTCTATATTGAGTATTATGTTATCTGGAAATAGTGAAAGTTTGACTTCTTCCTTGCCAATTTGGTGCTTTTTATTTCTTTTTGTTGTCTGATTGCTATGGCTAGGACTTCCAGTACAATGTTAATTTTTTTATGTTAATTTTTGAGAAAGAGAGAGAGGCAGAGCATGAGCAGTGAAGGGAAGAGAAAGGGAGAGACAGAACTGGAAGTGGGCTCCAGGCTCTGTGCTGTCAGAACAGAGCCCAGTGCGGGTCTCAAACTCGTGAACTGTGAGATCGTGACCTGAGCTGAATTCAGAGGCTTAACTGACTGAGCCACCCAAGCCCCTCCAGTACTACCTTAAATAGTAGTGGTGATAGTGGACCTTCTTGTATTGTTCCCAACCTTAGGATGATATTTCCTGTGGGTTTTTTTGTGTATGGCCTTTATTAAACTTACTTTGTTGGAGGCTTTTATGATGCATGGAAGCTGTGCTTTGTCAAATGCTTTTTCTGCACCCATTGAAATGATCATATGTTTTTTTTTATTAATATGGTGCATCAGGTTGATTGATTTGTGAATATTGGACCACCCTCGCAACCTAGGAATAAGTCCCACTTGATTGTGGTGAATGATTCTTTTAATGTACTGTTGGATTGGGTTTGCTAGTATTTCAGTGAGAATTTTTGCGTCCATGTTCATCAGGGATATTGGCCTGTAGTTTTCTTTTTTAGTGAGACTTTATCTGGTTTTGGAATCAGGGTAATGCTGGTCTCATAGAATGAAATTGGAAGATTTCCTTTCTTTTCTATTTTTTGAAATAGTTTTAGAAGAATAGCTGTTAACTCTTCTTTAAATGTTTAGTAGAATTCACCTGTGAAGTCATCTGGCCCTGGACTTTTGTTTGTTGGAAGATTTTTGATTACCGATTCAATTTCTTTGCTGGTCATCAGTCTGTTCAAGTTATCTGTTTCTTTCTGTTACAGTTTGGCATTTTATGTCTTTCTAAGAACTAACTAACTGTAATTTAAGTAAAAAGTTTAAAAAATTATTTATTTTTCTTTAACCTGAATTGTGGGCATATTTCTAATATATACAGAAATATGCTTACAGTGTTAGTGGGACTCACTGGAGGTCTCTTTCTCTGGCTTCCGGGCTCATGGCAGGAGGGAACCAGAGCAGCATCTCTGAGTTCTTCCTCTGGGGACTCTCAGAGCGGCCGGAGCAGCAGCGCATCCTCTTCCTGCTTTTCCTGTGCATGTACGTGGTCACCGTGGCTGGGAACCTGCTCATTGTTCTGGCCATCGGCACTGACGCACGTCTTCACACGCCCATGTACTTCTTCCTCGCCAGCCTGTCCTGTGCTGACATCCTTTTCACCTCCACCACCGTGCCCGAGGCCCTGGTGAATATCCAGACCCAGACCAGGTCCATTTCCTACGCAGGATGCCTGGGTCAGCTCTACTTCTTCTTGACTTTTGGGGACATGGACATCTTTCTCCTGGCCACAATGGCCTATGACCGCTATGTGGCCATCTGCTACCCTCTCCACTACACGATGGTCACCCCTGCCCTCCAGTGCTGCACCTTCATGGGGACAGTCTGCCCCTGACCAGCCTTGTTGCCATGGCCTACACCTTCCTCATATTCTGCTTTTCCTTCTGCTCTACATCACCTCTGACTGGTTTGTGATCTGGGACCATGAAGAAAATATTTTTTTTCTCTGACATGCATTTGATGAGTCTCTTCCTTGCTCTTGGTGGAGTAATTGTTTTAGTCCTGATACTTATTATTTTCCTTTATTGAGATATAATGTATATACAGTAAACTGCACAAGTCAGTAAGTTCAGTAAACTTAGACAAAATGTATTAAGATATTACATATTATCATATCGTGATCATTCTAGTGAAGATACTGAATAATTTCATTATCCTAGAAAGTGCCTCATGCTCTTTTCTAGTCACCCCCCACCTTGAGGCAACTACTGATATGATTTCTATCACCATAGGTTAGATTTACTTGTTCATGAACTTCACAGAAATGGAATCATACAATATGTACATAAGATGCACTCTTTGCGGTTTGGTTCCTTTTGCTCAGGATAATGTTTTTAACTTTATCTACAATGATAGATGTGTCAGTAGCTTGTGCCTATTTTTACTGCTGAGTAGTGTTCAGTTGTATGGATTTATAGTGATAAACTCTTCTTACTCATTCTTCTATTGATTAATATTTAGCTTATGTCCAGTTTTCAGCAACTGTAAATAAAGCTGCTATGCACATTCTTCTTTCCTTTTCTTTTTCTTTCTCTGTCTCTCTCTCTCTCTTTCTTTCTTTCTATCTTTCTTTTTCTCTTTCTTTCACTGCTGTGCATGTTCTTATGCAAGGACTCTTGCGGATATGTTTTCATTCCTCCTTGATGTATATGGAAGAGGAGAAGTGCTGGGCCAAAGATAGAAGTATGTGTAACCGTCTTAGAGTTTTCCAATCTGGTTTAGTTTTCCAAAATGGTTCTATCAGTTTATGCTACCATTGGTAATGTTTGAGAGTTCCAGATGCTCCACATCCTCATCAACACTTGGCATTGTCAGTCTTTTACTTTTAGCCATTCTACCAGCCCTCTTATATCTTGACATCTTTTTGTTTGTCTGTATTGTCTCAGCTATCTTCAGAATCTTTTTTTCCCCTAAGAGAAACACCAGTGGTTCCCACCTTGCTGTCGGCTCCCTGGTCTAAGGGACAGCTCAGTAGAGGAGATCCAGTGGCCACTGTTTTGTACGCAGTGAAAATGTCCACGCCATACATTTTCATCTAAAGCCCCAGGAACAGGGCTCCTGGGTGGCCCAGTTGGTTAACTCATGGTTCATGAGCTTGAGTCCCATGTCAGACTCTGTGCTGACAGCTCAGAGCCTGGAGCCTGCTTCAGATTCTATGTCTCCCTCTCTCTCTGTACCTCCCCTGCTCACACCCTGTCCTCGGTCTCTCAAAAACAAATAAACATTAAAGTTTAAAGCCCCAGGAACAAAGGTGCAAAGGACTCTCTGGGGATAACTCTCAAGGCCAAGATCTCCTTTTCATGGGTTAATTGATGTGAACAAAGAATGCAAGATCAGGAAGGAAGAGAAAAAGCAAAACTAATAAAATGAGTAAATTAATAATAATAATAATAATAATAATAGCAGCTACTCCTTTTAGAATACATACTTACCATCACACTTCTGCTTAAATGTATTGTCATTTAATAATCCCAATAGTTCCATAAATTTGGGCATTGTTATATTTGCTTCATAGATGACAAAACTGGGGCTGAGACATAAATTGCCATATGTCACACAGCTTGTAAGTTGAAGATCCAGGATTTGTACCAGGTCTTTTGACTCTCAGGGTGTAGCCCTCTCACCCTTGTTTCCCAGAGACTTTCTTCTGAGAATTAGCATTCAAATTTCCTAGAGCCCCCACTGGTTATCTGGCTAGTGAGAGAAATACATGACCCACTAATATCCTGCATATGAAGTGGGTTTCTTCACCTGACCTATGGAAATCTCACCAGTTCCATCTAAGCTAAAACAATTCCCAGAGAAGTCCTTCTCCAGTTCAGCTTTCTTGCTTTAAATAAACTGACCAGTCCTCAGAGCAGGGTCCCTGAGATTCTGGACTTAGCTAGGGTGGGAGAAGTAAGTGGAAACACCAGGATAAAGATGAAAGTGAGAATATCAACTTAGTGTTCACCCTATGTCTATTCTGCATTTATAACAGGGCTAGGATTTACCTTTGGGGAAATTCCTTTACCCCATGTATGTGATCTTGGTTTAGGGCAGTAAACCCAGATGTCCTGACTTTGCGACATATTAAATAGAAGGGATAATTGGAAGATACTTCCATGTGGCCTTTTCTTTTCCTACTTAGTCCCTGGGATTTTGACTCTTATACAAGAATAGAAGAGAACTGAAGGAAGGCTCCATTCATTCTAGTGGTGGGGCCCAGAAGAGATACTCAAGGACTTCATGTTATCAAGAACCCCTTAGGCTCCCTGAGTCCTATCTCTGCAAAGATGGCTCTTTCATCATCTCTTTGGTACTGTGTTCTCCCCCATATCTTTCCAATAATTTTTTTCCTCTGAATAAGTAAGCTTATGTTGTTTGCAGTTAAAGAATCTGTGTCAGGGACAGTCGAGCCCACCATGTGTTCCCTTACATTTCCCAGTGTCCCCTACACTCAGGTTCAGGTTGTGAGCAGAAGTGTTGTGTCACTTCTGGTCTAAGTTAAAAGCCTATGTACCTCCTCGATTCCCCTCTTCCCTGCTGCAGTGACCTCAGAGGTGTTGGGTTCTCAGTTCGAGATAATAAAGCCTCTGTCATCTTGGGTCCTTCAGGAGAGCTCCACATATGTACCTATGCCATGATTGAGAAATTACCTTTGTTGCGCTAATCCCTGAGGTTTTGAAGATACTTGTTACCTCAGCATAGCCGACCTTATCCTTACTAAAAAGAACACAAATTGGTAGGAACAAAATGTGACATATTCATTGCTGTGGCTTCTGACACACATTCACAAAAGAACATTTGTCTTTGTCTCAATTTCTTCCAGTTCTCCAGAAAAAGTTATCACTTCCACTGGAAAGGTCTATATCATCAGATCCAATATTATATTTTTTCAGTTTACTTCTGAGTTTTATGTTTGCTTTTGTGGTAAGCTCTGTGCAGTAAGGTGCATCCATCATATTTTCTGTGGTATCACAGCGTACTTCACGTAGAGCATGGAACAATGAATATTTATAGAATGAATACAGTTTCCCAGATTTCTCAGGGAGTTATGGCGCTGTTTTTCAGGATCTGATGAACTGTAGTGATACTATCTGGAGTTTGTTGTGGTCTAAGTAGCACCGGTTTCCATGACATGGATTATGGGAGAGAGTCTTACCATCTTAGGGTTTGGTCTGGGCTTCGCTAGATGCTTTCTTAGTGGGCATTTTTGCTGCTAATTTAAAAGAGTGTACTCTCTAGGCACAATAATGGAATTTCTTTTATTATTTTAATTGTTCACTGACTTATTTTACCTGAACAGTGACATGTTCTGCATATTGATTAAGAGGTTTTTAAAGCATTTCAGGTTATCTGCTTCTGTTCCAATTATTTTAGGGCCATAGCTTCTAAACATGGTTGATTCTGAAAAGAGAGGAGCTTAGGAAGATGGCGGGGTAGGAGGACCATGGGCTCACACCGTGCCAGGCTTACACCTGGGTATCCTTCACATCCAAGCAGTAAGCCAGAAAGCAGCCCAGACCCGCAGGACAAACTCCGCAACTAAATATAGGGAAGAAGCTGCATCTGAAAGATTAGGAACGTCGGAAGGCAGAGGGAGGCTGCTGGCGGGAGGGAGGGAGATTCGTGCAGGGAGAGGGCAGAGAAACAGGCCCTCACACGAGGGAGCTCCCACGAGGAGGACTAATCCCCATACCATTTGGCTTTAAAAACCAGAGGGGCTGAATTCCATGCGTTTGTAAAACTAGTGGAACTTGGAGCCTGGAACTGTAAGTCAGGTGACTCGCACTGGTGGAGCCGGGAGGGTAAACGACAGCGGTGTCACCACCGTCACAGAGAGCAGCCTGCTCGGAGACGCAACAGAAAAACGGCAGTTTACACAATGCTGGGGCAAACGGGAGCCAGATCTGTTCATACGGACTTCGGATTTCAGAGCGTGTGGGCGAATTTCTTTGGAAATGAGAGAGCAGTCAGGCGCTATTTCCCCCCCCCCCCCCCCCCCCCCCCCCCCCACAACATAAACACAGAACCACCTGCAGGAGGTGGTGATGCCCAGACACTTCTAGCCTCGGCCCAGGGATCAGGGCAAATTTTGTTAAAAGGTCTGCCGTCGTCCATGGCCACGAGCTTCCTGTGGATGGTGGCCCGCGCCCTCCCACGCTGAGGGACACCTGGCCTGTGGACCTGATTTCGGACTGCGCCTTGGATGCCTGGGAGAAGTCTCCCAGTGTTCCCCGCGCTGAGGCTGCCATCTGGCGGCAGGGGCGCAGGCGGTGCCTTACCCAGACGGGTTCGGAGAGAAGGGGATGGGCTCCAGGTGATGGCGGTGATCTCTGACTTGATGTCCTCACTCTAGAGCCTGGAGTTGGCCTGCTGCGTGTGACGCTTTGAAGAATGCCCTCCTGAGTTGTGCAATTCCCTGATTACCGAAGCTGCGCTTTCACAAGTTCATTGACCATTGGATGTCTTGTGTGATTTCCAAGTCCTTGTCCACTTTTTTGTTGAGTTAATTTGTAGAAATTCCTTAGTTACTTAGTTAGTTGTGTATATATGTATATACATGTATATATATATTGCACAGTCTGTAGCTTTCTTTTTATTCTCTCATCCGTATCTTCTAATGAACAGAAGTTCTTCATTTTAATGCAATCAAGTTGCTCAGTGTTTTCCCTTTATAATTGATGTTTTTGTCTTATTTAAGACAGTTTTCTCTATCCTGAGTCCTAAAGATATTCTGTTTTATTATTCACTTGAAGCTTTATTATTTCTGCCTCTACCATCTAGATCTACAATCTACCTGGAGCCGACATGTGTGTGTAGTCTGAGATACGGGTCAAATCTCATAGTATCCTGTTTAGATAACTAGTTGTGCCATATAATTTGTTGACAAGACCATCCTTTCCCCAGTGATTTGAAGTGTCACCTTTGGTTGTAAACCAAGTGTGTGTGTGTGTGTGTGTGTGTGTGTGTGTGTGTACGTGTGAAGATGCTTCTGGACTCTGTTTTATTTTAGATTAGTTAATTTGCCTATCTTTGTATCAATACCACACATCTTAGCTGGTATCACAAATAAATCTCAATATCCAGTAGAGAAAGTTCACCAACTTGTTCTTCAAGCTATCTTTGGTCCTTTGCATTATCCACAAAAATTTTAGAATCAGCTTCTCCAGTCTCCCTGCTCTCCTCCTCCCCACAACACACACCTGTTGGGGTTTTGGTTGGGACTGAATTAAACATATAGATAAATCTGGGGAGAATTTACTTCTTCATATGTTATATTTTTCAGTGATGAGCACGGAGAGCCTTTCATTTATTTTGGTCTTTAAAAATGTCTCCCTATTATGTTGTAGAATTTCCAGCTCAAGTTTTTGCGCATCTTTTATCAACTGTATTTCGGGGCATCTGGTATTTTTGATGCTATTGTAAGTGCTATCTTTTAATTCTTATATTTTAACTGCAAGCTAGTGGTATACAGAAGTCCAACTGAGTTGGTATCCAGCAATCCCACTAATCTCAATTATCAATCTTAATGGTTTATCATATAACTTTTAGATTTTCTAAACACACAAATATGTAATCTATGAAAAGTGATCATTACAGTTCTTCCTCTCCAATTCTCATATTTAAATTAATATTGCTGTTTTGCCTTATCAAAGGAGGCCAAATCAGGAGGAAAGCTTGCAGCGTTCTGTCTTAGTTTGGGCTGCTATAACAGAATACCATAGATTGGGTGGCTTATAAACAACAGAAATTTATTTCTCATAGTTGTGGACTCTGGGAAGTATAAGAATAAGGCACTGGCAGAATTCGTGTCTGGTGGGAACCCGCTTCCTGGCTCGTGGATGGCCATTTTCTCACAGTGTCCTTACATGGCAGAGGGTATGGGAGAGCTCTCTGGGGTCTCTTTTACAAAAGCACTAATCCCTTTCAGGAGGGTCCATCCTCATGACCCAATCACCTCCCAAAGGTCCCCCTTCCAAATACCATCACATCAGAGACTACGTTACAACGTATGAATTTTGCAGGGGCACAAACATTCAGTCGACAGCAAGCATGATTTTTGCTGTAGGTTTTGGTAGATGATCTTCATTAAAGACGTTTTCTTCTATTCATAGTTGTATCCATGTTATTATCACAAATGGATATTTATATTACCAAATGTTTTTCTGCATCTAATGACAAGATTAGTTGATTTTTTTTCTCTTTTTTTATTCTGTTAATTTGGTGAATGGTCCTGTCCTTTGAATGACACATCAATTCTGCATGTCTGGAACAAACCCAGCATTCTGTATTGAAGCTTCTATGTTATATATGACTGACTTATTTTATTTATGGTTTTTCCATAATGCTTATGATGACATTTGCCTGAAGTTTTATTTCTTTTTCTTTTGTTGCTATTTTATTTTAGAGAGAGTGAGGAAAACACAGTAGGGGATGGGGCAGAGGGAGAGACAAGGAGAGAAAGAGGGAGAATCTTAAGCAGTCTCCATGCTCAGTGCAGAGCTGGATGTGGGGCTCAATCCCACAATCTAGGATCTTGACCTGAGCCAAAATCGAGAGTCAGATGCTCAACCGATAAAAGATAAATAGAAATAAAAGAATGAATAAGAATAGAAAAAGATAAAAAGATAGAAGAAATCATAATTTCTTTTAATGTCCTTGATAGGTTTTGTTATCAAAGCTATCCTACTTTTATAAAACAGGTGGGGGACGCCTGGGTGGCTCAGTTGGTTAAGTATCCGACTTCGGCTCAGGTCATGATCTCACGGTTCATGGGTTCGAGCCCCGTGTCAGTCTCTGTGCTGACTGCCATCTCAGAGCCTGGAGCCTATTTCAGATTCAGTATCTCCCTCTCTCTGACCCTCCTCTGCTAACGCTGTCTCTCTCTCTCTCTCAGAAATAAATGAAACATTTTTAAAAATTTATAAAACAGTTGGGGAATGAATTCTGCTTTTCTGTACTCTAGTAGAGATTGTGTAAAATTGACATTATTTATTCCTTAAATATTGGGTGGAAATTCACTTGATGCTTTTTTGTGTGTGTTAAAGGTTTTTAGTGAAGGTTTAATTTCTTTAATAATTATAAAACTTCAGATTTCACATTTCTTTTTTTTAATTTTTAAATTTTTTTGGAATAAAGTTTTTCATACATTCTTTTTAAAAATTAAAAAAAAATTTTATTTCTGAGAGAGAGAGAGAGAGACAGCGTGAGCAGGGGAGGGTCAGAGAGAGAGGGAGACACAGAATCCGAAACAGTCTCCAGGCCTTGAGCTGGCTGTCAGCACAGAGCCTGACGTGGGGCTTGAACCCAAGAACCATGAGATCTTGACCTGAGCTGAAGTCGGCCGCCCAACCAACTGAGCCACCCAGATGCCCCTCATTTTAAACTTCTTAAGGTGGGTGTTTAGCTCATTGCTTTTGGAAGCTTTTCTTCTTTCCTAATATGCAGGTAAGTGCTTTTGACAATCTTCAAGGTCCTAGAGAAAAAGGATTAGAGTTCAGGGTGTAATGAAACAGACTTTTTTGGGCTGGGATCCAGAAAGGCTATATTTTATTTATTTATTCATTTATTTTTTTGAATTTTTAAATGTCTATGAATTTTTGAGAGAGATACAGACAGAGCATGAGCAGGGGAGAGGCAGAGAGAGAGGGAGACACAGAATCAAAAGCAGGCTCCAGGCTCTGAGCTGGCAGCACAGAGCCTGATGTGGGGCTCAAACCCACAAATCTCAGAGATCATGATCTGAGCCAAAGCCAGACAGTTAACAGACTGAGCCACCCAGGCGCCCCTGGAAAGGCGATACTTTAATAGTAAACGGTGAACTAGAAATAAAAGGACCTCTGCAGAGACACTAGCACAGCCCCATGTTATCTCAGTTCCCTAAGTTGTGTTGGGATGATCCTGAACTTGAAGCTCCTTAGTCGCTTGGCTGCACCCTCTGAAATCAGCAAAGGGCTCCAGGGGAAAAGCCTGAATGGGCTCGTTTCTGTGTGATTTCATCTTTCTCTGGGCTCTGTCCTGGCAGTTCTTCACTGTTTTTATTAGCTCTGATACCTTCAAGAATACATTTGAATATATTTTGTCCAGCTTTTTCAGTTGTCCCAAAAAGGAGGCTTCGTTCAAGCTACCTTACCTGCCATTACAAGTGGAAGGTGCATCTAATTCTTTATTCTTCACAGGTGAGCTGACAGCTCCCTTCTCTCCCACCCACAGCGAAGCTTGGGGACTATTGTCTTAAATTCCAGTGACTTGAAATTTCACAATAATTGCCTTTGGGTAGATCTGTTTTCATCCATTGTGCTTTGTATCTGGGCATTTTCTTGAGATCTTGAAATTAAAAACAAAAACAACAACTATTACTTCGCCCACCCTCACCCCATTTCATTTGTTCTCTCTCTAGGGAACTTTTACTATTCAGGTATTGAAACTTTGGGCCCTCTTTTAAAATCTGTGGTTTTACTGGATCCTGCTTCTTCTTTCTTCATTGTAAAGATCCTTCTTATTCCCAACCAGAATGATGGGCGCATCGGGGTAGAAATGATTGGTCTCTGGGGTCCATTTTACTGGTGTTTGGAAAAGTACTATGGCAAACCACAGAGAAGCAGCTCAGTACCCCATTGACATCTGGGTAGGAGAGAGGTCTCAGGCGTCCATAGCCTTCCTGCCCAGCCAAGTCCCACAGGCCAGCTCCACCTCCGCCTCCAAGTGGGCCAAGTAGCTCTCAAACACCCTGGCATGTAACTGAGAACTGGTCCTTGACTAAGCAGCTCTTGCCACAGCCACTGTCACCCCTGTGACAGTGGCCACAGTATATGAAAGTAAGAAGAAACATACTAAAACCTTAGCAATTTCCAAAGTGAATCACTGGGTAGGGTATACTGAGCCTATTTGGTCAATAAGTCAAATTCTTAACTGTTTTTGCATTGGATTTTCATCTGAGGAAGTGTGTGCTTGTCTTTCTGGAACCTAAATGTCCAGTTGGGATTTGGAGATAAGAAAAAGGAATGAAATTAGACAAAGATATCAGAACCCACGTTTGCAGCATAACCCAGGGTCAGTCTCTACTTGTTCAAGTAATTATCTTCACAAGATACAGAAAGCAATCAAAGGGGAGAAGTAACCACTCTTCTAGGAGAAGGTGAGTTGGCGGTTAGGGTAGGAGTGGGAAGAGATGCAGTATTGGTTCATTCAGAGAATACTTACTGATGGCGACCATGTGTACCCAGTTCTGGGGGAGTTTCAAGAAAGAATACACGCATTCTTGGTCTTGTGGAGAATGCCGTCCAGGCTAGGAGAGGTGAGAGTTAGGAGGGCATTTCCAGTGTGAGCACAGTCTGGGCTCCCAGAGAGTCTGATACTTGGATACATTTTCAAATGCATAGTCTTTATGCATTTTTAAATAATTTTATATATTGTAGAGTATAGAATGGATTTTTAATGAATAAAAATTACATGTCTCTCTCCCTTGGGTACAGTAATGGAATTAGTACTTGCACTGAACATACCTTGACTCCATAAAATAAAATTCTCTCTCTTCTTTTTAGCATTTTGGTTTTTTTTAATTATGCTGACCAATGCTTACCATAAGGTTAATAGAAAATGTAGAAATGGATAAAGAAAGAATAAAGGTCATTCAAGATGCTACCAGTCAGATAATAAAATTCTCTTTTGTTTCGTGTTTCTTCCACTATAGCTGAACACCACTAATTACATTCCTTAAAAACAGAGGAAGTTTATGTGGATGTGGTTTTTAAGTTTTGTCAAAATGTGTATGGTAATTATTCTTTTCTGATATTTCCATGAATTCTTTGATGCCCCCCCCTCAAGAAGTAGAACATAATTTCCGACCCCTTGAGAGCGGGCGGGACTTGACGACTCACTTCTAACAAATAGAATATTGCAGAAGTAATGGGAGTGCCCTGCCCAAGATTTGGTTCTGTGGCTTTGATCTTCAGTATTCCCTCTGTGTCTCCCTCGCTCTCCTTCTCTCAGCACTCTCTCTGACAGAAGCCAAGGCAAGAGCATCCTTACGGAGAGAGGCTCACATGGTGATGAATGGAAACTTCCAGTCCCAGTCAAGTCTTCAGAGTCTTGCCATGCCAACAGGGGTTGACTACAACCTCATGAAAGATCCTGGGTCAGAACCACCCAGTTAACATACTTCCAGATACTTGGCCCTCTGAAGCAGTGTGAAATAATACTAGTTATTTTAATCTGCTTTAAATGTTATTCTTTTCCTGGCTTGCACATCCTTTCTGAAGTTTTAAAAATTTAGATATTCAAAAAAAAGAAAAAAGACACTTATTTTCACTAGAAACCACTATGCTGTGAATTATTCAGTTTTAGAATTTTAGTCCCCATTCACCTGCTATATTCAGTTGACTAGTACCTGGTTGATGTCAAGGCTGGTCACACGTGTTTATTTCCATATGCATGTCACAAAATATTGATCATAGCTTGATCAGCACTGGCAAGGAGAGTTTTAAATTTTTCCACTGGACAGGGCACCTGGGTGGCTCAGTTGGTTTAAGCCTCCAGCTTTAGCTCAGGTCATGATCTCATGGTTCATGAGTTCAAGCCCCACATCAGGCTCTGTTTTGACAGCTCAGAGCCTGGAGCCTGCTTCGGATTCTGTGTCTCCCTCTCTCTCTGCCCCTCCCTGGCTTGTGCTCGTGCACTCTCTCTCTCAAAAATAAGTAAACTTTAAAAACATGTAATAATTTCCACTGGAAATACACCAGAGGGCTTTGTATATTTCAGCAGGATAGACTGTGAGTTTGCTTTTTTTTTTTGCCAGTTGCAAAAGAAGTTGCATGAGGAGCTCTGGGCAGTTATTTGGTCCCTGATCTAACTTAGGAAGTGTGTTCAGAAAGGCAGTGCACACTTGAGGGAACTCAGTGAGATCAGTTGGGGACTGAAAGAAGTCAGATGATATATCCTTAAATAAACTGAAAAAAAAAAGAAAGAAAATGTTACAGAGTATTGTTTGTCAGAATTTTCCCTTTGCCGTTGTTTTCATCTGTAAAATGAAAATTCTAACATTTGTCTTATGGGACAAATTTATTGTAAGGATTAAACAAGGTAATGTATGTGTAGGCCTAGTCTCTGGGTAGTTGTTAAATGGAAATAAATAGGGATCATTATTAGCAGTAATAAAAACATACTGAAAAAAATAAAAGAGCATTTTAATAGATACCATGACATTAAAATCAGTCATCATTTTTAGGCCTCCAAACTATTAAAAAATAATCAATATGGAAATGTGCGTACATTAAAGAAGTGACATTTCTACTATAAAAATTTTCTTTTAGGATCTGGTGAGTTGGTCATAATAATTGTCTTGAGACAAAACACACTGATACTTATTTAGAAATAGACAACTGATAGAATGGAAGACACAGGCCATAAATACATTTTTGGATTTATAATAATTCAATGTGTACCTACGTGAAGCTGTACAAACAGGTAGGCAGGGAATAGAATATTCAATAAAATATTTAACACTATGTTGAGGCATTGACTGTTCACCTGAAAAACAAAGACCTCTTGGATGCATATATTATACAATGTGGCCAAACAAATGTAAGAGAGGCTTAAGAGTTAAATACAAAACTCAAAATTGAAAACGTACACAGGAGCATATAGGTAAATGTTTATCATCACTGTCAACAATGGCAGACATTCTCAGAACACACAGGATGCAACAAGGCTCAAAGGAAAGATTTGGCTACTTGAACGTTTAAGAAAATGTAAAAAGTTACTCAAGTTAAAATTAGGCAAATAATACTTGGAAAAATATTTGCAGAAAATGTGAAATGGTTAATGTATTTAATCTTGGTAAAGATCTATTAGAGATTCCTACCAAACAAACTTAAAAAAAGAAAAAAAGAAAAAGACAAAGAAAAATGAAGTGAAAACGCTGAGATCTCGTTACATAAATAGGCCAAGAAAGGCAATTCACAAAAGAGAAAAATGCAAACATGGTTAGCAGACAATACTGTTTTACTAGTAAGCAGAAAAAGCAAAGTTATTATATATTTTTGGCTCTAAAATTAGAAATGATAAAAAAAAATACTTGTGATGGTATGATGAAATAAATAGACACGGATCATTTCCAGATGGATACCCTGCCACTTTCCTCTTGGTAAATAGTTTAACAATATGTATTAAGAGTCCTAAAGTATTCATATCTTATACTAAAACATTTACTTCATAATAGTAACAAAACCATTATTTATTGATAAATAAACTTAATAGAGGGGCACCTGGGTGGCTCAGTCTGTTAAGTGGCCGATTCTCGGTTTCGGCTCAGGTCATAATCTTGTGGTTCATGAGTTCGGGCCCTACATGGGGCTCTGCACCAACTACATGGAGCCTGCTAGGGATTCTCCTTCTCTCCCTCTCTCTCTGCCCCTCCCCTGTTTGTGTTCTCTCTTTCTTAAAATACAGAAATAAATTTAAAAAAAAAAGAAATAATAGAAAGGTGGAGGTTCTCATTTTTTTTTTTTTTTACAAATAGTTTATTGTCAAATTAGTTTCTACATAACACTCAGTGCTCATCCCCAAAGTGCCCTCCTCCATGCCCATCCCCCCCTCCCCCCCACATCCATCAGTCCTCAGTTTTTGTCAGCATTCAAGAGTCTCTCATGGTTTGCCTCTCTCCCTTTCCCCCACCATTTCCGCCCTTCTTCTCCCGCTTGTTCCTCCGTCAAGTTCCTCCTAATCCTCCTATACGTGCAAACATATGATATTTGTCCTTCTCTGCCTGACTTATTTCGCTCAGCATAACACCCTCAAGGTCCATCCATGTTGCTACACATGGCCAGATTTCATTGTTTCTCATTGCCATGTAGTATTCCATGGTATAGATAAACCACATCTTCTTGATCCATTCATCTGTTGATGGACACTTAGGCTCTTTCCATGTTTTAGCTATTGTGGAGAGTGCTGCTATGAACATTGGGGTACATGTGCTCCTATGCCTCAGCATTTCTGTATCCCTTGGGTAAATTCCTAGCAGTGCTATTGCTGGGTCATAAGGGAGTTCTATTGTTAGTTTCCTGAGGAACCTCCACACTGTTTTCCAGAGGGGCTGTACCAGTTTACATTCCCACCAACAGTGTAGGAGGGTGCCCGTTTCTCCACATCCTCGCCAGCATCTAGAGTTCTCTGATTTGCTCATTTTAGCCACTCTGACTGGCGTGAGGTGGTATCTCAGTGTGGTTTTGATTTGTATTTCCCTGATGAGGAGGGATGCTGAGCATCGTTTCATGTGTCTGTTGGCCATCTGGATGTCCTCTTTGGAGAAGTGTCTGTTCATATCTTCTGCCCATTTCTTCACTGGGTTGTTTGTTTTTCGGGCGTGTAGTTTGGTGAGTTCCTTATAGATTCTGGATATTAACCCTTTATCTGATATGTCATTTGCAACTATCTTTTCCCATTCCGTTGGTTGCCTATTAATTTTCTGGGTTGTTTCCTTGGCTGTGCAAAAGCTTTTAATCTTTATGAGGTCCCAACAGTTTATTTTTGCTCTTGATTCCCTTGCTTTTGGGGATGTGTCAAGTAAGAAGTTAGAGGAGGTTCTCATTTTTAAAAGCCTTCAGAGCTCTTCTTTAGAAGTAGTACTTGAATAAATCAATAGACCACACCATGCCCCTATCTAGAAAGGTAAATTGTAGAGCTGTCAATTCTCCCAAAACCATCGATAAATTTTACACAATTTGCAAATTCCAAAGGTACAAGGTTCCCATCGGAAAAGTGATGTGAATATATATTCTAAAGCTACCATGGTTGCAACATTGTGGCACAGACAGAATGGTGTAAATCAGTGCAAAGTCCAGTAGCAGACAAGGTGTACAAAAGCATTTAATGCTTCACAACGGGAAGTACTTCAAATTATTGGGGACAGTCTTAGGACCTAAGCTATAGAAAAAAAAATAAAGTATCAGTATATCACATCATGGATGGAAATGAATTTGAGATGTAAAAGTATAAAACATAAAATGTAAAGGATAAAATCATAAACAGTAGAAAGTATAGATACATATTTACATAAACTTGAGGTGGGGAAAATAATTTTAACGTGACAGCTAAGACAAATAATAAAGTAAAATATGCTTGGCTACAGAAAATGTTAAAAGTCTGTGTGTCAAAAACACCAGTAGCATTAATGTAGCAAAAATTAAATAAAGAAAATATTTGCGGCATTTATGAAAAAGAGGTAACACTTGTATTAATATAAGAAGAAAATCTCGGCCTCCCTCACAAAGAAACACAAACTAAAAGAGTAATGGGAGATAGTGATTCACTTATCACATTGTAAAGATATTTTAAAATGGTAATACCTGAGGTTGGTCAAAACTGGGAACGTAGCCCTGTTGCATTGAATTGGTAGAAAAACCAAATGGTACAATCTGCCTATTGATAATTTTTCAATATTTATAAAAGTGTTGAATATAGATACACGCTTATAATCCGTTCAAGGAAACAGCTGTGCAAAGACATATCAAAGCCCTGCCTTTTAGAGTGAAAAACTGGAAACAACCTAACAAGTCAAGGCAGGACTTTGATCAAGGAAATCCTGGTGCAGTTATAAAGTGATACAACGAAGCAGGTGCACTTATTCATATGGGATTGAAAACAACAAGGCTGTCCTGGAGGAGCGGGAGACACAGAGTTCTGGATATGAGAAGGTTGTGAGAACAATTGCTTAAAATCAGACAGGAAGTGAAGAAATGGGAGGCCAGGGTTTGCAGGGAGGCTAAGACTCCTGGCCAGACATTCTCTGTCTGAACACCTCCTCCCTCTGCTCACAACTTTGCTAATGAATGTTACTAACGATGTTACTGCAACCATCTATCGCTAATTGGTCCCCTACACTGTCCTCCCTAAGGTCTCATTTCTTTCTGACTTAAGGACCAAAAAGAAAGGAAGTCTTCTCTGGGCACACTTTCCCTCCGGCCTTATTAGAGATGCAGAAGACAGTCAGCAAATCCCACCTTCCCTTAGCCCCTAGGCTGCGTTATTTTGATCTCTCATTTGGGAGCTGATTAGAAGATTCTGTTTGTGGATCTTGGAAGGACTCCATTCCCCAATCCTGACCCTGGCTGTCTCGGTGGGAACCTTCATTACAGCCGTTCCTGGGTGGGTGGGACTCCCAAGGTCCTGCGGAGCTGGGGAAGTTAGCAAAGTTTATCAATTAGCTGCCTCTTGTGAATAGACCAAAAGATACTGAGCTGTTCGGGGGCCCAAGAGACTAATCGTGCTTCCGCCCATGGCACAGGACGAGGTGGTGCAGGGCGAGGCGGTGCAGGACAGCAGCTTTTACAGGACTGAGTCTCTCACCAGCTCATTCAAAGGAGGTGAAGGCAGTGCAGTAAAAAGGGCATAGCACTGGCTGGGAAAGCCAGCATTTTAGTGGGGGAAATCCCACTGCACTTGTCAACTCAATTATTCTGTATTTCAATCCATTTGATCCTCAGAATAATCATTTGAAGTGTATGTTATGATCCCCTTTGCATAGATGAGAAAAGTGGGGCCCACAAAGAGGAACTGGCCTGCCCTGCGTTACACTGCTGGGAGCAGTATTAGCCCGGAAGCTGGGTCTCCTAACTTCTGTCTTCACTTGATCACAGCGTCTTCAATTTAACTGGTAGCATGGCCTTCTCAGATTGCTGCCTGGCACATAGAAGATGCTTGCTTCATATTTGTCTTTCCCAGATCTTGTCCTGGACAGCTACCTGTCAATGGCAAAGTAAGGTCTGAATTCTTTTAGTCCCCGTTATCATCATCTACCCAGATCCTACAAGCATAAATTCTGAAAACAGGTGAAATATTATCTGACTGGTGTTCCGAGTTCCTTCCCAAGCTCTCTTCTTTCTGTTTCAAGTAGTGTTAGCTCTCCGGCCCACTGCTAGTACCTCCAATCTGGGCATCTCTGCAGTTGCTGAAGACCAAGAACTGACTTTTACACATCACAGGTCCACTGCACATGAATTAATTGTTTCTGGGCTTGAACACCTGTTTTCAGCCTTATCCCTTGTCCATTTAATTGCCCATGGTCCCTTATTTTCTCTCAGCCTTTGGCATCGTATGAATATTTATCATATGGTAGGTGAGTGAAAAACGCCCAAGATATTTGGAAGGGACTAATTACTGGTACAGGGAATTGATGGTTGGCAAGTTCATGTAGCTTACAGTAAAAGAGGCTGGATTAGAACCCAGGTCTCCACATGTCCTGTCTAAAGTTCTCTTCACTCAACTATGCTGTCCTTCCCATTTCTGAGACTGCACCTAGAGTCATTATCGCCCCTTAGTTTTATTAGAAGCAGGTTGGGAGGGAGGCAAAGATCCAGGCCCACGAGTTGGCGGTTGGAGGCCGCCCTACCTACCAAGTCTGCCTGTGGCCTCTGGAAAATCATTTAGTCTGTCGGTACCTTTGCTTTTGTTTTTCATCTGCAGAGTGAGGATAATAGAAGCTGGCCTTCTCACTTTGCAATCCTGGCCTTGGTTGTGGTGACACTCGACTATGCAGTTGCAATATTCAAATGAACAGATTTCAAAGTGTTTCATAAATACTGTTATGTGCCAATAGAATAAAAGAGAAAACCCACTACTGTTATAATTTCCTTGAGTGCTAAGAGTGCCTTTCTCTGTGCTGACAAGTGGTGAAGCCTGGTGATGGGGAAAGAGGCATGATTGGGATGCATCTGACAGCAGCTTCAACTACTCGCATGAAGATGCCCAATATGTATAAAATGACATCTGCTGAGCCTGACACATGGGTCCTGGATGTCCTCAAAAGTTCACAAAGTACCTGGTGGCATTTGTAACATATTCCTTTGTTTTGAGCTCTCTGAAGTCCCGGTGGCTGGACCAACATGTGGCTACAGGTTGTCTTTCAGTGCCAGAAGGATGGCCGTGAACCTTTGCAGCACAGGGAACTAGGAAAGGTCAACATGGGTCCCCGCAAAGATCAGTCACTACTTTTGAGTAGAATTTCATTAAAACGATTCACAATTAGGCAGCAGTGCAAAAGTGTGGTGCGGGAAAGTGGTGGTGGTGGTGCAGGATGAGGGTTGGTGTGGGATGGGGGGTAGAGCTCGAATGTTCAGGGCCAGGAAATGGGGAGGAAGGGCCCACTGAGAGTCTTCTCTTAGCATAGGGGTCGTTTGGAGGAGGGGATGGACAAGATGGCCGATGGCCGCCTCATGCCTCTCCCAGGGCGTCCAAATCATGATCAGGTGAACCCAATGGCCTTCTGTTGGATGGACAGGCCACCTTACTATTTTTCTCAAAGATGAGGACGACAGAGACACTTTGAAAGCCAGACAGAAAACATCACAGTCAATTCACCCTACCCTCTCAACTCCACACTGTCACCATTAGCACTTTTTACAATTTATTTGTTGTTGCTGTTTTTCAAATTACAGAATCCAGTGAAAAGCTTCAAATAAAAGTACACAGAAGGAAAACTGAAGTGCTCCCACAGCCCTACCCTCCTCCACAGAGGGAAGCACCGACTAAACTTGGGGGTTGTCCATGATTTTTTTGCCTACTCACCCCCCAACCCCCCCACATCACATTATCATCATCTTCCAAATTTAGCAATAGATGCTATACATCTTTTCATATCAATACATTCATACTTCTTTTTAAACAAAAATATGCTTTTTATTAAAATGACTTAGATGAAACATGAATTGCTCATATTTGCATAGCAGAGTTAAAAACTATATAGTTTGGATTTCCCTGGAGAAGAAGTAGCTTTCTGAAACATGGTAACACCTAGTTTGGGTAAATAACAATATTCGCAATACGCAAAGGACGTCCTAAAAACACTATGCACTTCAGAACATGAATTAAAGACAAATACTTTGTCATAGCACATGGTCACTTGTTTACTATTAGCCCTCCCCTGTCATGCACTCCAAGTGAAGTGGATCCCGGTTTCTAGGTGTTATAGGATTTCCTTCACACTCTGGTGCTCTGTGTTCAGCTTTGCTAACTAAATGCTCTCTTTCTGATTCTCTGCAGGAAGGAGACACTCCTTTGGCTGTAGCTTCAGGCAGGTTTCTCTTAGTTTTGAGGAGAAATGATATCAGTTCACACAGTCAGCAAAGTGTTGCTCTTTTACGGAAACTCAGTGATTGCCTTTATTTCATCAGACGAAAGTGGTTTTTTCTTTTCCTTTTATATCCAGTATCTTCCTAATATTACCTTCCTCCCATCTTTTTTTTTTTTTTGGCCTAGAAAATCCATAGTACTTTCATTTCAGTAAAAGTTGCCCCCGCTGTGTCCTAAAATTTCATCGTCAGGATAAGTTTGTTAGTTTTTGAGAGGGGCATCTCACTGTTTCGAGTGCCCCTTCTCCTGAAACATGTTAGGATCCATCGTCATGTTGTTGGTGCAGGAGTTGTGAGAGTCAGTTCACACCTGGAGGTGAGAATGTCGTGCTCCCACCAGTGATTACTGAGGACACTGACATTGGTCTGAGGAGCCAGTAGGCGGTAACGTTGCTCTGAACAAGATGCTGGCCGGGTGTTCCAACAGGTCCTGACATCCTGCTCCGAGGCTCTGTCAAACCCCAGTGTAATTTCACTGTCCCAGGTTTATTTCCTGAGGAAGAATCCTCTAAAAACCACAGCCCATACACTGATACAAATATATTTTATCTTGAAAGACAAGTGGAGGGTGCAAACAGTTTGCTTTTGTTAGCATTTTAAATATATTTCAGCAGAACACTCATTAAATGAAAAAAAAATAGTTGATTTGTGTCCCATTTCCTGACCCACATTATAGCTTTCTCCCACCTGACTTTAATCTGCCTTCTACCAGCTTTAGCTTTTCTCCCCAACCCAAGATAAACCATTTTCTACTCTGGTCCATATTATCTACTTTTTTCCTATCTCTCAACCCAGCCCTGAAGATCCCTGTAGCTGACATCCATGCCTTCAGCAGGGGAAAGTCAGGGGGTGCTCTAGAGGGGGGGTATTTTGATACTCTGTCTTCTCATTCAGGAGGCCGCTTCCCCATCAGCACCCTTTTCAGGGCGCCCTGCACATCAGGGTTCCGGAGGCTATAGATGAGTGGGTTCAACATGGGGCTGAGGATAGTATTGAGGATCCCAATCCCTTTGTCCTTGTCTGAGGCTGACACTGAGCCCAGACGCATGTAACTGAAGAAACCAGTTCCATAAAAGATACAGACCACGGTGAGGTGGGAGCCACACGTGGAGAAGGCCTTCTTCCTCCCCTCTGCCGAACGGATTCGTAGCACTGCAGCTGTGACGTGGGCATAAGACACTGAGATGAGGATCATGGGGAACACCCCCATGAAAGTGGCCCCCACAAAAAGCAGCTGCCCATTGAGGTGGATACTGGAGCAGGAGAGCTGGAAAAGGGGTGGGAGGTCGCAGTAGAAGTGGTTGACCACATTAGGGCCACAGAAGTCAAGCACAGACACAGCCACTGTGTGAGTGAGAGCATTGATAAAGGAGATGGTGCAGCAAATGCCCACCAGGGCACCCTGGACTTCACGGCACATGCGGGTGCTATAGGTGAGGGGCTGGCAGATGGCCAGGTAGCGGTCATAGGCCATGGCCGTCAGAAGGTGGCAGTCCACACCGGCCAGGAGGTGGAAGAAGAAGAGCTGTGAAATGCAGGCAGCATAAGGGACTCTGCACTGGGGGGACAGGAGACATGCTAGCATTGGAGGGACAGTGACAGTGATGCATCCGATGTCCAGCAGAGATAGATTCCCCAGGAAGTAGTACATGGGCGTGTGGAGCTTGGGCTCCACAAAGATGGCGGCCAGGATGCTGAGGTTGCCCCCAACTGTGACCACATAGGCAAAGAGGAAGACGACAAATAGGATGGGTTTCAGTCTTAGGTTTTCTGTCAGGCCAAGAAGGATGAACTCAGTGACAGTTGTCCTGTTCCCCCAGGCACCTGGCTCCATAGGCAGCAGCTGCTGAGCTCTGTAGTGGGAGGAGAAGACCTGAACCTGCCAGAAAAGGAAAGAGGCACATAGTAGGCACCTGTGTCTACTGGATGCAGGGTAATGTGGCATGGGCACCTACCAGCTTAGAGTCTGAGCATCTCCTGCAAACCCCCAGACATGATGCCAGACATGAACCCTTTACTTGCTGTTTCAGGCTGAGATCCAGAGGATCACAAGGAAGGGGCCGGGGCAGAGGAAACTACTCTGGGGCCCAGGACACTGACTATTTATCAACATTTTAACAGCTCTTAAGGTTGTGTCAGTGTGTAGTGGCTGAATAGCAGTCTGACTAGCTCAGTGAATAGATGAATGTATGAGGTTCTAGAAAGCACAACATAGGAGAGTAGCAACAATCTAAACAAGGTAGGAGGACAAGAGATCATGAAATCAGAAAGAGATGCAAGAGAGAGTGAGCAAAGAGAGGAGCGAGGAGCTGACCAAGGTACAGAAGTACTCAGACGCTCAATAGGGAAGGACATGAAGGTGATTTCATGTGATTTAAGGTGATTTAAGAAAGCACTGACAACATTTTTAAAGTGTAAACTCAGAATTGTGCTACGAACTTCAAATTTGTTTTCTTATTTAATTTTCACAGAGCTCTGTGGGGTGACTGCTATTTTATATATGTAATCAGGACACTGAGATTTTTAAAGGTTAAATAAGTAGTCCAGGGTTGTAAACTGGGGTCTCAAACCCAGGACTATCTTATTCCCTAAATCTACACCTTAACACTGTACGGCCTCTTACAGAACTTGGATGTGTTGTTGCTGAGGCTTTGTAAGTGACACTGTGAGCTACGGAGAAGAAAGGTTTTCCTACGTCTTCAGGTCTTGGTGCCATTACAGCTATTGAAAGAAGCAGGATCTCATCCATCCATCCTTTTATTCAGTAGTTGTCTATGTGTTGAATGTAGTAAGATTCTGCATATACTTTGATGGTGGAACTAACAGACTGGGCATGAGGTGTGAGAGAAAGAGAAGTACAGGGATGATTCCAAGATTCTTGGTCTGAGCAACTGGAGTTGCTATTAAGTGATACGGGGAAGAACGAGGATTTTGTAGGGGGTGGGATGGGACATCAGGAGATTTTCCAAGGGAAAACAGGGGAGCTAAAGTCCCAGGGAACATTTAGCCAGCTTCTACTCAATTGCACATAGTGGCAGTTTGGTTTACTAACAAATGCTTGGACAACTGAGGAGTGAACCCATGAAATCCAAAGTTCTTTGATGTGACTGCGTCAGTGGCTCTGGAAAGGAAACTTTGGGGCCCCTGCTGCTGGACTCTTGCCTCTGCTAGGCCACCCTTTGTCCAGGACTGTACTAGTGCTCCCTTCTACCTAGAACACTCTCCCTCTTCCACACATCAAAACTCCATCTTTCCAAGGTTCCTTCCCGGGTCATTGCCCCATCATCTCAAAGAAATCTTCTTTATGTACCCTAGTTTTTAACTGATCTTTCCCTCCTCTGATGAAAGAATCAATAGCCTGGATCATTCTAGCACTTGCATGTGGAGAAAGCGGTAGGGAACCGAACCATTGGGAGGAGTAGGTTACCCGAAGTCATACCTATGACCACTCAAAACCAACAGCGCAAGACAAAGAATGTAGATTATGCTAACAGGCCACCACAGGAGACTACATGTCTCCTGGCACCATCATTCTGTCCTTTTCTGTGAAAACTGCTGGCAATCTGTTGAGCTCAAACTCTGTCGGGCCAATGCTGACCCTCAGTGGGAGAAAGAAGACTGCTAGTCTCTCACAGGTTATACGTTCCTTTCTAGAATCTACCTCCCACCTGGGATGGCCACTGGTCCCCTTAGTGGGAAGCCAGCCACTGACACTGTACATTTGGGTTCTATTTTCTATCGCAATGTCAGGCTTGGGGATACTTCAGCTCTGCTGAGGGCTACACTCAGACACAGAGTAGAGTGGCAATGCCTTCCTTGCCCTAAACAGGAGATACAGCTCTTGAGAATGCTTGAGGTAGGGCCGGGATCATGGCGTGTCCATCAGATATAGCTTTCCTGGTCAGATTGTTGTCAAAACAACATGTTAGGGGGAAAAGGTGCTCTTGCCTTCAAGGAAATCACAGTGTCATTGGGTAGGAAGAGTTTGGAATGTGGAGTTCTAAGAGAGGCTCATGGGCTGCCTACCCAGATCAGAAAGACTGTAAATAAAAGAGCTTTCAGCTGAACTAGTGGGAGAAGACAGGGACACTTGGAAGACTGAGCTCCCTGGGCTTTAGGAAACAGAGGACCTGACAGCAATCTGTCTGATGAAGGAGACCTGACATGTAGATAACATGACTCAGATTTCACCAATATCAGCAGTTAAGAAGGGGCAAGTTAAATTTCCTTAATAGAGAGGGATTTTCTCCTTTTACTGAAATACAATAGAGAAAA
Source organism: Hyaena hyaena (assembly GCF_003009895.1). NCBI lineage: Eukaryota > Metazoa > Chordata > Mammalia > Carnivora > Hyaenidae > Hyaena > Hyaena hyaena. The sequence continues at coordinate 8,194,332 of NW_024080642.1, read as the reverse complement.
AAATTACTGCTTTATGTTGGAAAAGCATAGGAAAAAGACCTGTGAGTATAGCAGGGTTCTTTCCAACAGATACCACCCATCTCTTCCCCTCTGAGGTCGGGTGTGGGTTCTCTTCAGGCTGTTAGCCACAGGAGGTCTGCTGTGCAGATTTGAAGGCAGCAATTGCTGCTGGATGAAGGAGCCTAAGGGTTTCTCCCAACCCTTCTCGCCTTCATTCTATAAAAGCAAATGGGCAATAATCCTTTCCTCATTGTTCATCTCTTCCTGTTCCATGATTGGAGGAGAAGACAAATTTCTTCCATTGTGGGTTTGTCCCATGCATATAATCCCTTCCCTGTTGCTGGGAAGGCCCAGCCAAGTGTAGCATTCGAAGTCAGATTGCAACCAACAAGAGAGGGTTTCCTGGGGGTGCTGGGATTGGAGTCAGAGCCAGTGACAGATAACATTTATCAAGTACTTTGTAGCCGAGTTACTTTTATGTTTTCCCTCACTCGGTCCACACAAAAAGCCTATAAGGGAGGTAATTAATAATAACCGAGACTTAATTAGATCTTACTATTGTGTTAAGCAATGTTCTGAATACTTTACAGGTATTACCTCATTTAATGTCAAATAATCCTCTGAAGTAGATCCTATTATAATTCCCATTTTGCAGACAGGAAACGGAGGCATAAGGACGTAAGGTAACTTGTCCACATTTAGGCAGACAGTGAGGGGCAGAGCTGGGGGTCTAATAAAGGTGGCAGGGAGACTCACCAAGAACACTCGAACACCTGCCACTTCTGGGACACGCAGGTTATTTGGTGAGAAGAGAGAGGACGTTTGTAGGGATCCCTGGTCACCGTATGAAATGTCCTCACAGATGGATTTTCCTAGCTTAACATTAAGGCAAGCCCAATCTGGGTTGGAAATCATAGCAGTGACACCGTCCAGTGTCACAGAGCACAGTGACAAGAGTTCATTCTTGCCCTGAGCAGTGGCAGCATCTCCCCATCCTGGAAACATCTGTCCACTCCCCACTCATCCCCCACCCTGCCTGTTCGCACGAGACCCAGTTCATCTCAGTTCTTGGTCCCAGTTTGCCCTGCATAGTTCTTTCTCTCCACAAGGTCGTGCACAATCTCTCTCTCTCTCTCTCTCCCCGCTCCTTTTTCTTCTCTCTCTCTGTCCCTCTCTCATTCTTCTGGTTTATAAGGATGACAACTCAGCACAGTGGAAAGAGCTGTGGAATTGGAGTCCAGGCACTTACGTTATTTGTGTTATAAACAAGTTTCTGGTAGCATTGGGACCTTGCAGAAAGGAAAGAAAGAAGGGAGAGATGGAGAGAGGAAAGAAGGAAGGAAAAGAAAAGAAAACAGAAAGCTAGTGTTTACTTACATACAAACTTTTTTCAGGTATGTTACTCCATCTACCTCTATTATATGTTACTACATTATAGGTTACGTTTGAACTTAGCAAACATTCTTAAAGATAGGTAATCATTTTACACATGAGAAAAAGGAGGCTCAAAAAATTTAACTCGTTGAACTTCACATATGCAAGAGTTTGTTCCAAATGGAGAACTTGTTCATTTTCTGCCAGCCCTTGCTATTTTCCAAGGCTATCTATCTATCTGTTTATCCATCTATCCATCCATCCCTTCTTCTTCTGTAATATGAAAGGCTGTACTGCATTATCTCTAGGTTTACTTAAAGGTAAATACAGGCTGTTCTGCCCCAACCAACCTAAATAGCCTCCTTGGCTCTCCCAGACTCTTCATTCCCCCTTCTCTTTAGCCCAGTCAGTTCCCTCTGATGTCCTTCTGGTTGCCAGCTCTGTCCTTCAATCTTCCAGTCATTCTTCCTGTCTCCCTACCCTCCCTGAATCCAAGCATCACTCAGTTCTTTGTTTTATCAACAAGGATAAAGCCATGTGAAGTCCTTGAATGATGTCCATTCACCCTTACTCAAGATGGGAGGAAACTAGGGGCTCTGGAGCAGTGGGAAGTCGTGGTGGGCCTTACCTTCCTGGGAGCGCTCTGGCTACTACTCCTGCCTGGGGTCTTGTAGAGATGGGGGTGAGTGCTAAGCTGACCCAAGGTGGCCTGTCTCCAAAGGCTTTTAAAAGGTGTGAGGCAGCGGCCCGGGTGTCTGTCCTGGGGCTCTGTTTGGCAGCTAACAAGCACTTAGAGGCCTTAAAAATGAACTCTCTCAGGGATCGCACAAGAAGCCAGAGGCAGACAAACAACCTCAGTCCTTAAGGGTTTCTCTCATCTGCCTAGTATTTTGGGCTCTGTTAAAGAAACATTAGATTTATGACATCACTCCAAGCTCCTCATGTCTCTGAGAAAGCAAGAAAGGTGATAAATAATCACAATGTTATAGTTGGAAATAAGATCCAGAGGGCTTAGATGATTTGCCAAATCCAGAGGCGGGGGGTTGTGGTGGAGCTCAGGCAGGGCCCCAGTTAAGCTGATTCTGGCACGTTTCCTCTCATTTATTTTTCACATTGGGTTTTTAAGGTATAACTTTAAAAGTTGGGTTAACTAAGGTGTAATTTCAATTGTAAATCTTGATGAATTTTAATAAAATTATGCAGTCATGTTATCTACCAGGTCCATCAGTATGTAAAACATTTCAGCCACTCTAGAATCTTCCCTTCTGCCCCCTTGCAGACAATCTCCCTTACACACCATAGCCCATGGCAACCTCTGATCTGATTTCTGTCCTCATGTTTTTGCCTTTTTCAGACTGTTGTAAATCATACAGTAAGTAGACTTTTTATAACTGGAGTCATTCAATTAGCATAATCCTTTTGAGAGTCATGTATGTTGGCTATACCAGTAGCCCAGCCCTTTGTAACCTGAGTAATATGCCACTGTATGGACATAATAGCCATTTTTCTTAGCTAATCACTAGTTAATGCACATCTGGGTTGTTTCCAGATTTTAGCCCTTACAGATAAAGCTACGATAAATATGTGCATACAGTTCTTTGTGTGGATGTATGTCTTCATTTCTCCCTGGAAAATACCTAGAGTATAAACTCCGGACTCTATGTGGGTGAATATTTATTTTTATAAGGAACTCTCAAACTGTTTTCCAAAGTGGCTATACCATTTGCATTCTTACCAGCAAAGTGTGAGATTCCCAGTTGCTCATCAACATTGATATCATCAGAATTTTTACCATTAACTATTTATTAAAGGTGTAGTAGTATGTCATTGTGGTTTCACTTTGTATTTCCTCACGGATATTGAGCATCTTTTCAAGTGTTTATTCACTATCAGTTGTCTTGGGTAAAGTGTCTATTTAAATATTGTCCTCCATCCCAAATGGGTGGCTCTTCTACTTCTTGTGGAGTTGTAAAAGTTTTTTATATATTCTGGATACTAGCCTTTTATCAGATGAGTGTTTTGCAAATATTTTCCCAGTCTTGTATTTTTAATTTTCTTAATAGTTTTCTTTGAGTCACCGATATTTAAATTTTCAATAATGTATAATTTATCATTTTTTCTGAATCATGCTTTTTGCTTCTTATCTGAGATCTTTGTCTAACCCAAATCACAAAGATGTTTCTTCTATTTTTTTTCTAGACATTTTATAGTCTTAATGCTTACACTTAGATCTTGGATCCATTTTTAAAGTTTTTTATTTTTGGTTTTGTTTTTTGTAATACGGCACCAGGAGAGAGGTGAGTTGAGGATTTTTTTTTTTTTTTTTATGGATGTGCAGTTGTTTCAGTGAATGTGTTGAAAAGACTATTTTTTGACAATTTTGACAAAGATCAATTGTCCATATATGCATGGGTGCACCTCTGGATTCTCTATTTTATTCCACTGTTCAATGTGTTTATCCTTACACCAATATACACTGTCTCAGTTACTGTAGTTTAATAGTTAAAATAGTTTAATAGTTTAAACTACTTGAAATCAGTGGTTTACATACCCCAAATATGTTATTCTTTTTCTAAGTTATTTTGACCATTCTAGGTCCTTTGTTCTCATATAAAATGTAGAATCAGCTTGCCAATTTCTATAAAACACATGCCAAGATCTATAGATCAATTTGTGAAGAACTGACATATTAACAATACTGAGTTTTCTGGTCCACGAACATGACATATCTTTCCATTCATTCAGGTCTTTCTATGCTTCTTTCAGCAATGTTTTGAAGTTTTCAGTGTATAGGTCTTGCACATATTTTGTTTATTTTGTCCTATTTCATGTTTTTTAATGGTATTGTAAGTGGTATTGTTTTAATATGAATTTTCAATTTTTTGCTACTATATATGAAATATAACTAATATTTGCATAGTCCATATTGTATATTCTGTATTGACCTTGAATACCGTGACCTCACCATACTCGCTTATTAGTTCTAGTAGCTTTTGGTTTATTAGGATTTTTAATACAGAAGACCATGTCATCTTGAATATGGACAGTTTTACTTGTCCTCTTTCCAATCTGTAGGATTTTTATTTTTGTCTTGCCTTGTACTAGCTAGAGGTTCCAAAATAATGTAAATAGCAGTTGTGAGTGCCAGATTCCTTCCCTGTGTCCCCTCAGGGGGAACACATTCAGCCTTTCTTTATTAATTATGATATATCTCTAAGTTGTTTGCAGATATCCTTTATCAAGCTGATAAACTCATGTTCCATCTCTAGCTTCATGTGAGTTTTCACCATAAATGAATGTTGAGGCTTGTCACGTGATTTTTCTGAATGTCATGTTTAGTCAGCTGACATGGTAAATAAAATTGATTCATTTTAGAAGGATGGGCCAATTTACATTCCTGACTACCCGAATCTGGTGTCATACTCTGGCCTCAAGAACTGTAACACTTATTTTTTTTAAGTTTTTAAGAACTTTATTTATTTATTTTGACAGAGAGAGAGGGATTGGAGGGAGGGGCAGAGAGAAGGAGTGAGAGAGAATCCCAAGCAGGCTCCATGTTTGGTGGATGCAGGGCTCGATCCCCAAACTGCTAGATCCTGACCTGAGCTGAAATCAAGAGTTGGATGCTTAAACGGCTGAGCTACCCAGGTGCTGCCAAGAACTTTAACATTTCTACAGAGTAAATCTGCTGGTGATATATTCTTTTTAGCTTTTTTATTCCTCTGGGAAAATACTTTTTTCACCTTCGCTTTCGAAAGATATTTTTTGCTGGATAAAGTCTCTGAGTTGGCAGCTTTTTTCCTTCAATGTTTTAAAGCACTTGCTCCATTTTCTTCAAACCCACACATCCCCTCAGAAGAAGTCTGCCCTCACCCCTACTTTTGTTCTTCTATATGTGATGTGCCTGTCTTCTCTGGCTGCTTTCAAGACTACCTTTGGTGTTCAGCAGTTTGATCACAATCTATGTGTTTTTCTTTACATTCATCTTGTTTGGGGTGATAGTTAAAGTTATATCAGGATCACAGGCCTTAAGTGATACTCTTACAGTGCAAGAAACTCTTCTGCCTCCTATTTGGACATTTCCAAAGGCGATTAGCCTGGATATGGGTCTTAAGCAGGATAAACATATGCAAAAGCGGCAGATAAAATAAAAGCTGTGGGGGTTTATTAATAGAAATGGTGACTACACGAATAACACGACTACACGATATGTAGGGTTTGCCTACACGGAAGTGATATACTAACAGGTTCCAGTGGGAGGGTATCAGGGACTCCTGGGGAGCACTCTGGTCATGTGATGAAGTTTCCGATGGACTCGTCAGGGGGAGACGGTGGCTAGATGTATTTCTCATGCACACAGTGCTGTCTTGCAGATTCATAACAGGACAGATTCATAACAGGACATGCTAAACCTAGGTCTGGTCCAAACCTCCTTCTCCCTGAGGCCTTCTCAGGACTGGTTCCAATGCAGTAGGCATTTGTGGTCAATGACTTGAAATCCCTGACTCACACAGAGCCAGGATCTCCCTGTAGTTCCACAGCCCAGTATAAGGACTGTAAAACATACCCTACAGAACAACCAAAAATTCTGTGTGGTCCTCCTGGTAAATGGCCCGGACAGCAAGATGAAGTAAGAGGCCAAGGTTGGGCATCTCAAGGCCTGGCTTAGAGCGGAGAGGGGTCAGGGTATCGAAAGTTATGGAGGAAAACTGAGGTTCTAACACTAGAAACCAAGGCTAAGTGCTAGTTTCAGGTGCCAGAGGCAGGAGAAAGGCCAATTTCAAAGGAAGCAAGTTGAAAGCCATGTAAAAATGTGATCTCAGAGATAACAGAGGGAATGAAAAAGAAAAGGTGTCAGAACTCCAACTACCTGTGAATGCGTTCCAGGCCATAGTTGCTGGCTCACAGATGCATGCTGAATGGAGAGGTCAAGGATGCTAACAGGGTCAAGGAAGGAATTGATGACCTCTGGTTTTATTTCTTAGGAAAGTAGATGATGGTATACAAATGAACCGCTATTAAAAGAATAGCAAGCATGGCAAGAAGATGAGCTTAACCACTTACATGTTGGGTGTGCAGTGCATGTGGAAACGCCCCTCAGACTGATGGATATGTGCGTTTGAAGCTTGGAAACAAGGGTCATCAGAGCAGAGAAAATAATTCAAACGAATAGGATAATTCAGGGTGCCTCACTAAAGGAGCAAAATTTTCCAAACTACTGAATTCACAATTTAGTTATGTCAATTTCTATGACTATAATGGACACAGGGACTTTGGCCTTGAGTTCAGAGGACATACTTCTCCAGTTTTGTATACTGTATATAGTAAGTATACTGTTTGGTTCTAAGTTCGAAATGGATGCTTCTTATGTTTTTAAAGAAGAATATGATATTATTTTCCTTAGAATGTGTTATAAACAGCTGTCATGTCTCTATGCAGCTTCACTCAAAATTATTTAAAATAGTCCACTCATTCTTGGAACCATCTTCCAGATTTCAAGTGTGTCAGATTCTAGGATTTTTTTTCTGACACTGTGATCTTGAATGAGCAGTGGTGTCCTGCTGTACTTCAGGTTTTTCACCTGTATAATGAAGAATAAAATACAGGCCAGACAAGGATGTTTTGAAAATCAAATACGACGCTGGGCATGGAAGTGTTTGTGTGAATTGGGAAGTACTACTTGCACATAAGGAATTATTCTTATATTTAGTGGCATTTGTATATGCTTAAGCCCACAGCATGCTTGCACTTCTCGTGCTAGCTTTCAAGAGAGAAATGTATGCCTGGAATCTCAAATGAAAATAATGGTCGTATATCAATAACTAACATTATTACAGCACTTTGCCACAACACACTGGGTTCTTCTTTCTCTCTGGACCCTACTGTCCAGCACAGACACTTAATAGGCTGTTTAGCAGGACTTCAGTAAGCAACCAGTAAACATGAATAAATGAAAAAAAACTTTTATATATGTTATTAATTTAAACCATATATGAGAACCACATGATAATCAGGCCTGATTTTCAGTGTTTGAAAGTTCTGTGGATCAGTGAGTGTTAAATCTCTGGGCTTCATGATAAGCTGGGCATAACTCTATTATTGTAATGAATACATGTTATTACACTTTCCCCTGTATTATAAGTTCTTTGAGGGCAGGTGTTGAAGCAGCACAGCGAGTAGACACTGTTAACAATTTAGCCAATTATTAATGAAATAACTTAGTAGCAAAAGAAATTTCACTGGGAGGTGAAATTAAATTATTAACAGTAATTATTATATTCTATTTATTTCAATAAGTACTTAAATAAGTACTTTCTCTTAATCAATAAATATGTCATTATATAGAAAATCAATCATTTCTGCTATCACTGCTACACTTTCTCATTCCTTTGTATCTCCCTCCATCTCCTTTTTGTGGGCCTGTTAACCTTCTTCCTTTTGGTTGGTGTTTGCATCCCGACATGCAAAACACGCAGCTCGGGGCCCCTGGGGGCTCTGTTGGTTAAGCCTCCAACTGTGGCTCGGGTCGTGATCTCGTGGTTCTTGGGTCCGAGCCCCACATCGGGCTCTGTGCTGACAGCTCAGAGCCTGGGGCCTGCCTCAGATTCTGTGTCTCCCTCTCTCTCTGCCCCTCCTCTGCTTGTGCTGTCTCTTTCTCAAAAATAAATAAACATTAAAAAAATTTTTTAAACATGCAGCTCTTCCCACTTTCAAACAAAACTAAAACAAAACCCAAATCTCCTTTAATCTTCTGTTTCTCGCTTCCCTTTTTCCAATTACAGCTGCAAATCTGTGATCTCATTTCCTAACTTCCTGCTGCGACAATCTCCTACTTGGACTCCTCTCAAAGGGTCCTGAAAGAGGTCACTTTATGTCTGGAGGGAGCTCCTCCCTGGTCAGCCTGGCGAATGCTGGCGGCTCATCGGCATCTCTTCCAGGATGCCCTTCCCGACAGTCCCGCCACAACAGATCTGTCTCTTGATCTTCACTGTGCATGTCAGCCGTCTGCCCCGCAGCACCTGCCACCCTTCGTGTTTCTGTAACTTTGGCCTCTGTCGGTCCCTTCACTATCAAGGAGTCATCTTGAGACCAGAGCTTTTGTTTTGCTGTCTCTGCATCTCAATATTTACTATTATTCCTGTTACAGTTTAGGTGCTCAATGAATGCTTTTAGAGTCAATTAATAATTTTTTTTAAACTTTTTTTTTAATATTTTTTATTTATTTCTAGGAGAGAGAGAGAGAGACAGCGTGAGCAGGGGAGGGTCAGAGAGAGAGGGAGTCACAGGCTGAAACAGGCTCCAGGCTCTGAGCTGGCAGTCAGCACAGAGCCCGATGTGGGGCTCGAACCCACGAACCGCGAGATCATGACCTAAGCGAAAGTCGGACGCTTAACCGACTAAGCCACCCAGGCGCCCCAAAATGATTCATTTTTTTTTTTTTAATGTTTTATTTACTTCTAGGAGAGAGAGAGAGAGAGAGACAGCGTGAGCAGGGGAGGGTCAGAGAGAGTCACAGACTGAAACAGGCTCCAGGCTCTGAGCTGACAGTCAGCACAGAGCCCAACGCGGGGCTCGAACCCACGAACCGCGAGATCATGACCTAAGCGGAAAGTCGGACGCTTAACCGACTAAGCCACTCAGGCGCCCCTAGAGTCAATTAATAATTTAATAAACTTATGCTTTTATGAAAATATGTGGGGTTCAGTTTAGTGTCAAGTCTAATTATTTGACAGGTCTTGTGCCTCTCTCCCTACATAATGCCTAATTATTGCGACAGTCTTCTTTAAAGCAAGACAGATTCATCCCATTGCTATTACTTGAGTACATCTTGTGTGCTGGTAGAAGTAACCTGTGTTGTAAGTTTAAGGTTCAGATAGAACCAGAAAATCCTGGGAAACAAACATACATTACAGACAAAGCCTTTTCCATATTGTCAAATGCCGCTGACCTAGGACGTCAACAACTCGCAGGACCAGTTACTGGCAATTCCAGGCTTTACTGTGGATTATCACCCGCATCGGAGCCAATATATCAGAGAGCAAGCCAACCTGAAGAGAAGAAGCTGCACCTGAAAGGTCAGAAGTGGGGAGGGAGGGAGCTACATGCAGGGAGAAGGCAGAGGAACTGCCTTTGACAAGTCCCTGAGATGGGCAGAGTGACCTCCCTCTAGAAACTCAGCAGCCTCGATGCTAACCCTGCTAAGGCCAAAAGGCAATCTTAGCTTAAAATTATCCTGATCCCGCAGGGTCCTGTAAATCTCCTTTAACATATAAAAACCCCTTTGGGAACTTCCTTTATCTCTAACCCCCGCCCCCCCCAAATATGTTAGCAATCATCTTCCAAGCATACGGCCCACTGACCGGAAGGGTCTCATGACTGAGGTTTTGTTAGTACTAAATCGTTTCCTATCAACAGCTCTCTCCCTCAACGGCCTGGAAACCTTGCTTCCAAAATTCCTTAGAGACTCTATCCCTAACCCCACCCCCAAACTTGAAGGTATATAATCAGTTACCCTTCACAACCCCAGTGCAGCTCTCTCTGCCCACGGGTCCTGTCCCCGTGCACTTTCATAAAACCAATTTCTGCACTGAAGATGTCTCAGGAATTCTTTCTTGGTGGTGGGCTCTGAACCCCAACATTTTCACATCGTGCACACTGGGGAGCTCACATGGGGAAAACGAATCCTCAAAGCACTTGGCGTTTAAAACCCAAAGTGCTGAATACCCTGAGTTTGTATGGGCAATGGGACTTGGAGCCCACAGCTTTAATTTTTTAATTTTTGATTTTATTTTTTGAGACAGAGACAGAGCACTAGCGGGGCAGGAGCAGAGAGAGAGGGAGATACAGTATCCAAAGCAGGCTCCAGGCTCTAAGCTGTCAGCACAGACGGTGAGATCATGACTTGAGCTGAAGTCAACCAACTGAGTCTCCCCCGTGGAGGCCGCAGCTTGAAGTCCGCTGACACTGGGCAGCCCGGAGGGTGAGCGATGGCTGGGTCCCTGGCCCTTAAGGCGTTGCAGTCTGCCCCTAGAAGCAACGCAAAAACGGCGTTTACACAACACGGGGGCAAACGGAAGACAGATCTGTTCATACTGATTTCAGAGCGTGTTGGGGGCACTTCTCCAAAAAATGAAGGAGCTGGCAGGTGCTAATGTCCTCCCCCGCCTCCGGGCATAAACACCGGCCTTTCTGCGGGAGGCGGGGCTGCACTGTGCCAGGCCCACAAATTCTCCACCCGCGCCCGCTAGCCTCACCCAGGGCTCAGGGCAAATGCTCTTAAAGCTGCCTTGGAGCTTCAGGGATGGGGCGTGGGGCCAGAGGCCCCGCATAAATGTCGCTAACACCTTTGCCCCCTTTTCAAGTTCCCAAGGGGCACGTCCCCGCTGAGCTGGCCTGCCTGGGTCCCACCGACACCACAGAGATCAAGCACAGCGCACAACAGGCAGAGGTAATGACCCAAGCACAGCACGCAAGGAGTCCGTGCAGAGGGCTGCACCGAAAGGAAAAGTGACCCAGACACAACGGGGCATAAGCAACACACAAAGGGTACTCTTCTAAAATGTGATAAAGGACATTTTCAACTTTAAAGTTTGTGGGCCCTGCTCCCAGGGAAGCTATACATTTAGCAAGGTCACAATGGCTTCATGAAACTTCAAAGCATGGGCAGTCTTTTCTGCCCTGAGCATACATTGTACATCGGCTTCATTAGCAAATAACCTAAAAGAAACATTCCAAACTAAAGATAAGAGGAAAATTCTCCCTAAGTTCTGTTCCTGTACCTCTGAAGCCTGCAAGCCTGCACATACTAAAAGCATAAAATAAATGTAATTTTTTGAAATGTCCTTCATTATGATGACTTGCAACTCTTGATATAACAGCAACAACAACAACAACAAACCATATATAACCCTGTATTAAAATTCCTTCTCCAGGGGCGCCTGGGTGGCTTAGTAGGTTAAGCGTCCGACTTTCGCTTAGGTCATGATCTCGCGGTTCGTGGGTTCGAGCCCCGCGTCGGGCTCTGTGCTGACTGCCAGCTCGGAGCCAGGAGCCTATTTCAGAGTCTGTATCTCCCTCTCTCTCTTACCCTCCCCTGCTCACGTTGTCTCTCTCTCTCTCTCTCCTAGAAATGAATAAAACATTTAAAAAAAAAATTCCTTCTCCAAAGCACTCTCTTCTTTGTGAAGATTGTATAGCCCAGGCAGCTGTCTTCACTTGGGCTTGAATAAAACTCTCTTCCTTTTTTTTTCTTTTCTTAGAAATTTTACACGGTTTGTTCATTTTGTGTTGACAAGTGTCAGGTCAGGTTCTGGTGAACAGAGGACACTGCACCGCAGGGGACTCCAGGACCTCTTCTTCATAAGGTCACTAACTTTCAAGAGCAGAAGATATATCTGACTTTCTTTTTTTTTTCTTTTTTTTATATATTTTTTTAATGTTTTATTTATTTCTAGGAGAGAGAGAGAGAGACAGCGTGAGCAGGGGAGGGTCAGAGAGAGAGGGAGTCACAGACTGAAACAGGCTCCAGGCTCTGAGCTGGCAGTCAGCACAGAGCCCGACGCGGGGCTCGAACCCACGAACCGCGAGATCATGACCTAAGCGAAAGTCGGACGCTTAACCTACTAAGCCACCCAGGCGCCCCATATCTGACTTTCTTACACAGGAACAGACACAGAGAAGCAGACAAAATGAGGATACAGAGAAATTTATCCCAAATGAAAGAACAGGACAAGGCCACGACTAGAGATCTAAGTGAAGCAGATACAAGTAATATGCTTGATAGAGAATTTAAAACAATGATCATAAGTATACTCTCTGGACTTGCAAAAAGAGTGGAAAACATGAGTTTGGCCCTTAACACAGAAATAAGGAATAACATAGCGGTGATAAAGGGCTCAATAAATGAAATGAGAAACACACTTGATGGAATGAATAGCAGTATGAAACAGAGGAATGAATTAATGACTTAAAAGAAGAATGGAAAGTAATCAAGCTAAACAAAAGAGAGACAGGAATTACATAAAACTAGAATGGATGTAGAGAACTCAGTGATCTCATCAGAGATATAATAACACTCATATTATAGGATACCCAGAAGAAGAGAGAGAAAGAGGGGCAGAAAAAATTATTTGAAGAAAAAATAGCTGAAAACTTCCCTAATATGTGGAAGGAAATAGATATCCAGATCTAGGAGGCACAGGGAACTCCCATCAAAATCAGCAAAAGCAGACCCACACAAAGACATATTGTAATTAAATTTGCAAAATAGAGTAATAAAGGAAAACTTGTAAAAGTGGCAAGACAAAAGAAGTCATTACTTTAGAAGAGAAAACTCATAAGGCTACCAGGATATTTTTCAAGAGAAACTTTGCAAGACAGAAAGGAGTGGCATAGTATATTCAAAGTGCTGAATGGGAGAGTAATTGGAGTTTCCTCCAGACATGCGTCTGCCCTTGTTTTGTTGACTTTCCTCACAACATGTCCCTAAATGCCAGTATTCACTCCCACCTCAAATGAAGAAACTGCTTCCTGCCCTCAAGTCAAAGGAGACATTGACCTCTCAGCACTTGCCAAAGGGCAGCAATAAGCAATCGAACATACTGATGAAGTATAAAATGAAATGGACAGATGTAATGAAAAAGTGGAGAAGATTTTGAAAGTGGAAGAGAAATATAACAAACTCCACGAACCATTTTTTCAGAATAGGTCAGAACTGATCACCATAAATCCCAAATTTGGGGGTAACAACATTTGTCAACCATCCACAGGTGTCTACGCTACCTGGGGAGAAGGATGAAGAGGCGCTGCATTATTAGACAAGGGTTGAAGTGACAAAACTTGAGGATATGAAATCAGGTTACAGAATAGATTTTTATTTTTATGAAAACCCTTACTTTGAGAAGAAAGTTCTCTCCAAAGAATTTCATCTGAATGAGAGTGGTGATCCATCTTCAAAGTCCACTAAAATCAAACGGAAATCTGGAAAGGATTTGATGAAATGTTCAAGTCAAATGCAGAACAAAGCCATCAGGAAGAGACAGCCTGAGGAACCAGAAAGTTTCTTCACCCGGTTTGCTACCCATTCTGATGCAGGTGCAGATGAGTTAGGAGAGGTCATCAAAGAGGATATTTGGCCAACTCCATTACAGTACAACTTGGCTCCTGATGTGGATGATGGAGGAGGATGGGGAGGAGAAGGAGGAGGGGAGGGGAAAGGGGAAGGGGAAAAGAGGAGAAGGAGGAATGGAAGATATTGATGAGGAAAGAGATGAGGATGAAAGTGACTAAGATGAAGATGATGTTGAGGGGGAGGAAGGAGAGGAAGAAGAAGGAAAAGATGACTAACTGATGGATTCCAAAGTTCCATTTTTAATTTTCTCCAGTCCCTTGGAGCAAGTTGTAATCATTTTCTCCCGCCTCTTGTGCTCATCTGCCCTGTTTCTTAAAGCCTCTTTTCTCTCCCTTTATACCATGGTTCTCAACTTATTTGGTGGGGAGGGAATACCATGAACAGAATGGAGTAGGGAAAGAAACTCTACCTCTTTCTGTTCCAAATTCATTTTTATCCCTTCCTGTCCCAACAAAACCTTTGTGGAATCAACACCACCATGTTTTGTCAGAAAAAAAAAAAAGCTGCTCCGATAGCTATGCTGGAAACTGGAGGGCGCTACCCTCTATGTAGCGGTGCATGGAATCTCGCTTTTTCCCTTGTTTCTCTGACTATTGGACTCAGAGTTAACACTGTGCCTGTATATGAATACAGACAGTTAGTATTTACCAATATATATCTGTTCACATTCTCTTGTTTAAAAAAAAAGGGGGGAAAAAACCTTAAAAGTGGGTCTATAGAAGATCAGCAAGGGGTGGGTTTGAGATGTTTCAGTGGGTTAAGTGGGCATTTTGACAACATGGCTTTTCCTTTGGCAAGTTTAATCATGATGTTTAATGGACATCCTTGCAGTTTAAGATGACATTTTAAAAATAAAATTCCCTGGGGCGCCTGGGTGGCTTAGTCGGTTAAGCGTCCGACTTTCGCTTAGGTCATGATCTCGCGGTTCGTGGGTTCGAGCCCCGCGTCGGGTTCTGTGCTGACTGCCAGCTCAGAGCCTGGAGCCTGTTTCAGAGTCTGTCACTCCCTCTCTCTCTGACCCTCCCCTGCTCACGCTGTCTCTCTCTCTCCTAGAAATAAATAAAAATATTTAAAAAATAATAAAAAATAAAAATAAAAATAAAATTCCCTCCTAATGATGACTTGAGCCCTGCCATTCAATGGGAGAATCAGAAGAACCTATAGGATCTCATTGGGGATTGACATTGTCCATTGTAATTTTGTTCCTGTTTATTTTTAAGTTTTCTTTTTATTTCACTGAAAAGGAAAGATGGTACTCAGTTTTAAACTTTAAAAATTTAAACTTTAAAATTTTTAAAAGTGTACAAGTTGCTTTGTTACAAGAAAACTAAATGTGTGCACACATATGCGTGCACACATACACACACACAGCAGTGATAAATGGGAAAAATTTAAAGCCAAGAATACTCTATCCAATAAGACTATCATTAGAATAGAGGGAGAGATAGAGTATCCCAGAAAAACAAAAATTAAAGGCGTTTATGAGGACTAAACCAGCCCTGCAAGAAATATCAAAGGGAACTCTTTGAGTGGAAAGAAGAGAACAAAAGTGATAGTATAGTGTATGTGCTGTCAAAGCTAGCACCAAAAGTGATAGTATAAAAGTAGGAAACACAAAAGCAGTGGAAATGAACATTTTTGTTAAAAAAATCAGTCAAGGAAATAATAAAAAAGGGATATAAATTAACATATGCTTAAACATGGAGAGGAGAGGAGAAAAGAATGGGTTCAAGCTTAAATGGCCATCACCTTAATATAGACTGCTATATGCAGATGACGTTATATACAAACCTGATGCTAATCATATAGTAAAAACCACTAGTAAACATGCAAAGAATAAAGAGAAAAAAACCCAAATATATCACTAAAGAAAATCAGCAAAACACACAATAAAGAAACAATCAGAGAAAATCTTCAGAAAGTAATAAAAGACAAATAATAAAATGGCAGTAAACACATATCTATCAATAATTACTTTGAATATAAAGGGACTAATGTTCTAGTTGAAAGATATAGGGTGTCAGAATGGGTAAAAAAACAAACAAGACTTATCTGTATGCTTCCTGCAAAAGACTCATTTTAGATCTAAAGACACCTGCAGATTGAAAGTGAGGAGATGCAGAAACACCTATCATGCAAATGGATGTCAGAAGAAAGCCAGAGTAGCTATACATGCTTCAGACAAAGTAGACTTTGAAAAACAAAAATTTTTTAACGTTTTATTTATTTCTGAGAGAGAGACAGCATGAGCAGGGGAGGGTCAGAGAGAGAAGGAGACACAGAATCTGAAACAGGCTCCAGGCTCTGAGCTAGCTGTCAGCACAGAGCCTGACGCGGGGCTCGAACCCATGAACCGTGAGATCATGACCTGAGCCTAAATCGGACGCATAACCGACTGAGCCACCCGGCAATGGGCAGGAAGTGACATTATATAATAATAAAGGGTGACACTATATAATAATAAAGAGGACAATCCAACAGGAAGATACAGCAATTGTAAATATTTGTGCACCCAATATAGAAACACCCAAATACATAAAACAGTTAATAACATACACAAAGGAACTAATCAATAATAATACAGTAATAGTAGGGGACCTTATCATCCCACTTATGTTAATGGACAAATCATCTAAACTGATAATAAACAAGGGATCAATGGCTTTGAATGACACACTGGACCAGATGGGTGGACTTACTAGATATATTTAGAGCATCTCATCTTAAAACAGCAGAATACACATTTCTTTCAAGTGCACGTAGAACATTCTCTAGAATAGATCACATATTGACCCACAAAACCAGCCTCAACAAAGCAAAAAAAGATTGAAGTCATGCGATGTTTCTTTTTTGACCACAGCACTATGAAACTTGAAGTGAACGACAAGAAAAAAGTTTTGAAAGACCACGAATATATGGAGATTGAGTAACATTCCCCAAACAATGACTGAGGCAACCAAGAAATTAAAAAAGAAATTAAAAAGTACATGGAAACAATGAAAATGAAAACCCACAAAGGGTGCAGGAAATGCCATTCTAAAAGGGAAGTTTACAGCAATACAGGTCTACCTCAAGAGGCAAGAAAAATCTCAAATAAATAACCTAACTTTACACCTCAAGGAATTAGAAAAAGAACAACAACAACAACAAATCCTAAAATCAGCAGAAATAAATAAATAATAAAGATTAGAGCAGGAATACATTATACTGAACTAAAAAAGCAGTAGAACAGATCAGTGAAACCAGGAGCTGGTTCTTTGAAAAAAAATCAATAAAATTGATAAACCTCTAGTCAGTTTTATTAATAAAAAAGAGAAAAGACTCAAATAAATAAAATCACAAAGGAAAGGGGGGAAATAACCCACACCACAGAAATACAATTACAAGAGAATATTATGAAAACTATATGCCAACAAATTGGAAACCCTAGAAAAAATGGATAAATTCCTAGAAACATAAAAGCTACCAAAACTGAGATCGAAAAAAATAGAAAATTTGAACAGACCATTAACCAGCAAAGAAACTGAGCCAGTAATCACAAAACTCCCAACAAACAGAAGTCCAGGACCAGATGGCTTCACAGGCAAATTCTACCAAACATTTAAGGAAGAGATAATTCCTATTCTTCTCAAGCCATTCAAAAAAATAGACAATGGAAAACTTCCAAATTCATTAAATGAGGCCAGCATTACTCTGATATCAAAAGCAGGTACCACTAAAAAAGAAAACTACAGGCCAATATCCCTGATGAACATAGATGCAAAAATCTTCAATAAAATACCAGCAAACAGAATCCAACAATACATTTTTTAAAATGATTCACAATTGTAAAGTCAGATTTATTCCTGGGTAGCAAGGGTGGCTCAATATTTGCAATCAGTCAACATGAGCCATCACATCAATAAGAGAAAGGATAAGAGGCATATGATCATGTCAATAGGCACAGAAAAAGATTTAACAAAGCACAACATCCATTTATGGTGAAAACTCCCAACAGAGTAGGTTTACAGGGAACACACCTCAACATAATAAAGGCCATATATGAGAAACCCAAAGGTTTACCCATCATCTTCAATGGGTAAAAACTGAAAGCTTTTCCCTTAAGGTCAGGAACAAGACAAGGAGGTCCACTCTCAAGACTTTTATTCAACATGATACTGGAAGTCATAGTCACAGCAACCAAACAACAAAAAGAAAAGGAATCCGCATCAGTAAGGAAGAGGTAAAACTTTCACTATTCACAGATACATGATACTCTGTATAGAAAACTCAAAAGACTCCACCAAAAATTGCTAGAACTGATTACAAATTCAGTAAAGTTGCAGGATACAAAATCAACATACAGAAGTGTGTGTAAGTTCTATACACCAATAATGAAGCAGAAGAAAGAGAAATTTAAAAATAATCCCAATTACAGGGATGCCTGAGTGGCTCAGTCAGTTGAGTGCCCAACTCTTGATTTAGGCTTAGGTCATGATCCCAGGGTTGTGGGATTGAGCCCCACGTTGTGCTCTACAATGAGTGTGAACCTGTTTAAGATGCTCTCTCTGTCTCTCTGTCTCTCTGTCTCTCTCTCTCTCACTTTCTCCCTCTGCCCCTCTCCCCCACTAGTGCTCTTTCTCAAATTTAAAAAAAAAAAAAAAATATATATATATATAAAAGGAAAACAATCCCAATCACAATTGTACAAATAATAAAATACCTAGTAATAAACCTAACCAAAAGAGTGAAAACCTTGTACTCTGATAACTATAAGACACTGATGAAAGAAGTTGAAGAATACACAAAGAAATGGAAAGACATTCCATGCTTATGGGTTGGAAGAACAAAGAGCTAGAACAAACAATTCTAAAATTTACATGGAACCACAAAAGACCCCAAAGAGCAAAAGCAACCCTGAAAAAAAAAAAAAAAAAAACGACAAAGCTGAAGGCATCACAATTCCAGACTTAGAGTTATATTACAAAGCTGTAGTAATCAAGAAAGTATGTGCTGGCACAAAAAGAGACACATAGACCAATGGAACAGAATAGAAAACTCATAAATAAATGCACAACTATATGATCAACTAATCTTTGGCAAAGCATGAAAGAATATCCAATGGAAAAAAGTCAGTCTCTTTAACAAATGGTGTTGGGAAAATTGGACAGAAACATGTAAAAGAATGAAACTAGACCACTTTCTTACAATACACAAAAATAAATTCAAAATGGATGAAAGACCTAAATTTGAGACCTGAAAGCATAAAAATACTAGAATAGAAAATAAGCAGTAACCTCTCTGACACTGGCTGTACCAATTTTTAACTAGATATGTCTCTTGAGGCAAAGAAAGCAAAATAAAAAATAACCTATTGGGACTACATCAAAATAAAAAGCTTCTGCACATAGAAGGAAACCACCAACAAAACTAAAAGCAAACTATGGAATGGGAGAAGATGATTGCAAATGACATATCTGGTAAAGGGTTAATATCCAAAATATATAAAAAATGTATAAAACTCAACACCCCTCAAAATAAATAATTCAATTTAAAAATATGTAGAAGACACGAACAGATATTTCTCCAAAGAAAACATTCAGATGACCAGCAATCACATGAAAAGATGTTTATCTTCACTTGCCATCAGTGAAATACAAATCAAAACCACATGGGTATTGCCTCACCCATCAGAATGGCTAAAATCAACAACACAAGAAATAACAGATGCTGGTGAGAATATGGAGAAAGGGGAACCCTTTTGCACTGTTGTTGGGAATGCAAACTGGGGCAGCCATTCTGGAAAATATCATGGAGACTCCTCAAAAAGATAGAATAGAACTATCCTACAATCCAGCAATTACACACACACACACACACACACACACACACACACACACACACCACACACACAGGAATATTATTCAGCCATAAAAAGAATGAAGTCTTGCCAATTGCAATGACATGGATGGAGCTAGAAAGCATAGTGCTAAGTGAAATAAGTCAGAGAAAGGCAAATACCATATGATTTCACTCGTATGTGGAATTTAAGAAACAACGCAAATGACCAAAATGAAAAAAGAGAGTGAGAGAGGCAAGCCAAGAAACAGGCTTAACTATAGAGAACAAATTTATGGTTACCAGAGGAGAGATGGGTGGAGGAATGGCTTAAATAGTTATGGGCATTAAGGAGCACACTTGTGGTGATGAGCACCAGGTATTGTATGGAGTTGCTGAATCACTATATTGTACACCTGAAACTAATACAACACTGTCTGTGCACTAACTGGAATTAAAATAAAAACTTTAAAAAATCTCTTACACTCTAAAAGATGACTTGATGAACTGAAGAGATATCCCTTGCTCCAAAATGGGAAAATTAACAGCTCAATGTTGTCCATTCTTCCTAAATTCTTTCGTTGATACAGTTTGTGTTAGAATTTTACAAGCATATTATAAAAATTAATCTAGAAGGATGATAGATGGGACTAGGCAGCTGCAGGAATTGGCAAGGTTGGAACACCCATAGTAGGGAAAGAAGAGTAACAAGAAAGATCTTAAGAACTGCATAGCAGTGTGTACTGTAATACCACGGTAATTAACAAGTGTACAGCTAGAAAAGGAGTCCTACAACAAACACTAAACTGTAAGGATATTTAGAAAATGGCAAAAGAATCAAAAATAAAAAAGGTTTCTCTAGACATCATGTCAAAACCAGATGCTACAACTCTGTAGCTGAGAAAGTCGAGTCTTTTTATCATGTATAAATTTAAAACCTCTGTATGACCAAAGAAAATATCATATTTGCTATATTTATGAGATGAAGAATTAATATCATTAACCAACTAAGAGTACTTCCAAATTTATAAGAAAAAGATCTTAGAAACACACACACACATATATTTAACTTTACTAGTGATGAATTTATAATTAGAAGAGCACTGAGTTATAACATGTGGCCTGGTACCTCAGCAGAGGTACAAGCTACGGGTGATATGGAAGTATCAATGTATCAGTCATTCTTGAATGGCAATTTGGCAATTTGTTTTCAAGTGCCTTGAAAATTTACATACCCTTTGACCCAGGAATTCCACTAGTAGGAATTTACCCTCAGCAAATATTTAGAAAAATGTGCACGGGTGAATGTAGAAGACGCCCACTGCACCATGTCGTACAATATTACTTGAACCAACACAAGTTCACTAATAGGTAGTTGTGAAATTCACTTTGTTCCAACCATTCAAAGAATACTATGTAACCATAGAAAAAAATGAGGAAGATCTATATTTATTATCATGGATAGATGTCCCTTACATTATTAACTGAAAAAAAGCAGATTATAGAGATTTAGGTATAGAATTAGTTTATTTTGGCAAATAAATATGAAGTATGAAAAATTTTTAACTATTACATGCTTTTTTAAAAATGTTTTATTTATTTCTAGGAGAGAGAGAGAGAGACAGAGTGGGCAGGGGAGGTCAGAGAGAGAGGGAGTCACAGACTGAAACAGGCTCCAGGCTCTGAGCTGGCAGTCAGCACAGAGCCCGACGCGGGGCTCGAACCCACGAACCGCGAGATCATGACCTAAGCGAAAGTCGGACGCTTAACCGACTAAGCCACCCAGGTGCCCCCAACTATTATATGCTTAATGTCCATAATGATTATCCCTGAATGGCAAACTTACAAGTCAATTTAATTATTATTTTTGAACTTTGTTTTTTTAAAAAAATTTTTATTTATTTTGAGAGTAAGACAGAGAACACGAGCAAGGAAGGGGCAGGGAGAGGGAGAGAGAGAATCCCGAGCAGGCTCCATGCTCAGCTCAAAGCCCAACGCAGGACTCCATCCCACGACCGTGAGATCATTACTCACGCTGAAATTAAGAGCCTGCACCCACTGACTGAGCCACCCAGGAGCCCCTATTCTTTTTGAACTTTCTAATTTAGTACTCATGCATTTTTACTACATTGTAGAAAAAGCTGTTTAAAGTTTATAAGTTGAATAAGTGAAGTGCTTTCTCCCTACAGCAATGCAGAAGGAGAAGGGTGGTTTCAAATTTATATCAGAGATGGTGAAGATCTCCATTCTGTCAGGAAGATTTTTCACAATGAGCCAAACCTCTTTCTCTAACTAACCTTATTACGCATAATTTTTGTGTTTTTGAAATGAATATGAAAATACTCTACCTCACCTCTGTGATATTTCTAATCAGGGCCTATTCCCTCAGGCTTCCTTTTAACACTTGTTTCCTTTTTGTTGATTTATTTGTTGAACTTGGCCTCCAGCAATCCCTTTAACCTCTCCCAGCTGCTCTGGAACAAAGTATCAATTTGTCAAAGCAACAAAAATTTCTTATTTCATAACATTTTCCCTGTAACATTGATTTTCCTTTTCTTTTCATTGTTTTTCTGTTGAACACCTTAGAGATATCCTTCCTCATTGAAATGAGATGCAGTAGTTAAAGATGTACCTGCCTGGCTTCAAATCCCAGCTCTGGTGTTCATTAGTTGTGTGACTTTGGGCAAGTTACTTAACCTCTCTAAAATTCAATTTCCTAAATTGAAACTATATACCTACCTCATAAGGTTATTATGAGGATTAAATGAGTTAGTAGACGTCAGTCACCAAGAAGAGGGCCTGTCATGTATCAAAAAATACGTGATAGCTATTATCATTTTTATTGTATTTTCCTTCCTAGGCCAGTCTCCAACCCCATTTCAGCATACTCCCTTCCCATTTGCACAAACACAATACCTTTTGGAAGCTGTAAGCAGCTTGACATTCGTTAAGACTAGAGGAAAGGATGTCACTCTGGGGGCCGTCTCCCCGTGAACACCCGCTGCAGGGCGCCCTGCACATCAGGGTTCCGAAGGCTGTAGATGAGTGGGTTCAGCATGGGGCTGATGACAGTGTTGAGGATGCCAATCCCTTTGTCTTTGTCCGAAGCCTCCACGGAGCCCAGCCTCATGTAGCTGAAGACACCTGTCCCGTAGAATATGCTGACGACCGTGAGGTGGGAGCCACATGTGGAGAAGGCTTTCTTCCTGCCCTCAGCGGAGCGGATCCGCAGGACTGCAGCTGCCACGTGTGCATAGGACACAGTGATGAGGACCAAGGGGGCCACACCCATGAAGGCTGCTGCCACAAAGAGCAGCAGCTCGTTGAGTTGGGTGCTGGAGCAGGAGAGCTGGAAGAGCTGTGGGAGGTCACAGTAGAAGTGATTGATCACACGGGGGCCACAGAAGTTAAGAGTAGATACGGCAACAGTTTGGGTCAGTGAGTTGGTGAAGGAAAAGACACACGACATGCCCACTAGAGCTTGCGGAGTTCCCCAGCTCATGCAGGTGCTGTAGGTGAGGGGCTGACAGATGGCCAGGTAGCGGTCATAGGCCATGACCGTCAGCAGGAAGCAGTCAGCCCCTGCCAGGAGGTGGAAACAGAAGAGCTGTGAGAGGCAGGCCCTGTAGGGAACGTTTCTGTTATTGGACACGAAGCGCCTCAGCATGGCAGGGACAGTGACGCTGATGCCCCCGACATCCAGCAAGGACAAGTTCCCCAGGAAGAAGTACATGGGGGTGTGGAGTTTGGGCTCCACGAAGATGGCGGCCAGGATGCTGAGGTTGCCCCCGAGAGTAGCTACATAAGCGAGAAGGAAGATGATGAAGAGGACGGGCTGCAGAGCTGGAGTCTCTGACAGACCCAGCAGGACAAACTCAGTGACAACGGAATCATTTCCTGAGGCTCCCAGATCCATGGCCTTCTTCCACCAGCAGCAGAACTGAGCAAAAGCTGGGAGGTGCCAATGGTGGTGAAAGAAGAATGAGATCCTGATAGCGACCACCAAGTGTAGCAATGTCCCGGAGAGGGCCAGAACGCAAGAACACATAAAATGTAACAGAGTTAAAGATTGTGACATAATAAGAAAAGACTTGATAAGTCTGACACTTAATGGGTAAGAACAGTAGCATTGGAGAGACTCAAACAGAACTGAATGAATGGACATAAAATGGGAACAAATGTAATATTTGAAAGTTAAAGAGAAAGACGATTTTCCTGAGATCAAAGTTCCAAGAAGAAAACTCCAAGCCTGCAGATGGTGGCATGGCCATAATTTGGGTACACAGGATCCCAGGGCGTGAACTGGAGGCTTCAGGGAAACGGGGTGGGAAGGCACGTTCCCACGACCTGTCTTCACCTTCTCCACATAACATGCCATCATGTATGACGGTGGTAGTGAGATGCTTGCTGTTGCCCAGACTATTAAGAGATTAACTTGCAAAGCTGAGCACTAGTCTGGACTTTTCAGAAAAAGTGAAATGAAATGAAATGAAATGAAATGAAATGAAATGAAATGGAAACAGTGACATGAAATGAGAAGATAGCATTGAGAACATCACCAGCTCCACAGCAGGAGAATGCCAGCCTTGTAGATTTTCTAAACAGCAAGATGATATTGCATTTCTCCATATAGAATTGGGGAAATTTGGAATCCAAAGTACTGACCTTTTGCTGATTAAGAAAAATGTAGGGGTGCCTGGATGGCTTAGTCGGTTAAGCGTCCGACTTTCGCTTGGGTCATGATCTTGCGGTTCGTGGGTTCGAGCCCCTCTTCTGGCTCTGTGTTGACTGCCAGCTCAGAGCCTGGAGCCTGTTTCAGAGTCTGTGTCTCCCTCTCTCTCTGACCCTCCCCTGCTCACGCTCTCTCTCTCTCTCTCTCTCCTAGAAGTGAATAAAACATTAAAAAAATTTATTTTACTGTAAAAAAAAAGTTTTTGAGTAGGATGAGAATTTGCAGGCTTAGGTTCCCAGGTGGGATCCGTGGATACCCAGTTAAGCTCTCTCACAGAGCTAAACAAGCAGATACCCAGCGCCTGAATTCCCTTCTGCTTCCAATTCCACCATCACTTAGCTTCTTGCTCCTCTGTCTCATCGCCCTAGTTACACATCATCCAGCACACACACTATCATGGACCTGATGACCAGATAGGGACAGAGTCTGTGATGGTGCCGTGACTGACCCCATATGATCAGTTGGACAATACTTGCCTTTCCCCAAAATGGTCACACTAATAAAATGCACAGTGATCTGTCTCAACTTCTGGTTGAAGGATGGCTGTTTAAGTCTCCTTGAACAGGAAAAGGCTGGAGCTGGATCTCCCCAAGTGAAAAAGGCATAAGCAGAGGAAGACATTTCCTGATGATTACTTCTGAGAATAATGTCAAGACCACAATGGGTCAAATGCCAACTAATGGTCTAGCCTCTTCTACATGGACATGTTCAGACTATCACCTCCAAGTCAATCCCTCCAGACCTGCATTAGTCTTCTTTCTCAATCTGCTCTTGACTTAACTGTTTTGGTAACAACCCTGCCGTCAGGGAACCTTAGTCACCACTGCCTTCTCTCTGACCTCTCATATTCAAGCGCCCAAGTCCCACTTTATATTTTAGGAGGAGAGAGGAGCCATTCCAGAGCCCATTCCCTTGGCATGTAAACCAAGTCAAGAGTCCAGTGAGGGGTCCTGGGATGGCACTCACCCAGACAAGAGGATGGACACTTCTTAACCGAAGTGGAGGGACAGTCATGCTAGCCCAGAGGCCCTCACAGAGGCAATAGCTTATAAAAGAAAGAGAGAGACAAATAGCTGATATGACATCATTTTCACACTGGGATTTTTCTCCACTCCACTGTTACCCCTTGAGGCCCCAGAAATTAGCACCTTCCAGGGGGAGCCAGAACCAGGTAAACATGTGTGTTTGCCATAGACATAATGATCTCTAGAACCTTTGAAATGTTTTGGACTTTCTCAACACGTTTCCAAGTATGACCTTCATGGATATGGAAAAATTCATTCAGTTATTTAACAAAAATGTTCTTCACCACCTACAATTATCGATCTTACAAATAAAAATCAGTTATTTTACCAGCAAATATGGGTTTGTTCCAGAATATTAGAGAACTACAATTTGTAACAAGCAAGCTATGGCAAAAACCATAGGTGAGACCCACAAAAAAAAAAAAAAAAAAAAAAAAGAGAGAGAGGGAGAGAGAGAGAGGAATGTTATTTTTTAAGAAGGAGGAAGTTGAGAGGAGTTCTTGTCCTTTCGAGAAAAGCAAGAGTTAAGAGTGATGATGGTTTCTTATTGGCTGAGTTGCTGGGGTCATCTATTACTTGTCAGAGGGGAAATGTACATCTTTTTCTGTTGGGGACTGAAATCGATGACTCCTGTCCCCTGAGCATTCTTCTATTGGGGTCTGTAATTTGGCAGTTCTTCTGAGACCCGAGGTGCAGTGGCACAGAGTGAGAGCTCCCCCTCCTGGCTTCCACACTCCATTTTAGTGATGTTTCCCTTTATTAACTTTCACACTGTGTACCTGCACTGTTATTGGCATTTCATAGAATTAAAATGAATTTCAGAAAGTCTTAAAGTACGGTAAAGGTCATACAGTTTCGGAGGTGGAGTTGGGACTTTGGGTTTCTGGTTTAGCTCAGCCCATTGGCTTGGTGGGGAAGAGCAGTGTCTTGTAAGTTGCCCACCCTCACCTGCAGCCTGGGGCCGAGAGGAGGGTGGAGCCTGGGCGGGATTTGGTCCCATCTCAGTCCTGGAGCACCATCCCCAGACTTCCATCATCTCACAAGGTCACATCACATCTTCCAACACAGCTCACATTAACCGTCCTCAAACTTGGCGTCTCTTCTAGCTTCAAGCAGATGCTTTGCCATTTTTCTGCTTCCACTTTACTATCAAGACTCTGTAGCATCCTGATCCTAAATGTTTTCCAAGCTTCAAGGCCCCCAACATCATAAACAAAGAGAAAGATTTGGAGTATATTTTAGACTTCGACTGCCCTACTTTTGCTAACTCCTGAAAGTGGCTTTAGGCATCAAGTACAACTTTTAACAATTCTTTGTTAAATCAGAAAGTTTTCCCATTGCATTTATTAGCATGTTTGGAAGAAACTCTTTGTTTGCAGGATCAATTGAGGAGTGTCATAGTGGCTCAAAGCTGTTGTAGGCCATGGAGGAGCTGGAAGGGAATTAGGATAAATTGGGATTTCTGTTGACAGTTGTCCATGGAAGGGAACTGCAAGTTACAGAGCCCAAAGGGAAACCAATTTTGCACATTCTGCTCCTGACATGACAAATGTTATGTTCTCTCCCTGGAAAGTCTTTTCTTACACCCTATTAATCAAAGACACTCCATCCTTGAAGACTCGGCACAGGTCTTCTCTCCTCCAAGAAACCATCCACCACCCCTAGCCCTTCCTCTATACTCCCTGGCAGTCTAAAGCAAGACAAGCTGATGATCCTCAATTCTTATTTCCATCCCAGATGCTATGCTGATGATCCTAATACCTACCTGTGTACTGGATATTTCTACATGAACATTCCACAGGAACCTCAAACTCTACACATACAAAACCAAATGCATCACGTTTACCCCTATTGTACAAAAGGAACACATGAAAAGACACACACCCATGCGCGCGTGCACGCGCGCGCGCACACACACACACACACACACACACACACACACACACAAACCTAGGACCCTAGAGCCACATGGCTTTTTGTGGAAAGGTCACACTCAAAGAAGTAGCAGAGCACAATGATCTCCTCAACTCTCCCGATTCCCCATGGACGGTAGTAAAGGGTGAACATCACTAGAGTGGACAGATTAGGTCAGCTTTTCAGTAGAGAGGGACTCCAGTCCCTGCAGACATTCTATATATTTATGGGAATTGGAAATGAGAAGGAAGCATCCAGGCAGCTTCCCAGCAGCTGGAGCCTCCTAGATGGAGAAGTGGGTTTGTTAGATGGGGATGTCTCCGGTGGAGCTGAGCTCTGGTTTTGCCACTGAACCGCTGAGCCTACTTCTTGCTAAGCTACTGAAAGGGAGGAGAATATTGCCAGGCAATATGCCAGACAAGAGGTGAGCAAGATACATGGTCCCTGCTCATGTGAAAAAGGCAAGCCTTAACCAATAGTTATCTCTTACTCACCATGCATATACATTCACACAGCCACACCTTCCACCGCATGCACACAGTATCATTTATTGTGTTTACCAAAAGGGGCATGATACTGAATGAAATTTTTTCAGCTTTTAAAAAAATTATTTTTATGGGGCACCTGGGCGGCTCAGTTGGTTAAGCGTCCAACCTTGGCTCAGGTCATGATCTCACAGTTTGTGGGTTCGAGCCCCGCATCAGGTTCTGTGTTGACAGCTCAGAACCTGGAGCCTATTTCAGATTCTGTGTGTCCCTCTCTCTCTGTCCCCACCCCACTTGTGCTCTGTCTCTCTCTGTCTCAAAAATAAATAAAACAAAAAAAATTATCTTTATATTCTGAGCTTCATTTATTGTACTACTCTTCAAATTTTTTAAAAGTTTATTTATTTTGAAAAAGAGAGAGAGAGCACACAAGAGTGAGGGGAGGGGCAGAGAGAGAGGGAGAGAGACAGAATCCCAAGCAGGCTCTGTGCCACCAGCACAGAGCCCGAGGCAGGGTTCGAACCCACGAACCATGAGATCACCACCTGTGCCAAAATCAGAGGTCGGATGCTCAACCGACTGAGCCACCCAGTCTTTAAATCTGTATAATGAATGACTTTCTAAGATTCTATTATTTGCATTCACCAAAATTTGCCTTACCACTGGATATTTAGTTCCCTGTTTTTCACTATTATAAATAATAGTAGAACCAAGTCTCTGCATCTCTGATATTTATCCTATGTTCTGAATAGTTTAACCCCTAATTTGTGCAAAGAACTTATCTTTTCCATTGATAGTCTACATTCTCAAGACTAGATTCCTTCTTACCTTATGAAAAAAGCATACATTACTTAACTACTTTATTTTATATAAGGGATGGGGAAACATGTATTCTTCACATCCCCCATGTATCTTGTTCATATTTCTTGCCCATATCTTTGTTTTGAGAGTTTTAACTGGCTTAAAGGCCTGTTGACTTATTTGTTAACATAGATTTTTCAATTCAGTTAACTATGAAGGAAAAGAAAAAAGATTAATTATGTAAACATGTGGCAATTCAGAGCCCTCATGTAATAATGATCACCTAGTGGGAAGGAAGCAGATTTGCTTGAGTTTTTAGACCATTTAATTAGTGTTGGGACTTATGAGGAGGCTGCAGCAGCTGGTGATGATGGCTGCCATGATTTTTACTTAAGATGATAGTGAAACAGAATTTACTCAACAGGATAACCTTGCTACACTATCCAGACTTCATTTTGCAATGCGGCTGGAAAAGTCTACAAAATCTCTTTTTAATTTTTTTTATTTGATCAATAATACTTTGCCTATTTGTTTTCTTTTAAATGTGTTTCATAAATGAAACAACAATTTGTATTGTATATACAGTGGTGTTCTCAACTTGAGAATGAAAGTTATTTCACCTTAGAATTAAGGTGACGATGAGGTGCCTGGGTGGCTCAGTCCACTTTAGCATCCGACTTCAGCTCAGATCATGATCTCATGGTTCGTGTGTTTGAGCCCCATGTCAGCTGTTCTGACAGCTCAGAGCCGGGATCCTGCTTTGGATTTTGCATCTCCCTCTCTCTGCCCTTTCCTGCTCACACTCTGCCTTTCCCTCTCAAAAATAAATAAACGTTAAAATTTTTTTAATTAAATAAAAAGAATTAAGGTGAGAGGCCCACTGAGGTCAGCTTACATAGGAGATAGCAGGGTCTCCTGGAAGAGGATAGAAAGAGTTGCTATGCCCAAGGCCAAGGCCAAGGGGTTGGATATCAGAAGTAAGGTCATCCTCTGATGCCATTCCTGGCTTGTCCCACCTCCAGACTCACACTGGATCCAAGGAAGAGAGAATTCCAATAAAGAGGTAGGAAAAATAAAGTTTTCTTGATTTTTCCTTTATTGGTAGGTATTTAGGTTATTGTATTTAAAATTCCCCATTATGCACATGGCTCTATTGCATTCAGGACAGATTCCCAGAAGTGGTTTCAAAGGTGATGAAGACTGGTATGTTTGATAGTAAGGTATTTTATCAAGTCCTGTCTTCAATTAGACTGTTTTCCCCTAGGAGTTTTCAAACATAAAATTCAGATAGTTATACAGTGAACACCCACGTACCCATTATCTCAATTTTACTATTATAATTTTATTGTCCTTGCTTTATCACATATTTATCCATCTGTCCTTCCCTCTATCCATCTATCATTCCATCTTACTCTTTGATGCATTTCAAATAAAATTGTAACCATCAGTCTACCTACCTCTCCCTAAGTTATTCTGTATGCATAGCATTAACCTGAGTTCAGTTTGTTTTTAGCTCCTTTTTATGCAAAAAAGACACAAAAGGTTGTACGATTACCTTTATATGACATTCTAAAAAAGACAATCATGGCAATGAAGACACATCAGTGGTTTCTAGGGGGATGGAAAGGGCAAATGAGATTGACTACAAAGGGACCTGAGGGGATTTTTGGAGTGATAGCAATCTTCTGCCTCTTGATGGTGCTGGTATATACAACTGTATACATTGGTCAAAACTCATAGACATCTATAAAGGGTGAGTTTTACTGTTTGTAAATTATACCTCAACAAAAATGACTATAAAAAAAGAATAATAAAGCAATGAAGCAAATATCCTACCTACAATACAATTTGTGAAATAAAACATTCCATTGTCTTTGAAAACTCCTGTGAGTCTCTCCTTAATCCTAATCTTCTATCTCTTCACCCAGGTAATACTATTCTGAAAAAAAAAATCCCTCTAAAATCCTTACATTACATATACGTGATTCTCTAAGCAAAATATTCAGTTTTGCATATATTTGGCCTGTGTATAAATGAGATCATTTAGTAGTTATTCTTTCTTTGACTTGTTTATTACACTCAATATAATGTTTGTGTGGTTTGTAGGCAATAGAATGAGTGCCTACAACTGTTCCTTATTTGCTTTCTATGGTGGGATAGCATAGCATTGCACGGCTGTACCACAATTCATTCGTTGTCTGTGTCAAGGTGTTTTGTTTCTGTGAAGGCTCTTGTACACATCTCCTGGTGCACACACCCAAGAATGTCTCTTTGGTGTCTAATTAGGAATCGAAATTATTTATCTTCAGGTTTAAAGGATTTAAAAGGTTTTGTTTTCCAAAATGCTTATACCATTTTACAGTCTTACCAGCAGTGCATAAGAATTTTTGTTGTTCTATATTGTCATCAAAACTGGCTATTATCTCATTTCTTCATTTGGACCAATGTAGTGAGTATGAAATGGTGTCTCCAGGGACGCCTAGGTGGTTCAGTGGGTCAAGCGACTGAGTCTTAATTTCCGCTCAGGTCATGATCTCACAGTGATGAGATCAAGCCCCACTTTGGGTTATCTGCTGGGCATGGAGCCTGCTTAGGATTCTCTCTCCCTCTGCCCCTCCCCTGCTTGTACGTGCACATGCTTGCTCTCTCTCTCTCTCTCTCACCCTCTGGAAAAAAAGAAAAAGAGAGAAAAAAAAATGGTGTCTCCAGCATGATTCTCATTTGCATTTGCTAGATTACAAATAAGGCTGAGCTTCCTCTCCTGATTTCACTGGCCATTTCTGTTTCCTGTGAAATCCCACATTTTTGCCCATCATCTATTTTATCCCTTTTATTTTTTGTATTAGTTGTAGAAGTTTTTGATATGTCTTGGATTCTCCAGAGTAGCTCTAAGTGATGCAAATCTCTTCTAATTTGTAGCTGTCTTTTCAGTTAAAAATTGTTGTCCGATGATGAGCAGAAGTTTTAAATTTTAATATAGGCAAATCTCTGAGTCTTTTTTAAATCTAATTAATGCTTTTTGGACTTCTTTAAGAATGACTGAGCTCTTAGAGGATCATGAAGATATCTCATAGACTATTGTTAAGGTTTTACATTAAAATTTTTTTAGGGGCACCTGGGTGGCTCAGTCGGTTACATGTCCGACTTCAGCTCAGGTCATGATTTCACAGTTCGTGGGTTCGAGTCCCACCTCGGGCTCTGTGCTGACAGCTAACTCAGGGCCTGGAGCCTGTTTCAGATTTTGTATCTCCCTCTCTCTCTGACCCTCCCCTGCTCACGCTGTCTCTCTCTCTCTCTCTCTCTCCTAGAAATAAATAAAACATTAAAAAAAAAATTTTAAAAAAAATTAAAAAATAAAAAAAATAAAAATAAATAAAATTTTTTAATAAAAATTAAAAAATATTTTAAAGTTTATTAATTTTTGAGAGAGAAAGGGAGAGTGTGAGTGGGGGAAGGGCAGAGAGAGAGAGAGACACAGAATCTGAGGCAGGCTCCAGGCTCTGAGCTAGCTGGCAGCACAGAGCCCAACACGGGGCTAGAACCCACAAACCATGAGATCATGACCTGAGCCAAAGTTGGACGCTTAACCAACTGGGCCACCCAGGCACCCTAAAACTTCTTTGAAAAGAAAGAAAAGAAAGATAAACTTTCTGAACTTCACTGTCCTTGGGTGATAAATGGGATTACCAATACCCCCACAGAACAATATGAAAGGTGGAGTAAGGAGTTCAATGTGAGGCCTTTTTGAGAAAATCAAAAGCATCACAAAGTTGTGAAGCATCATTATTGGATTCATTAAAGCCTTGGTTTGTTTATCATTCTGTGGCTCCCCAAAGCCCCACTGCTTCCTGGGAGGGCTAATTTTTGAGATCTGCAGGGGATGGCACTGCAGTGGATAGAGTCCCACAACAGAGATGATCTCATCTCTCTTTCACTCACTTTCTTATATATGGCCCCTTCAGGGCTCTCCGGGGCCAGGGTCTGCATGATACCGCACCCTCTTCATTCTCTTCATCAGAAACCTGTGTGGCTCTGTACCTGTAGCAAGGTGAGTGTTCTCCAGGGTCCTCCTTCTGCTCCCTAATAATAAGTAAGACAGCTTGAGTTATTACAAAGCAAGTCAAACCTCCTATTTCACAGAGGATTTAGTAAAGAGAGTCTTGCCCAGGGTAACAGATCAAGTGAGGGAAAGGGTTGCCACCCTCCTGTGCCAAAGCACTTTGCCAACAGCTGTCATTCTTGGATAAAGCTTGCCTTCTGTTTTTAACTGGAATGAGTATGAGGGCATTTATATAATCTAGTACCCTGCTGGACCCATTCCTTAGGAAGTAACCTGATATAAGCCCTATATCAGGTGGGCTGAGTGTCTTCATCATCAGGTGGATAAAGTTTTTAGTTGGAATATCAGAGTGGGGAGCAGTGAACACTCAGCAAGGATAGCTTGGAGCTCACCCAAGAATGGTAATCTAGGACGACCTCTTTAGTCGAGGTGACCATGGTGATCCTGTTTAAGATGGACTTCTGGGGCATCTGGGTGGCTCAGTTGGTTAAGCATTCAACTTTGGCTCAGGTCATGATCTTGCAGCTCACGAGTTTGAGCCCCACATCAGGCTCTGTGCCGATGGCTTGGAGCCTGGAGCCTGCTTCGGATTCTGTGTGTCTCTCTCTCTACTCCTCCCCTGCTTACTCTCTCAAAAATAAATAAACTTTAAAAAAAGTGTTAGGCTAATCAGAAAGCTAAGAAGGCTTCAAACAGACTTACTGGCTTCTGTGGCCTGGGAAATTTCTGGTCCTTCACTCCTCAAGGCCAGTGATGAGCAAATGTCTCAGAAAGTAAATTAGTTGTTACAGATCAAGGGCCTTTGTTCAGAGAGTAAGGAGTACATTTTCTGGGAGCAAATTAACACTTAAGACCAGCAAGAGTACTGCTACAGTTGTAAAGTCTTGGTGGTAGTAAATCTCACCTCTACCAGAGTGAGGGTTGCCTGGCATCTGTGTGAGGTGTAGTCTTCTGCCTAGACTTATTTATTCATAGGGTCTACCTCCTCCTAAATGCCAAATACTTTGGAGCTGTTTTCAAGAAAAGACACTATGTCAGTGAAGAGATGGTTTTACCTACTGTCTCACTGTTCCCAATGCCCCATCAGGATAAAAGTAGCAGACGTTCTTACAGCAGTAGCTCTGTGCTTTTTACTCAAACTTACACTTCCTTCAGAGTCTATTAATTGTTCCTGGTCTTGTATAAATTCCATCTCATTCAGAAAGCCTTTCCCAGCTTATTGCAACCCAATCTGATGCCTCCTTTCACCAAAAACTATTTTTTTAATTTTTTAAAATGTTTTTATTTATTTCTAGGAGAGAGATACAGCATGAGCAAGGGAGGGTCAGAGAGAGAGGGAGTCACAGACTGAAACAGGCTCCAGGCTCTGAGCTGGCAGCCAGCACAGAGCCCGACACGGGGCTCAAACCCATGAACCGCGAGATCATGACCTAAACGAAAGTCGGACGCTCAACCGACTAAGCCACCCAGGCGCCCTCACCAAAAACTTTTTGATCTTATGGTCAGAGTTGCCAAGTTCATTCATTCATTTATTTCAGAAATATTGAGCACATACTCAATATTTGAGTATGAAAAATGTGATGATAGGCATTGAGAATGCAAAGCTGAGTCAATTATCATATACCCTGAAGCCACTTAAAGTGGGCAGAGGAGTAGTGGAGTCGCTAGAGAGAAAAGACCATGTAAGAGAGTAGCAGAAAGAACTGCCTTGAAGTATGCAGTTAGGATGTTACAGGAGTTTTGCAAGAGGAGCTTGAGATGGGGAAGGATCAGGAACACTTTTACAGAAGAGAAACAATTTAGTTGAGTCTTCAAGGATTTGAATACTTGGAGTTATAGAGATGACATTTCAGATAAAGCAAACAGCTTGAGCAAAGATAGGGAAGTGTGAAATCAAAGAGCATGAACTCTTATAACAGAAGTTCAAGTAGATTCAAGAGGGCATTTGGGAGGCAGTTTAATTATTCTTTAATTATGTAATATGTGTGGAGAGCTGTTTTGCTCTTATTGATATCAAATCACACAGTGTCTAGTGACTGAGCGAGCATAGGTCTATAATTAGACCAATAAGATGACTCCACAGGAGCCATGGATTTCTGACTAACAAAAGACCTTGGGAGACACTGCTTCAAACTTCTCACCCACATGGAATCTTCTAAGCAGCACCCTCTGAAACTGACAGCCACCACAATATAAGGGCTTAATTTGGAGTCTGGCATTGAGGTTTTCACCAACTATCCTTGCATGTCTGTAGCTGCTGGTCTGCCTTAATTGCACATATGAAACAACACGTGTATAGAAAACAAGATGTCTACAGAGTCTAAAGGATTCAGTTTCTGGCCAAGGGAACGTGCAATGGAAAAAGAGAGCAAGACACCATTGGGGTGGTTTCCACAGACTGTTCAGAGACAAGGATGTTGCAAGATGTTCTAAACTTCTGTAATTTTCCTATATTTGTTATTGTTTTTATGCACTATCTATAATTATCAGATAAACTTTTTTTTTTATATTTTATTTATTTCTAGGAGAGAGAGAGAGAGACAGCATGAGCAGGGGAGGGTCAGAGAGAGGGAGTCACAGACACTGAAATAGGCTCCAGGCTCTGAGCTGGCAGTCAGCACAGAGCCTGACGCAAGGCTCGAACCCACGAACCGCGAGATCATGACCTAAGCGAAAGTCGGACGCTTAACCGACTAAGCCACCCAGGTGCCCCTATAATTATCAGATAAACTCTTAACATGAGAAGGAACCAAGTTCTTATTTTTGAGAGAATGGGAACAAAGGGTAATGATTATGATGGTGGAGGGGAGTTTGTCATTGGGGGGCACTGTAGCCTGCCATCAGCCAGACGAAGACCATGAGATACAGCATTGAAGAGGTGTGGAAAGTAGGCTGGTTCCCTTTGGCAACATGGGATATCTTTGGGTAAATAAAAAGCTGAAGACTGGGAGGCAGACTGTCAGTGCCTGAGAACTGTCCTCACAGACCCGTGCTCATGAGAGACCTGAGGTTCTGCTACAGTTAGTGACAGATTTAGAAAACCTGAATCAGGCAGACATATCAGAGAAAAGGTTCTCTCAGGATAAGTGAGGGAAGAAAGCTCCAGAATGAACTCTGTGGTTGGTAGAAAGCAGAACGAAGTGAGGCAGATGCCAACTGTCACCATGACCACAGAGCCTGCTTGTTGGCAAGCTATCTACCACAGGTGTGTGAGCTTAAAAGCATGAGGTCCGCGATGCATGCCCCCCTCATCTAGCGAATAGGTTTCTCAGAAGAGTATGCCCAGAGCAGGCCTAAAGAGAATTGCAGAGGACATAGAATCTTTCAACCCTCAGTGAAGTGTCAGAAAATGCCCCTTGGGGGCTTGGCTGGAAGCAGCCAATTTGGGTTGCTCAAATCAGTGGACAAATTTCTGGTGTCCTCATACATATCCTTTCTCTGATATCCTCAGAGTAATTTGGGGTGGCAAGTATGCAATGGGTTGGCCCAGCAATAGGTACATTAAACATTTTTTTAATGTTTTGTGTATTTTTAAGGGAGCAGAAGTGAGGGAGAGGCAGAGAGAGAGAGGGACACAGGATCTGAGGCAGGCTCTGAGTTGACAGCACTGATCCTGGTGTGGGGCTTGAGTTCACAAACCGTGAGATCCTGACCTGATCCGAAGTCAGACACTCACCTGACTTTGCCACCCAGGTGCACCAGCAATAGGTACATTTTTAAAAAATAGAAAACCAGGCATTTTAAAGTATATTCAGTATTCACTCCAATCCAAACAACTCCAGCCCTACAATGTTCCACTGTAGTTTCTTCTTTAGTAAAATGAGGGAATAGATATTCTCCAAGGTGCTAATCAACTTGGTCCTTCTTTGATTCAATGACACTATATACGGGTATACTGAATACAGCTATGTGCACTGATGGGCCAAGGTGTGGATAAGCGTTATAGTCAAAATATTTAACAAGTACCAGACCGGTGGATTCCTGCTGAATATTACCCTGGATGTGGGCCTCCCACCATGACTCAGGACCTACATTATTTTGATAGAAAACTGACCTGTGTCTCGGATTTTAAAGTATTTCTCAATAGTTAGGAACTTACCTTCATAATTCCTATGTCATAATAAATACAGTTGTAGAAATCACACCTTTTAATTATCTATGATGCTTTTAATTATACTTTTTAAAAACCCTAAATATTTCCAGGTACCTATGTTACCAGACTACTATATTTTAAAAGATACATCAAAAAGAAAAAGTCAAAGGAATTAGTTTAAAAAGTAGAAAAGATAGTCTTAAATCATTCATCTTCTGCTAAAGCATACACACAAAGAATAAAATAGGCCATAAGCTTCCATTGATGGATACCACATAAGTTAATTTGGGCAGAAACTGGTAAGCAAGTCTTTTATTCCATTACAAGAAGGTTGTATTTGTAAAGGAAGTACAATGGGGTAAATGTTATTTTATTACTTCATGGAGCACCGAGGCAAATCAAGATGGGTATGCCATTCTAAACCTTTATTTAATCTGCCAGGCAACAGCTCCCTGAGACGTCTAGAAACAATGACAGAGAGAAGGAGTCTTCGAGCTACTTTTGTCTTTGAGCTACTATTATCTGCAAACTAGAGAAAGCAGATCATTAAATATATACTTATTATTATAAAAGTTATCGGATTTGTTGTAGATCATTTGAAAGCAAAAGAAAAGTGGAAAAAGAGTAATTAAAATTCTCCCATATTCCTACCAATCAGTGGAACTGAGCAATGTTTTTTGGGGGTCATTTTTTAGGTGCCAACATACATGACTCAGGTATAAATTTACTTCTTCTTTTTATAGTATAAGATTTCACCTTATAATTGAGACTTTTGCATTTTATATCTGATTATTGTTGGCATATAAGGAATATAATAACTTCTGCTTACTTTTCATCTAATTTGCTAACATCTTAATGATTCTAAGAGTTTACCAGTTTTTTTTTTTTAATATTTTTATTTTATTTCTAGGATAGAGAGAGACAGTGTGAACAGGGGAGGGTCAGAGAGAGAGGGAGACACAGACTCTGAAACAGGCTCCAGGCTCTTAGCTGGCAGTCAGCACAGAGCCCGACGCGGGGCTCTAACCCACGAACCGCGAGATCATGACCTAAGCGAAAGTCGGACGCTTAACCTACTAAGCCACCCAGGCGCCCCGAGTTTACCAGTTTTTATCCTCTCTTAAGTTTTTAGACAATTTTATTATTTTCAATTTATTCTTTTCTTTCTTGTTTCTATTTTTTAAGCATTTTGTTTCTCTTTGCCTAAAACTTTTAGAGTAATGAGAAATACCTAAAGTAAAAAAGGCCATTGCTTTTTCTAAGCCTGATTTTTTTTAAAAAAATTAATGTTTTCTTTTATATTTTGAGAGACAGAGTGTGAGCAAGGGAGGTAGACACAGAATTCAAAGCAGGCTCCAGGCTCTGAGCTGTCAGCACAGAGCCCGATGAGGGACTTGAACCCACAGACATGAGATCATGACCTGAGACAAAGTCAGACACTCAACCAACTGAGCCACCCAGGCGCTACCCGCTTCCTTCCCCCCGTGCCTGATTTTAATAGAAATATCACTACTATGTCAACACTATGAATGATACAGATTTGTAGCGCATATGGCCTATCTCATAAAGTGGTGTTCTTCCATTTAAAGTAACTACAAGCAATTTTTTCTTTTTTCTTTTTTCTCAAGCACGTATGTAGATGTTTATGAATTGTCCTTTGGAAAAGTTTCCTCCTTTTGAGCCCACAAGTATGCTAAGTATATTAATAGATTTACTAATATTAAATCATCCTTTCCTATAAAATCTATTAGATAATGATGGCTTTCATTTCTTATACTTAAGATTTTTGCACACATGTTATCAAATGGGAATAGTGTAGAATAATTATATTTTTTTGCTATTATTGTTACATTTGAGTATCAGAATTTGCTGACTTTAAAAAAAGAATAAGAAAGCTTTCATTTTTTCTAAACAAATGAAAGTTTATATTACACAGAAATTATATTTACATTGATAGTTTAAAATAATTTGTATATGAAGTATATGAGCCTAGAGCCTACACATGGGAGTAGATTATTGACAATGTTTTCCCTTTTTTTTTTCTTTTTCAGTTGTAGCTGGTTTATTCGGTTTGGGGACTGTTCTTGAACTGATTGTTCAAATTTAGGAGCAGATAGTATATCAAGGTTATTTTCTTTATTTTTGGCCTGTGGTTATGCTGCCTTTACAATTCCTAATTTTGTGTATCTTGACAATTTTCTTGCTAATTTGCCAGATATTTATTCCTTTGTAAGGACTTTTTATCACTTTATAAGGACTTATGATCATTCTTCTGCTGTTTCTATTTTTACCAACTATTCACTTTCATTTTTAGCATGCTATTTCTCCAAGTCTCCTCATACAGGTTGTTGGTGGGAGGACCTCATTCCCTGGCTCTAGGGAACACTGGAAGGATTTATATCTCTCTCATAAGGGGGGTGGGTATCAAGGTAGTTGTGGTGTAACTCACCTGGAACTTGGGTGAGGACGCTGAGGTGAAGACAGAGGGTTAATCAGAGAGGTATGGCCTGAGGGGTGGAAAAATACCCACTACAGACACCTGAGACTTGTTTTGAATTTACCCTGGGACTTGGCATCTGAGAGTGAGTCAATATATTTGTCTTGAATAACTAAATTGGAAACATTGATCCCTCCCAGGGACTCATGGACCCAGATTCCAGGACCAATGGAACAGCTGTTACTGAGTTTATCCTATTGGGCTTAGTGGAGACAGCAGGACTACGACCAGTGGTCTTTGTCGTCTTCCTCTTTGCCTATCTGGCCACAGTTGGGGGCAACCTCAGCATTCTGGCCGCCATCTTGGTGGAACCCAAACTCCACACCCCCATGTACTTCTTCCTGGGAAACCTATCTGTGCTGGACATTGGGTGCATCACCGTCACTGTTCCCTCAATGTTGGCTCGTCTCCTGTCCCACAAGCGTTCCTTTCCTTATGGAGCCTGCCTTTCACAGCTTTTCTTCTTTCATCTTTTGGTTGGTGTGGACTGCTTCCTGTTGACAGCCATGGCCTATGACCGATTCCTGGCCATCTGCCGGCCCCTCACCTATAGCACTCGAATGAGCCAGACAGTCCAGAGGGTACTGGTGGCTGTGTCCTGGACTTTAGCCTTCACCAATGCACTGACCCACACAGTAGCCATATCCACCCTGAACTTCTGTGGTCCCAATGTGATCAATCACTTCTACTGTGACCTCCCACAGCTCTTCCAGCTCTCCTGCTCCAGCACTCAACTCAACGAGCTTCTTCTCTTTGGTCTGGGTATTCTCATGGCAGGTGCACCTGTCATTCTCATTGTCACCTCCTACATCCATGTGGCAGCTGCAGTCCTGCGGATCCGATCTGCTGAAGGCAGGAAGAAAGCCTTCTCCACATGTGGCTCTCATCTCACTGTGGTTGGCATATTCTATGGGACAGGTGTCTTCAGCTACATGAGGCTGGGCTCCGTGGAGGCTTCGGACAAAGACAAAGGGATTGGCATCCTCAACACTGTCATCAGCCCCATGCTGAACCCACTCATCTACAGCCTTCGGAACCCTGATGTGCAGGGCGCCCTGCGGCAGGTGCTCACAGGGAAGAGAGCCCTTGCATGAAAAGGGTACAGGAGGGTAGAACCATAGGAAGTGTTTCCTGTCTTTCATAGATCCTTGAGCAAGGTGACTTTTGTTATGAAGTGAGACTTCTTGTTCCCCAAGGAGGCTCTCCCTGATCATGTGTGTGCAGGTTCTATAGACCAGAATCCTTGGCTAGTTGACTTTTGGTCCTAAGCTACTCTTCCCTTCAAGTTGGAGATGGAACCCAGGAAGCTCTGTATCCCGAGAGACTCACAGTCCTACAGGCAGGACCTTTTGTTTATTTTTTGCTGCAGTCCCCAAAAATGCACCAGCAGAGATGCCTTCCAAACTGGGATATGGAAAATCACCCCTTACTATCAAATATTAATACATCCTCCTGTCTAGATTCCCCTGAAAGATCTCCCCCCAGCCTTCTTTGACAGAAGGATCCCACACAAGGCTCTGGACCTAGGACAGTATAATTTGAGATCCTGAGTACCCTGTCTACATTGCAAGATTCTGGGGTATTTAACAGTGAAGCGGTTATACTTCCTTTGGGACTTCTTCTTATTTTTTTTCTAAAATGGAAATATTATTCATTGATTTTAAATTTTCCATTAGAAATTATGTTTATAAAAATGAAAACAAAACATGATTTTACCAGTGAAAAGTGAAAGTCAAATCTTCACCTTCTCTGTCCAGACTCTTCATAATTCAGTTTTCCAGAAGAAACCACTGTTAAGAACTTGGTGCTTTCCTTCTAGTTTTTTATACATATATAAACATGCTTACATATTTTTGTATTAAGATAAACATGTTTATATATATATGTCATATATAATATGGCATGTTATACCATATCTTTTTGTTAAACATTACTCTGTAGACTTTATTATCTGTCAAAATATCTAAAACCTTACTTCATCTATTTTAATCAGTGCCTAGTGCTAATTTATGAATTAACCATAATTTAGTTAACAATATTCCTTTTGATGGAGTTTAGGCTGTTTCTAGATTTACTGCAATTATGATTAATAATATAAGTAATATTTTTCAAAGATGTGTTTTTATTATCTTGGAAGCATTTCCATAAGTTCTAATTAATAAGATTCCTGAGTTGAAAAATATAAACACTTAGATTTTTAAATATATATTTCCCTTATCTGACATTCACTCTTTTATTGTTACAACAGTGAGTGAAACTACTTGCTCCCTATGGCTTTAACAGTAACTATTATAAATAAATTCTTTTTTTAATGTTTATTTATTTTGAGAAAGAGCTTGAAAGAAAAAGAGGGGGGAGGGGCAGCGAGAGAGAGGGAGAGAGAGAATTCCAAGCAGGCTCTGTGCTGATAACAACACGGGGCTCCATCTCACGAACCATGAGATCATGACCTAAGCTAAAATCAAGAGTTGGATGCTTTACCGACTAAGCCACTCAGGCGCCCCAATGGAAACAAATTCTCCTAGTTTTTGACATTACAATGGTTGGAAAATACTAATTCTTATTTTAATATGCAATTCTTTGACATCATGTAGGTTGAATATATTTTCAACTGTTTATTATCCATGATGTG
Organism: Hyaena hyaena; assembly: GCF_003009895.1. Lineage (NCBI taxonomy): Eukaryota > Metazoa > Chordata > Mammalia > Carnivora > Hyaenidae > Hyaena > Hyaena hyaena. Next base: position 8,152,772 of record NW_024080642.1, on the reverse strand, counting down.
GACTGAATTGTATCCCACCAAAATTCGTGTGTTAAAGTCCTAACCCCCAATGTGACTATATATGGAATAGGGTCTTTAGGAACTAATTAAGACTAAATAAGATTAATTAGGAAGTATTAATGAGATATTTTAGAAAGTAATTAAGATTAAATTAGGTTGGAGCCCTAACCTGCTGGCCTGTGGCCTATAAGAAAGGAAGGGCCATGTCATGTGAGGAGACACAGTGAGAAGGCAGCCATCTGCAAGCCAGGGAGAGAGCCCTCAACCCCCTCACCCCCGAACCTGACCATGCTGGCACCTGATCTTGGACTTCTAGCCTCAAGAACTGTGAGAAAATAAATTTTTGTTGTTTAAACAATCCAATCTATAGTATTTTGTTATGGATGCCTGGGCTAACTAATACAATCCATTAGTATTTCTACACTGGGCATTAATTTTTTCCCAAGTTTATTAAGGAATAATTGACAAATATAATTACATATATTAAAGTGTACAACATGGTGATATATAAAGATATAGAGATATAGATACATATAGACAGATACACATTATGAAATGATTATCACTAACAAGATAACTAACATATCCTTTATTTCACAGTTAGTTCTTTTGTGTGTGCGTCTGTGTGTGTGTGTTGAAAATGTTTAATATCTATTCAGTCAACTTGAAGTATACGAGCTCAGTACTATCGACTATAGTCACCGTGCTGCAAATTAGATCCTAAGGACTTATTCATCTTATAACTCAAGGCTTGTACGCTTTGCCCTACCTCTCCCTATTTTGCCCTCTCCCCAGTCCCTGGCAACCACAACCATTCTACCCTGTTTCTATAAGGTTGGTCTTTTTTGTTTGTTTGTTTTTTGAGATTCCACCTACATGTGATACCACACTAATTTGTCTTTCTCTGCCTGGCTTATTTCACTTAGCATAATGCCATCAAGCTCCATCCTCGCTGTCACTACAGGAGTTTGTGTGTGTGTGTGTGTGTGTGTGTCTATATATCACATTTTATCTCAACATCTGTCAAAGGACATTGGGTTATTTCTGTATCTTGACTATGTGAATAACACTGCAATGAACATGGAAGTACAGATATCTCTTTAGATAGTTGATTTCATTTCCTTCATCTCTATAACCAGAAGTGGGATTGCAAGATCGTAGGGCAGTTCTATATTTAATTCTTTGAGAAACTTCCATACTGTTTTCCATAGTGGCTACACCAGGTTGCATTCCCACAAATAGTGTACAAGTTTTTTTTTTTCTCCATACTTTTTCAACACTTCCTACCTCTGGTCTTTACTAATAGCCATCCTGACAGGTGTGAGGTGATACCTCATGATAGTTTCAATGTGCTGATTATTAGTGATGTTGAACACCTTTTCAACAGCTCCTGTGGACCATTTGGATGTTTCTTTGGAAAAATGTCTATTCAAGTCCTTTATCCATTTTTAAAATGGATTTTTTGAATTGTGCTGAATAAATCCTTATGTATTTTGGATACATAAAGGCCCTCTATCAGATACAAGGCTTGTAAATATTTTCTTCCATGTCATAGCTTGCCTGTTCAATTTATTGATGGCTTCCTTTGCTCAGTAGATGCTTTTTAATTTGATTGTAGCTCCCTCAGCTGAGGTCAACCTTGGCAAAAACCACAGGAGTCTTTGGTGGTCCAAAGAGCAATGGTGGTGGTAGAAGCTGCTGGCATTCTCCTGTTCTCCTATTTTGCCCATGGGGGTAAGCAATAGCTGAGGGGATCCCTCTTGGCCCCAGGTCTAGTGTGCTGGCACCCACAGTGGCCACAGAGTCAGGGTCCTGGGGTCAGGTGCACGTGCTATGGTGGTGGTGCTGGTGTCTGACATGTGAACATGTGCAGGTATCCCATGGAACAGGGGTCTGGGTGTCAGGCTTATCCTAGCGACTCAGGCTCTGAGTGGGAAGGGAAATACCGCAGTGGCTGGCCCAGGGATGGCAAAGATGGCTTGGGTCTAGGTGGCAGGGTGCCGCAGTAGTTGGGGGCAAAATCTCCAACTCAAGCCCCCAGAGTGCAGAGCACAGAGTAGCAACAGCACAGCCCTGGTGATGGTGGATCAAAGCCCTGACTCGAGACACCGGAAGCAGGGCAGAGAGCTGCAGCAATGCAACCTGGTGATGGTGAGTCTCTGTCAAGACTAGGAGCCAGGGGTTAGGACACAAACCACAGCCCCTGTGATGGAATTTCAGATTCCTGGCTTAGGATGTAGGGTATAGCAGGATTCCCTGGTGATGGCAGGTCGGAGCTTCTGCTTAGGAGTCAGAATGTGGTCACACAGCAATGCAGCTTGGCTTGGTGACCATGGGTAAAAGCTGTGACTTGGGACCCCATGTGTGGGGTACAGAGCAGTGGAAGCTCCCATCTTGTAAATGGCAAGGCACCATGGTCTCCAGAGAACTGGACACAGCAGCGATGGAGCCCTGGCAGTGAGCATTGTGGCCTCCTCTCCTGCCACCTTGCTAATCTCACAGACTCTGAAATTTGTTTTTAATGTTCTTTGCTTCTTTTTCTACTTAATTGTTAATTTTTGTTGTTGATCTGTGGGAACTCTTTATGTATTGTGCATATCTTTGGCCATATATCTTACAAATAATTCTACACAATATCCAGTTTACCATTTTTCTTTCATTTTTGTTTTTGATACCTTCCAACAATTGGAAGTTCAATAGTTTTATGTTTTCAAATATATCCTTTATAAATAAACTCATAGACAATACCCTTTAAGTATTACTCTTTTCCCATGATCTCTGAACAACTTCTAGAGCTCCAATTCAGTATAGTTTTCATCTATCTTTAGAAAATGTTACTGAACGATGAAAAGCCTTAACATTCATATGTTCAATCCTGAAGACAACAATGCAAGCCTAACTCTGGAAAGTCAGCTCTTCATAAGGCCACCGTGTTAAGGTCATAATTCTTTGCAGTGAGAATAAGTAGCAGGTATAATTGGAGAGCAAGACGGTTACACTGGAGGCAGCAGCTGGAAGTCAATCTCAAGGCTGTGCACTAAGCTATTGGGGTGGTGCAGAGGCCACTATCACTGAGCGTAGGATGCCTTAGGCTCATCCTGGAGCATAGTCTGTGGTGGATTAGAAGCCATATTGGTCACAAACAACAGGATAAACAAGTATATTGTTTGCAGGACAGTGGTTGCTTGGACAGAAGTGGAGGAGTCAATCACATAGCATAACTGTTGAGATCATATGCTTTGGAATTCTACAAATGCAAGCTTGAGACCCAAGTTTTCAAAGCCCTGAGTCTGTGGCTCTAGGCAAACTACTGAGTCACCCTGAACCTCAATTATTTATCTCTAAAATGGAAATAGGAATGATTTCTACCTCATGGAATCATTGTAAGCATTGATTGGGATTTAGTGCATATAAATCTTGTGGTGTGGGGTCATGTACATATTATCAATTATTACTATGTTAATAACAACATTGGTAGTCTCCTACTAGGAACCTATATGTGTGTTATTTCACTTAATCTGCCCAGCAACCTTTTGAGAGGATATTACTCTCATTTTTCAAATAAGGAAACTGGGGTCCAAAGGGGCTCAGTAGTTGCTAATAGTTGGAAGGGCAGGTCCATCTGACTACAAAGTGCAGCAGGATTCCCAAAGAGAGTTTGCCATCACATGGACTTAGGTGAGTTATTGATGAGGAAAACATAAGAGTCCAAGTTTATACTATACAACCTCTCCAATTTCCTTTCTCATCATCTTTTATCACTAAATTCTCATCTTCTAAAGGTCTGTCCTAGTTAATGATGCTGGGGACACCCTTCTCAGGGATGCCCTGGTCCCTCCCAGCACAGCAGAGCACAGCACAGCACAGCACGGTGCTTCAACCACCTCTCTCGGGATCATTTTGGGACTCCCAAGACAGTGCCTGTGGCCCTCACTAACAAGGTCCTGGGGGGTGTTCGGGGGCTGTACTTTGTTCCTGAGGCTTCATTAAGGTTTGAAGTGGGGAAGGGCACCTCCAGATTTTGCCTCCTCTCTTGGGCTTTCTCCTCATCTCAGGTTAGGAGTCAGCTTGTCTCTGCCCCCAAGTCCTGTTTGGACAAGACAAGTGGGAGAGGGAAACCCTTGGACTGGGGACACAGATTCGGTGCTGGCTCCATGGCTAGTTCCCTGGATGACCTTGGGAAAGCAAAGACCTCTTCTATGTCCCTTCTGTTAAATGGAGCTCTTAGGATAACTATCCCATCTACCCCATAGATCAATATGGGGGATGATGTTTGGAGAAATTCTAAATCGCCACAGATGCAAGAGGCACCACTGCTTTACTACTGTCCTATTTATTAGGACCTATATTATTTACCACCCTTGCCTCCCCAGTCTTGGGCAATTTTAAGGACACAGGAGAATTACCCTGTGGTGGAGAAGTCCCATGACAGAGATGGCCTCCACCTCTTTTAATCTCATTTCCATATATATTCCCCCAGAGTAACTGATTGAGTTTGTGCAGATGCTCACCCCCTTTACACCCCTTCCCATGTAACCTCACTGGCTTCTGTGCGATAACAGGTGCATTTTCTCATGATCCTCCCTCTGCTTTTATGTAAAATGGAAGGAAATTTACTCGTTACTGAGTAAGTCAAACCTCCTGGTTTTACAGGTGCAGCAACCAAAGTCTCAAAAGCAAAACTAAGAGACATGCTCAGGATGACATATCAGGTGAGTGAAAGAGCGGGGACTATGACCCAGAGATTGAGGTTCCTCTTCTAGGCATTTTTACCAATTCCCTTTTTTCTAGATGAAGCTTTTTTTTTCTCTGACTATTAGGGGTACACGGGATGAGATTGAGTGTTTGACTTCTCCGCTCAGAATAAATCCTTGCTGGGCAGCCTCATCAGATTACTGAGATCACCACTAGTACATGGAGCCCCTACTAGGACTTCAGAGCAGGGAGTTCTCACAGCATGAGGGAAGTCTGGGACTCATATGGACCCCCAAGAATGGCGATCCAGAAGGGCTTCCTCATCATTTTTCACTCCTGTGATTTCCACAGACATCCCAGGTCAATAGTCTGGTGAACAAACCAGAATTTAGGAAACCTTATGTAAGTTTCGTCCCTCACTGATCGATGGCTAGACAGAAGCTACTAGAGGAGCATATCATTCTGCCTCATGACTTACTTGCTTTTGAGGAACATGTCTTCCAATTGTGGAAAACATGTGGGAAGTTTATATAAAGAGCTTTTGTCAGTATGTAGATTGTTACATGCACTGCATGTCCCATCTAGATGAGAGAGGAATCATCCTTACAACAGTCTCTTGTGCCTTTCACTTGACTCCACCTCATCCAAATCGTACCTATCCCTCAGAGTCTAGAACAAATTCCACTTTTCCAGAAACCCTTTCTTCACTACTACAGCCCATAACGATGCCCTCTTTGTCAGAAAACCTATTTGTCAAGGAGTGCAGTTACTCATTCATTTATAAAATGATGCATAATTAAAATAAGTTTATGCATATAGTTCCTCAGATATGAATCTCATGCTAAAATCGGACTGAGGGAGCTACACTAAGTCACTGAATGATTATGCTAGAAGGTGCAGTGGTAAGTGCCATTTAGAATATAACTAAAGTGTGGTGGGAATATTGAAGATGTAAATATCGCTTTTAAATGGGCACACATCAGGAAGGTATTTCTGGAAGAGGTAGTATTTGAGCTGAGTCTTGAAGACTTTGACCATGTGACAATGGAAGAAGAATAGTCGGTAGAGAGAAAACAGCAAAAACAAAGGTGGGGATATAGGAAGTCACAGAGTTTGCAATCTGATGACATGGGTTGAAATAGAAGGGAAATCGGGGGCAACTTCTGACTGTGGCCGTGATGCAACCAAGGCACATGTTTGAACCTAAGCTACTTCAGCTAGTAAGACAAGACTTTGGGATCTGCAAGGGCACAACTACAGCAAGCATGAGAGCTGGTTTTTGAGTCATGAGAATGGGTCAGATATAGATTCAGAGAGAATTTCAGGAGAAAGACATAGCTTCACGATCCTTCAGATGCCTACGGTTACCTTGAGTGGTGGTATGTGTAAAGGTTAAGAGCGCAGGTTCTGGAGTCAGATGACCAGAGTTAAAATCCTGCCTCTGCCATTTGCTTTATGGGAACCACGTCCTTTCTAAAAATCAGGATGACAAATGGTATCTGTCTCATCGTAAGAGGTGTGAGGAATAAAGGAGTTAATACGTTTAAAGCATGTAGAACTGTGCACAGTGTCTCACTTGGGGAAATTCTCCTAACAGCTTTTAGCTGCCATTGTTGTCAGGGAACACCCCAAGGAAATGTTGTCAGTATCTAATATGTTGGGACTGCCTACATATCATAGGGGAAGGGATCACTAGTTTCTTTTTTGTGCAATTACTTTATTATGATGTGGATTTAGTAGGTACTCCATGATCATGCTCATAAGGTGGTACTTCATCAACTACTATAAAAATAATCTGTGGGGCACCTGAGTGGCCCAGTCAGTTAAGCATCCGTCTCTTTATTTCGGTTCAGGTCATGATCTCCTATGGGATGGAGCCCTGCGTCAGGCTCTGCACTGACAATGTGGAGCCTGCTTGGAATTCTCTGTCTCCCTCTCTCTGTCCCTTCCCCACTTGTGTGTGCACTCTCTCTCTCTCAAAATAAATAAACTTTAAAAAATAGTCTGCATTCATGTAGATAGATCATAAAGTAGAGAAGAGTAGAAAAAAGACAATAAAACCCGTTCATATCATTACTCAAACCACTGATAAAGTTTAGTATCTCTTCCCAGTCTTGTTTCTCTGTGTGGATGTGAAAGTGTGTCTATTTGTCTGTGTTAATACTGAAATAACACCATGTTGTACAGTTGTGCATCCTGCTTTAGTCACTTAACATTATATCGTAAGAATTTCATTTTTAAATTTCTTTTGGATTATGTTTTCCACCAGTATACACTGATGGTATATAAGAATTGTACAGATTTTTGTATACGTAATTTTTCTCTTGATACTTTTTCTAATAATTCTTCCTTAGTTTTTTTTACAATCAGAAAACTTGCTTTCTCTTCCTTTCCAGTATATACTTGATTTTTCGATTTCTTGACATTAATTTTGCAATGATTCTAGGACAATAATAAAAATAGATGTATTGGTGGGAAATCCCTCTCTTGCTCCTATTTCTGTGGGATAATTTGTTAGTGTCCATTAGAAAGAATCCCACAGTATCCCTCTATTTTTAGATGATTACAGCTGGGTCATCCTTTTAAATCAAGAATGGATTGTAGCCTGCAAAAAAGTACCTTTTAGGCAACTGATCTAATACATATACATTTACATATATTATTAGATCATCCTCAATTTTTTTATAAGAGCTCTCTCAATCATGATAGACCACTTCTTTTAATATTCTGGTATTTAAAACTCCCTGTAGTTACATTTAACATTTTGTTTCTATAGTTATAACTAAAGGTTGCCCTCTAGGGTATTTCATATATTCTTCCAAAAATTTTATATTTGTAGTGTCAGGTGTGCACTAACTTCCTAAAAAGTATTGGGATGCTGGGCCTAGAGGGTATGAGGACATAAGTGAAATAAGTCAGACAAAGAAGAACAAATACCATATGGTTTCACTTCTATGTAGACTCTAAAACTCAGAAGAAAACAAAGAAGAAACAGGCCCATAGATACAGAGAACTGGTGGCTGCCAGAGGGAAAGGCAGGTAGGGGGTGGGCAAAATGGGTGAAGTGGGGTGGGAGGTATGGGCTTTTGGTTGTGGAATAGATATGGAGATGAAAGGCACTACATGAGGAATATGGTCAATGGTGCTGTAATAGTGTTGTATGTGACAGGCGACAGTTACACTCGCGGTGGGCACAGCATAAGATAGAGACTTGTCTGTTGTACATTTGAAACTCATGTAACATTGTGTGTCAACTACAATTTTTTAAAGGTATTAGGAAAGTTAAATTATTTTTCTGGTGTTGCAAGAACATGTATATAGAATGGGAATATTCTATTCATTAAAACTAAACCAAACTTCTTTCAACAGTTTTTTGAGGCTAGAGGTCTCTACTAGGGTAACTATTTCTTTGACATTTTTTTTTTTTAACTTTCTTCCCTGTTTCTGGTTTACTTGGGCATTGAGATTGCTCTTGAATATATTTTCGTTTATATTTTTCTAAAATTGTGCCCATTTCTTGAAATTTTCCACTTAAATAATATAGAGTATTCTCTTAAAATTTAAATTTTCCTTTGTATTTCTGGCTGTAGCCCTTTCTAATTGTTTATATTCAACCATTTTTTCTTATTTTTTCTTGCCCAGATGGCAGTCTATCTGATTCTTTAGATAGATTTATAGGTTTTGTTAAGTTATTTGTTAATTTGCATATACTTGACACTCAATGTTACATTAGCTTCAGGTACAACTTTGTGATTTGCAAGTTTATACGTTATGCTACTATGCTACATTTACCGTATATCCCCTTAATTTGTTACTGCAATATCATTGACTGTGTTCCTTATACTGTGTCTTTTATTTCCATGACTTATTCATTCCATAACTAGATTTATATCACATATGTGTGTGTGAGCATGTGTGTGTGAGTGTGAGCTTTCCCTTTTTTTTTTTTAATAGTTTATTTATTTTTGAGACAGAGAGAGACAGAGCATGAACGGGGGAGGGGCAGAGAGAGAGGGAGACACAGAATATGAAAAGGCTCCAGGCTCTGAGCTGTCAGCACAGAGCCTGACGCGGGGCTCAAACCCATGAACTGCGAGATCATGACCTGAGCCTAGGTCCTCAGCCTAAGACCTCAGCCTAACCGACTGAGCCACCCAGGCACCCCTCCTTCTTTTTAAAGCACCCAAATAATGCTATATTTATTCTACCTGTTGTGCTTTACATTTAATAATATGTCTATGATATCTTTCAAATCAGCACAGACAGAACTGTTTCCTACAGCTGCATAGTATTCTTTTGTAATGATTAGATATACCAGATTAAGTTACCCAGCCCTCTTGTGATGAACACAGGTTATTTTCAGTTATTTGCTCTTATAAGCCATGCTGCAACAAATAACATCACACAAATGCCATTTCTTACATGTGACCATATATCTGTTCGATAAATTCCCAGAAGTGGAATTTCCAGGTAAGAAGCAAACCCATTTGTAATTTTGCCTCACAGCTATTCTACACATTACTCTTGTAGCCAACCTTAACCTGCAACCATACAGAGAATGAGATTTGGGGAAATGTGGTTCCAGCTCATCTAATTTGCCAGAATTTTAAAATTTTAACAGAATCATCAATTTTGGTTATTTAATTTTTTTCTATATTTTGAGTCATCTTTACAGGATTAGAATTCTTTGATTTTCCCCACAAAACGTCCTGGTTTAATTTTTATATTTAAATCTTTGATGTATTTAGAATTTATTTTTGCAAAATATGAGGTATGCGCACAACTTGTTTTTCTCAGCTAGCTATGCTATTGCTCCAGCAGTATTTATCGAATAGTACATTTTCCCACTCGTTTAAGCTGCCACTTATATCAAGAATGAAATTCCTGTATTACATTAGTAATAGACATTTCATTTCTCTTTTTTTAAAGCTTAGAACGTATTGCTTTACTTTATACTTTCCAGCTTTATTGAGTATAACTGACAAATAAAATTATAAAATATTTAAAGTATACATGATGGTTTGATACAGTTCTGTTGTGAAATATTCTCACAATCAAGTCAATTAACACATCCATCACCTCACATATTTACCTTTTTGTGTGTGTGTATGAGAATACGCAAAGTTCCACTCTTTCAGAAAATTTCAAAGTTTGAACCCCTTTACCAACCAGCCTCTCCCCATTTCTTAAAGTTCATTTCCTATTTTCTTGACCCGATCACTTAATCACTTTCTTTACATTTTGTTTTTACTCTATATATTTAGGGTTATGGATTTGCTTATGAACACTGATTTGGTGATAATCCACAGGTTCTAGTGTGTGTTGGTTTCACTCTCTCCTTTTTCATTCTCCCCGATGTTCTTCAGTTTAAGTTTTGATTCCCTCTAGTCCAACGGTTTCTTACAGATTATTAAAAACATGGGGAGTTGTTTTTAAAATCCCTTTTTCCTTAAATTGGTTTGTGATTAAATATTATTGCCTGTATTATTTATTCTTTCAGAATTTTCTGAATTTCAAGTTTATGCATGCTTTGGGGGGGGTGGAAGTTTCATGGGCATTTGGGAAAGGCATACATACCAATTAGTTCCCCTCTTAAATAATTCTATTGAGAGCTTTTACAGCCTTTTTTTACTCTGTCAAATTAATTTTATAATGGAATGAAAGTCACTATCATGCTCCCTGGCTACCACACTTAGTTCCTGTTATACTGTAGGTACCTATGGGGATGGCTCCCTTCCTGGAGCACGCCCTCTGTCTAAACTCTTGTACGCATTACAGGGGAGGGCAAAGGTTCTTCCTGAGATTTCAGCTTTTTAAAAGTAATCAGTCTAGGGGCGCCTGGGTGGCTCAGTCGGTTGAGCATACGACTTCGGCTCAGGTCATGATCTCACGGTTCGTGGGTTTGAGCCCCACATCTGGCTCTGTGCTGACAGCTCAGAGCCTGGAACCTGCTTCAGATTCTGTGTCTCCCTCTCTCTCTGACCTTCCCCTGCTCATGCCGTCTCTCTCTCTCTCTCAGAAATAAATAAAAACATTAAAAAACTTCTTTAAGTAATCAGCCTAAAATAATCCACATGCCAAAGGCACACATTTTGGGGTGGCAAAATTTACTGCCCTACAGTCTATTTCTTCTTTTAGAATAAACATATTGGAAAAAAAAAAAAAAAGATTATCTCCTTGGATGTTTCCTTGCAGGAAAAATGAAGTCAAACTTTGAGTACAATAGAACAGCCATTACGGAGTTCATCCTGTTGGGCTTGGTGGAGATACCAGAGCTGTGGCCACTTGTCTTTGTCATCTTCGTCTTTGCCTATCTGGTCACAGTTGGGGGCAACCTCAGCATCCTGGCCGCCATCTTGGTGGAGCCCAAACTCCACACCCCCATGTACTTCTTCCTGGGGAACCTATCCGTGCTGGACGTTGGGTGCATCACCGTCACTGTTCCCTCAATGTTGGCTCGTCTCCTGTCCCACAAGCGTACCATTCCTTATGGAGCCTGCCTCACACAGCTTTTCTTCTTTCACCTTCTGGTTGGAGTGGACTGCTTCCTGTTGACAGCCATGGCCTATGACCGATTCCTGGCCATCTGCCGGCCCCTCACCTACAGCACCCGAATGAGCCAGACAGTCCAGAGGATACTGGTGGCTGTGTCCTGGACTTTGGCCTTCACCAATGCACTGACCCACACAGTAGCCATATCCACCCTGAACTTCTGTGGTCCCAATGTGATCAATCACTTCTACTGTGACCTCCCACAGCTCTTCCAGCTCTCCTGCTCCAGCACCCAAATCAACGAGCTGCTTCTCTTTGCTGTGGGTTTCATAATGGCAGGTACCCCCTTGGCTCTCATCGTCACCTCCTATGCCCATGTGACAGCTGCAGTCCTACGAATCCGCTCCGCTGAGGGCAGGAAGAAAGCCTTTTCCACGTGTGGCTCTCATCTCACTGTGGTTGCCATTTTCTATGGTTCAGGTATATTTAATTATATGCGACTGGGTTCAGCCAAGCTTTCAGACAAGGATAAAGCTGTTGGAATTTTTAACACTGTCATCAACCCCATGCTGAATCCAGTCATCTACAGCCTCAGGAACACTGATGTGCAGGGTGCCCTCTGGCGAGTGCTCACGGGGAGGCGGCCACTGGCTTGACAAGGTCTTGAGGTCTGGAGTGTCACTCCCTCCTTTTCCCTTTCTGGACCAAAGAAGAAATCCTCTAGAGCCAGTAATTAAGGCTAATGGTCCAGAATTGCTTCTGTCTCCCTTCACAGGAGGGTTTTTTGTTAGGGCTAAGAGTTATTGTTTCCCAAAGAAGCCATGTCCAATTTATAAGCAATAGGTGTGTGGGCTCTGCCAAGGCCAACCTCTTTGACCAATTACATCTTCAGACACTGTGTGTCCTTTTTCTGGGTAGAAGTGAAACCTCAGAGCCTTGACTAGTACAGGTTCATTTCCCACAGGGAATAACTCTTTGCTTGCTTATAGCCTGGCTTCCCAAAAATATCCAATCAAAGCCTTTCCCACCATGCCCTGCATCCATTAGTAGGTCATGTGATTCCCTCAAGTTCAGCTATGGATGGTCTGGATATAAAACATGAGCCTAGAGTCAGATTCATTTTATCTTGCCTACCAGGTTTTTACAAACCAAAAACAGCAGCTTTCTTTTCCTTCACATGAAGATACCATGGGATAAAGAGGGGATAGAGAGGAAGTTGTATGGGGTATGTTCTCTAGTAACCGCAGAGCATGGTCCTTGTGCAAATGTTTAAAACTCCATTAACACAAAAAGTAAATGCTGTAATACAAAATTATTGTTCCTTATCTATCTTCCCTGATATATTTCAAATCTTCTAAAAAGATAATATTTTGTAAGGCATTTTTATTTACACATGAAAAAATTCCAAAATACTCCATATGAACTTCAGTCCCCAAATCTTCCAGCTGAGATAACCTGAATCTGCAGATATACTGATATGGTGATGCTTCCCCTAAAATTTCCTTTGTCAATAGGAGAACTGTCTCTAACCTAGAATTCTCTCTTATGTACTGCTTCTCAGCCTTTCATCCTTCATAGCCTCCCTTTGAGATGAATCACCCACTTTGGGCATCTCTGCTATGCCATGATGTTTCCTGATTCATTGCCCCAAAACATCCCTTTGGCCTACACTGTACCCTGGCTTCTCTGTGAGTTTCCATGGGGATAAAAGGTTTGAAAAGATTGGGTAAGATGGAGCTGAAGAGAAGGGACATGAAGGAGGGAATCAGTACAAGACTGGAGGTGGAGAGTTTGTGGGGAAATGAAGAAGAAAGAGGGACATGGAGAGAACTAAGACATGTGGGAAATAAGTTTAAGAATTCTTTACTCTTACACCAATGGTTTAACAACGCTTAGGGTGGAAAGCTGCTGTAGGTCAGTCACAAACGTGACCCAGTGTTTCACCTTTCACCTGTACCTCCTCCCAACACACCACAGCTGAGGCTCTGTGATGAAACTCCTGTTATCACCAAGCTCACTTTCCCCTCAACACTGGTCAATGATCCAGGTGCAGAATTCCATCTGGAGGACATGCTTCCTAGGGCCACTCCCAGTACCAGCTGTTGTAGTCAGGCTCCCCTCAGAGCAGAGCTTGAGATAGGATGCATGTGTCACTTAACTGGGAAACCATCTTAGGGAGCAGGAGTCCCTGGAAGACAGGGGTTAAAAGGAGAGTGAGACCAAGGAAGACGGGGTGTCCCTGACCAAGGGGTTCAGCACCAAAGCCTCTTCAACGGACGTCCGCCAGAGAGTTGATAGAGCATGAGCATATGAAATGCCTCCTGTAACTGTCTGAGGAAGGGGTGCTGGGGTGTCTATCCATTGGCTCCCCTTTCCTATTGTCAAGGAGCTGTCTGGCACTCATGCTCAGACCTAGTGAGGACCCATCCCCACCACCAAAATTCATGGCATCAGAGAATCCCAAGAAAGAGGCTACCCTCTGTCAGCCTGCCCCAAGCAGAAGCCTCAGGGAAACTGTCACACCCAGCTACAGATGAAATTAGAAGAAAGGCAGAGGGAGATGTGAGGCTGACATCTCATATGCCTGCCACAATGTGCTTCCTAGAGGTGTTATGAGGAATCACAGGGACCCAGGTGCAAAAAGTACTTGGCATATTATCCTGTACCTAACACATACCCACAAATGTTATCAGTTGGTATGTTGATGTGTCGCCAAAGTTCTGTTTTCAGCTTAGGGAATCTTACTTCATTTAATCTGCAAGTAATGCTCTGTAGTAGATGAGATGCTCATTTCACAGATGAAGACACTGAGGATCAAAGGGTAGGGCAGCTCGACCAAAGTCAACCACTCAAAGCCAGAAAATGGGCCTGTCCACAGCACGTCTCCTCCCGCAGAAGGCTTTTCTGGTGGGAGAAGACAGAGACCCTCTCTTGGGAGAGGAGTGTTGAGTAAGTAGTGGCGGGAACACACTCCTTAACCCTCCTGCGTCTTCTGTTTATTAGTCTGCAGCCTTCACCGGGGCTCTCAATCCCTCAGGGCCTGGCCTACGCAGTCATATTGGCAGGCAGCCCCTCAGGAGGCCCTCTAGCCCAAAATAGCTTGTCTACCCCCACTTCCAGAGTCGCTGCTGGGCGCCCAAGACCCAGTCTCAGGGGCTTCCACTAACAAGGCCCTGAGGGAGAAAACACCACACTTCTGAGGACTCATTAGGAAACTGGGTTTCAGGAAAGCTTCTCCTTCTTGTCTCTCTTCTGGGGCTTCTTTCTCATCCCAGGTCCAAGACAAGTCTGGAAATTACTGTATCTGTGCCCAAAGGCTCTTCTTGGGGTTGACATCTGAGAAATAAATCCCTCCCTTAGAAAACCCTGTGTCTAGTCCCATTTACACCCCTCACATTCCTGAGAACGTGAACAAGTCCTGTAAACCTCAGTGGTCCTACCATTAAATGGAATTTATATCAGCTTCTCTAACTACTTCCTATACAGCTAGGGCTAGAGATAAAGCCCCTTTTCTTCTTTTTCAAAGAAAGTTTGAACACCAGAAGGTGTGATGCATGGTACCTATATTTAGGAAGGGTTTGTATTGTTTACAAAATGACTGGTCTCTCTCCCCATCTGTCTACTCCGTCCTTGGAGGAATAGCACTCTAAGGAAAATGCTAGGCTGCAGAAACTATCAGCTTCTTTCCTTGATTTCTTATATCTAGACCTCCTTTCTGGTGCATCCATGGGTCTACAGAACTCCTCGTCTTCTTTCCTGAAGAACCTCGCTGGTGTCTATGCCCATGCCTAGGTGAGTGTGCTCAGGGGTCATACTCTAACAAAACAGTGATGGGGCCTCTGTTGCCACCATCAGCTCAATATGACTTTTCATGAGGTACAATCGATGCCTCTGGATTAAAAGAAGCTGTTTTATGGGAAGATCTGAGGCTACAACCCAAAGATCCTGGCTCTCTTTCTGGGCCCCTTTACCCACACCCCCCTTTCTTGGAAGCCTGTTCTCTTTGACTCTTAGAGAGTATGAAGGGATTCACTGAATCTGAATCTCAGCCTAGGACCCACTGCATCAGGCAGCCTTCAACCTTCACTCAAGTCCCAGGTCTTGTGGAGCTTTTTCATCAAAAGGATCATGGAGGTATTCTTTGGAGTTCCAGACTAGGAGGCTGTAATAGCTCACTAGGGAGACCTGGGCCTCATGACAGCGCTCTGAGAATGCTAATGCAGCGGGGCTCCTCAGCTCGGGCAGTGGGGGGACCCTTTAGACTCTCTGGGTGTCTCTGCATGATCAGAGGTCTTTAGAATCCCACTTATTTCAAGCAAACTGCATCTCCGGTCACCTGAGGGCTGGTGGCAGCTTCTTTGTTGCTCTTCTATCCCTGGTTATAAGTTACTTATCTTATAAGGGCCTATCCTTTTGAGTGGTTTACTCAAAAAGAAATATGGTCCTGTGTGTATTGCTAGGTTACCTGCTTGTCCCATAAAACCAAAGAAAGCAGCAGCCTTGCACCCTCCACTTGCCTCTACACCTCCCGTAAATCATCCTAACCCACAAATTCTAGCCTCAGCTCCAAAGTGTCCAGAAAGTCTTCCATGACAACTCTAGGTCACACTGATGCTCTCTTTCTCTGCAATCCTATGAACACTTGAGCCATCTATTTATTTATTTAATAAACACTGAGTACCTACTCTATGTAAAGCAGTATGATAAGTAGTGCCACTGTAAAACTGAATGAAACCTGTTTCTGGACCTCATGTTACTTACATTTTTTAAAAAAGTTTAAATGTGTTTTTTATTTATTTCTGAGAGAGAGAGAGAGAGAGAGAGAGAGAGAGAGACAGCATGAACAGGAGAGGGTCAGAGAGAGAGGGAGACACAGAACCTGAAGACACACTCCAGGCTCTGAGCTAGCTGTCAGCACAGAACCCGACACGGGGCTCAAACCCACGAACCACGAAACCATGACCTGAGCCGAAGTCAGACGCTTAACCAACCAAGCCACTCAGGCACCCCCTCATGTCACTTACAGAGAAGTAAGGGAGATATGCTTTATAGAGAAATGACTTAACTAGACAATACTCAAAAATAAATACCATGAGATAATGTGTAGTGCTAGCTTAGGAGAGAGAGACAGAGATACTTTTGATACTGGGAACTCCCAGGCAGCCAGACTTAAGTCTTGAAATACGTGGGATGTAGAGTTCGAAAGGGATCCATTGCAGGCAGAGAAAACTGCATGAGCAAGAAGATAGAAAATCACAGGGTCACAATCTAGTGCTTATGTTAAAAAAGGAAAAGAGAGAGAGTAGTTCAATGCTCTTTAATGTAGTATATGTACACAGCTGTTATCCATCCATTGATGTGTCCATTTGCAAATCACTGATCAATGATCAACTTCAGAAGTTATGAGTTGCCTGAGATTGATCCTCCTTCTCGCCAATCTGGTAACCTAGAATTTTAAGCATATTTTAGAGATCACTGCACCCAACTTTTCATTCATGTGAACCCATCACCTTTTCCCCTTCTGTTAGAGTCAACAGATTCCAACTGCTTCCCTGTGATTCCAGCATATTCTATGCAAGGGAATAACATTACTCTTAGGAAGTTCTAGCTCTGTGTATCCCCATGGCCATAGAGAAACACTGATTTTTTTTAAACCAGGTTCTTTTATGATATTTGGAAAACGGGGCTCAGTCTGCCTCTCTAGTATGTGCATACTTCCTTTGAGAATCTTTCCTTAGAGCTATTGGTCAAACTACTGTGCCTGAGTCAAGGACAAGTGGAAGGTTGGTGGCTGTGTGATGCAGAACACGAACTGCACCCAGCTGCAGCTGCCCCACAGGTTATGCTTACAATTTTGATTTCAGAGGTAAGTCGCAGATACTATAAAAACAATAAATAATTTTAAATTAAGCTGTTACAAAGCCTTAGTTAGCATCAAGAACATCAACAATTTATTGGCCTAAGGATTTTGAATTTATACTTCAGCCTACATTTCTCACCTTGGATAAATATACTTGGTTCAACTATCTGATGTCTGCAGTCAGGGGTCTGAGTCTTGCTATCTTTGCTTGATCTCTATTTCTAGAAGCTTTGAAGCCTAGATTTTCAAATACTTTCTGGTTTCCCTGGAAATATAATTAATTTTTCTATTGTGAAATCTCCTTATTGATTTGGGCTCCCTCAGAGTAAAAAGGAGAAGTCCATCTTAATCTCACTGCATTTATAAAGGAAGTCTGCTTTTCTCCTAAATCATTTCCCCAAGTACTGCGACACTGTCAACTAGGAGAGGATGGAAGGGACAAAATGATGATGGCTTGGGGCATCTCAGCTGAGAGCAGAGACACTAAGTTGATGGAGGAGGTCAGTGATGAGGTGTAATCTGGGGAGTGAGACTATCATCACCTGGACAGCTGAGAACTTACCTGGGGCTTTAAACATGGATGGTTTAACATTTACGTTGAATAAACAAATTGGAATGGACTGATATCTCCCTTCTTGGGACATTTCTTTACAGAAACTCATGGAACCAGAAGTTGGGGTTAACAGGACATCTGTCACTGAGTTCATTCTACTAGGCCTCGTGGAAACAGAACAGCTGCAGACTGTGCTCTTTGTCGTCTTCCTCTTTGCCTACCTGGTCACAGTTGGGGGCAACCTCAGCATCCTGGCTGCCATCTTGGTGGAGCCCAAACTCCACACCCCCATGTACTTCTTCCTGGGGAACCTATCCGTGCTGGACGTTGGGTGCATCACTGTCACTGTTCCCTCAATGTTGGCACGTCTCCTGTCCCACAAGCGTACCATTCCTTATGGAGCCTGCCTCACACAGCTTTTCTTCTTCCACCTTCTGGCTGGCATGGACTGCTTTCTATTGACAGTCATGGCCTATGACCGATTCCTGGCCATATGCCAGCCCCTCACCTACAGCACCCGAATGAGCCAGACAGTCCAGAGGATGTTGGTGGCTGTGTCTTGGGCTTTGGGTTTCAGCAATGCACTAAATCACACTCTTACTCTAACTACCCTGAACTTCTGTGGTCCCAATGTGATCAATCACTTCTACTGTGACCTCCCACAGCTCTTCCAGCTCTCCTGCTCCAGCACCCAACTCAACGAGCTGCTGCTTTTCATAGCGGCAGCCTTCATGGCTGTAACCCCCTTGGTCCTCATCACTGTGTCCTATGCATACGTGGCAGCTGCAGTTCTACAAATCCGTTCAGTGGAAGGCAGAAAGAAGGCCTTTTCCACGTGTGGCTCCCACCTCACTGTGGTTTGCCTCTTCTATGGTACTGGTATCTTCAACTACATGCGCCTTGGTTCTGAGGAGTCTTCAGACAAGGATAAAGGGGTTGGGGTCTTTAATACTGTTATCAACCCCATGTTGAACCCACTCATTTACAGCCTTAGAAACCCTGATGTTCAGGGTGCCCTGTGGCGGGTACTTGTGGGGAGGCAGTCACTGACTTAAGGTTTGACAATGTCCTTTCTTTCCTGCCTTTTCTGGACTAAGGAAAACTTCCCATGAAGGCAGCAACCTAAAAAATGGCCCATATTCATATCTCTAACTGCCTGAAGGTTTGTGTGATGTGTTTGTCCTCTGAAGAAATCCTATGTAATTCATTCATTAATTCATAAAACAAATGTTTATTAAATTGCTTCTAGGATCCAGATGTCCTCCTAGGGGACTGGCGAACAAAATAAACAAGGGTCTCTGCACTTATGCAACTCACATTCTCATGAAGAAAGACAAAATGCATAAAATAAATAAGCATCATATATGAAATACCACGTAGCGATAAGGGAAATAAAGAAAAATAAATTAGATAGGCAGCTAGGTTCTGCTGAGCAAGTGCCCCCGGTAAATTGCCACCTTGTGTTTGGTTGTGCTCACTTTCTGAAGCCTTGAAAGCCCAGTAGTTTTGGAGAGCAATGTCCTACAAGGAAGGGCTATTTGGCTAAGAGGTAATCAATTAAGTAACCAGTAATATCGCTGTGAAGGATTTTTTTCCTGGTGGGGACATAAGGTTCCATCTAGGTCAGAATGCAGAAAGACATTTTAAACCATGAGCCCAGTGCCAAGATTATCCACTTCACCTCCCACCTCCAAACAATCCATTCCTTCTCTTGACTATGACACAAGAAGCCAGTATAATGTTTAGTGGACAAGTAGGGTCTAGAGAGAGAACTAGCTCACTAAATTAAACCACTTTAATGCATACATGATATATCTCCAGGTCAGAAAAACAAAGTTCCATCCCAATCCCTTGCCGTGTCTTTCTTATTGGATGAATCTTCTTGCTCACAGATATGATAAAGCCTTTGTAAGAGTAAGCATTTATACTCTAACCAAGTCCTTCGATTTTTCAGCAAGGAGTGTACAATATAACTCTCTCTTCCAAGGTCTTGTCTTTCCCTCCCAAACACCCTAGCTCAGAAAATGCCCACAAATGAAGTTTCTGGAAGTGATTCCTCTTTCTAGCTTTATTATTACACCAGTACAGCTCCAATCCAGAGAATTTCCTCATCTTGATGTTTATCCAGCCTTCAGCTCATCCATTTCCGATTTGCACCTTTTCTCCAGCCTCCCTTGGAAGGCTATTTACCCTGTCCTGGCAATTCTACTGTCCCTACAATGTATCCTTCGTAAATCTGCCCCATGGCTACACCTGGAGGCTATGGAAATGAGGATGGGCTGAGAGGAGGATGTAAGAAAACGTAAGAGTGTGGGAGGAAGGACAGGAGTGGGAGTGGATTAATGAAGATATAATGTGAAGGTGCAGGGAGGGCTGCGATTGAATGGTGAGCCGAGGGGGTAAGAAGGAAGGACAGAAATTAAGGAAGAGAATAGGAGATGAGGAAGGATGGGAGAATTGGGATTAGCAAACGAGATGCCTCAGGAATGCTGGTGAACTCAGAGAGAAGTATGGAGAAAGTGGAGAATAAATGGGACGGGAGAGGAGAGTAGCATTCCTAGTATGGAATCACTCACTTCCCATCAGCATGTGGCCATGTAATAACTAGCACCTGTGATGTTACTGTTGGGTTCCCCCCGCCCCTCGTTCTAACTAGGAAAAACAAAGTTGAAGTTTTGCTGAAAATATAATGCTGCAGAGTAGTCTCGGTTCTCCTCTTCTGCTTCCTCAGGCCAGGAGCTGATCCTAGGAGAGCAGGGTGTAGAGCTAGCAGGGGAGAAGGAGGTGGAGGTGTGTGCTCAGCGTTCATTCCCCCACCACCCCACTGGCCCACTCAAGTTATCAACCTTCCTACCTTTGGGGGCAGTGCCTGCCAGTACAATCTAAGGAGCAGAGGGGAAGTCTGTCTCTTTCCTGATACTCTTGGGTCTCCAGACACTTCAGGGTTAAAGAGACCAAGCAAAATTCCTGTGAGTAAAAATCAGGAATGTGGGTTGTAAACACTGCTCTGAGACCTTAGAATTTCCTTTCTCCGGCTGGGCTTGTTCCAATCTATGCCTTAAAGAACTGGGACAAAGTCATCTCCTCCACAGCTCTTTGCACTAAATGACCCTGATTACAATAGGCTGGGTGAATTTCTTCCTAGGACTGAGCCCAGGAAACATTTTGAGAACATCATCATTCCATCTACCCTATGAGCATGTGACACGGCCCCAACTGGTCTTCTCTATTCCCCATCACAAGTCCCCAGGCCTAGGTGAGACAGCAGAGACTGGACTCTGGTCTTCTCAGCCCCAATTCCAAAATCCAGCGTCCCTTGATAGCTGACACTCTGGGCCCCTTGAGTAGTAGCGTATCTTGCAGGAATGCAGAAGCAGGATGCCTACCAAAGGAAGGACTCAACTAGGGAGACTGGCAAAGACGAGACCAAACCAGTCTGTGCCAAGGTGGACCCCAGAGCTGACCTTTCACCCACTTTCTCCTCCATTATAATACGAAAAATCGTGCCCAGGGGTGATTAGCTTTAACATGCTAATTACACATATGATGCACAAAGAAGCATGACCTTTGACCCCGCAGGTGCCAATAAACCCCTACCTCTACTTGTTTAAAAGACACCCTTTTCCTGCCCCATAGAAAACATTTTTTTTCTTCAACGCGAGTAATTGCCCCTTCCTTTTCCTCATACAAGCCCCTTGCTTTCATCCTACAAGCGGGGCACTGTTTGGATTTCTACCAGAACCTGTACTCTCTGAATTCCAATTCTTTAATCCCAAATAAGTGCTCATTTGCCTCTCACTGTGGCTCTTTATTTGCAGATTGATAGTCTTTATGCTTTTGATTTTGCGTCTCATTTTGGGTGAAAAAAGATTTTTTCCATCTATATCAAGCAAGCTAGGCAGGGTTACATTGTGCTAACAAATAGCCCCTAAAATCTCAGTGGTTTTCAACAGCAAAGGTTGATTTCTTATTTATGTGACGTCAGTTGTTTGATAGATCTAAGAAGAGTTGTTGTTTGATTGCTCATCTTTTTTATTTTGAGGATGAGCAACGACTTCCAAGTCTGAGTGGAAACCAGAAGTCTACAATGGATTTAATTTGGTAATGGCTTGTAGTGAACATTTACGGTCTTTCTGACTTCTATTTCTACCTTTCTAACAGCTCCCAGCTTCCCTCTGGCATCCAGGTGGTTCCTGGGAATGTGCTTCCACCCGTGGCTCCAGAGCAGAGGACTAGCATTTATCACTGGCCTGTGCCAGAGGCCGCCTCTGGCCGGGTTCAGGGGTCCCTGAAGGATGGACGGTGTCGCCGAGGGAGGGGTGAAAGAGCTATGAGAATCTTTCTGGTCACCAGGCAGGCATCTCTGCTCTGACTGGGGCTCAACTTTCTTTTATAATTAAGTGTTTGGGGGATGGCACAGAAGGCATTTGCCTTAGACAATGCTTTCTGATGACAAATTTTTTTGATATGTAAGAATTCCCCGGAACATAGATTTGTAGAAGACTCGTGCAGAACCTTTATCAATAGTGATTGAGGTAGGTGATTTAGATGCTTATCCTATGGGGAAAGAAGGTTTCCTTAGCATACAAGACAATGTTTTTAGCATAAAAAGACTGAGGTTAGTTCTTTGTGGGGGGGGGGGGGGTCAACAGCTTGTTTGTTTAAGGAGAACTATTAAGAAAAACAGGTCTTTCAGGAAACACAATGTTTGCTCCCATAATCACAAAAGAAGAAATTCCTCAATAGGTTCCTTCACAGGGTGCAATCAGCATATTCAAAGCCAGAATAAGTCACTCTAAATACTGATCAACAAAGATGCCTTGGGGGTCAGTGCTCCAAGCAGAAACAATTGGGTGGGGGTGGATATCCAGGCTAAATTAGGCTCTTTGTCTCAGGGTCAGGCTCAATTGTAACTCTTGTGTTCTTAACTCTCTTTATTATCTAAGTCTTGGATCTACAAGGCCCATAGGAAGAGCCTTTTGACAAACATCTGCAGTGCTTTCATCTACAATCTCTTTTGAAGAGGCAGGAATATGCTTTTCCTTATGAGGAACCTATGTGGGGAATATCGGTCTGGTTTGGGATATTGTGAGGCCTGGTCCATACCAGCAGGCTCGTTTCCAACGTGAACCAGTAGTATCAGAAGGAGATACCAGTTTTCATTTCTCATGGCAGGAGCTGTGCAAACGCTGCCGCTTCCTTCCTGTGACTGTCATCCAGCGAGGTCGGTGCGGCTCCCAGCAGGCCTGGCCTTAGTGATGGTTCTCTGCAGGCATGTGGCCTAAGGTAGGTTAATAAGATTCTTCATACTAGCATTTCACAGCTGGGTTTCCATGACAGAATTAAGCCCTATGCTTAATTCTGACAATTCTCTCAATTCTCTCAAGGCTCCATAGATAGCAGCATTCTAGATGCACAGGACAGAAGTTCACTTACTACACAGAATGGACACCTTAGGTTACTAGAACTCAATTCCCTTTGGAACTCTGGTTGAGAAGGGCTGCTGTAGATGTGTTCCTGATAAAGAACATTTTTAACTTTTAATGTTTGTGGGCCCTGCTTCTGGGCTCCCAGGGAAGCTATACTTTTACCAAGGTCACAATGACCTCACCAAACTTCAAAGCATGGGCAGTCTTTCTGCCCTGAGCACACATTGTACATCTGCTTCATTAGTAAATAACCTAAAAGAAACACTCCAAACTAAAAGTAAGAAGAAAATTCTCCCTAAATTCTGTTCCCATACCTCTGAAGCCTGTGACCCTGCACATACTAAAAGCATGAGATAAAAGTTTTTAATTTTCTGAAACGTCCTTGGCCATGATGACTATCACTCTTAATGTAACAAAAAACATATATAACCCTGGATTAAACATTCCTTCCCCAAAGCACTCTCTTCTTTGTGAAGATTGTATATCCTGGGCAGCAGGTCCCACTTGGGGGTTCCAATAAAACTCTCTGCCTTTTTTTAAAAGAAATTCTAAAAGTCTTGTTCATTTTGTGTGAACACTCCTAAGTCAACCAAAGACACAAACATCCTTGCCCTCTGAAGTCTGAGAGGCATCAAAGAGCAACCAAGTAAACTGAGGGGCCCAAACGCAGCAAAGCGAGGAATCCCAGAGACTCATTGCAGACAATTGCACTGCTCTGTTGATCCCAAGCCGTTTGTTGATCCCAAGACAGGAGCTGAGCTTCCGTGGGGCATCCGGGGCCTGAGAGGCGCAAGGAAAGTGCAGGTAGACACCTGACAAAGGGCCAAGGGTGGTAATTACTCCAGGTTTTCAATGGGGACTTCCCGCACGCTACATTCGAGAAGTAACACATAATAGGAAATAGACCAATGACGGAAACAAAGACAAGAGAAATTAGCTTACATTAAACCTCCTTACAGCTTGCAGCCCACTGAAAGTCATCTGAAATATGCAGAGTGTGACCTTCCTGAGGCACTCAGGACTGCCTTACTTCCTTAATGTTTTTGTTTAATTAAAGACTAAAAGTAGGGGCACCTGGGCGGCTCAGTCAGTTGAGCATCCGGCTTCGGCTCAGGTCATGATCTCACAGTTCGTGGGTTTCAGCCCTGCGTTGGGCTCTGTGCTGACAGCTCAGAGCCTGGAGCTTGCTTCAGATTCTGTGTCTCCTTCTCTCTCTGCCCCTCCTGCTCTCTTTCTCTTTCTCAAAAATAAATAAAAATTAAAATAATAATAAAATAAAGGCTAAAAGTAATCTTATCATAACAGCAGCTAGTCCCTCAAGGTCCTGAAAACCTTGCTTTAAAATTCTTAGAAACTTACTTTATCTCCCTGCCTCCACAAGCTTAAAAAATATACAATCAGTCACAATCTCAGTGCAGCTCTTTCTTCTCATTGGTCGTGTCCCCCGCTATACAGTCACCTTTTTTGTACCAAAAGTGTCTCAAGAATTCTTTCTTAGCGTTTGCTCATGAAGCCCACTTGATAATTTCATCAGTACTGAGCCATCTGTATACAATGTTTGTTGCCTACACATACGTACCCATGCTAACGTGTAATTTATAAATTAAGCCCAGTAAGAGAGTAACAACAATAAGCAAGAATAAAATCGGACAATTATAGCTGTTGTAGGTTAACCTCAAGCTTGGTTAAATACTAACATGCTATTTCTGCTTCTGTAAATCCGCTTGGCACGCTTGTACTTCTCTGTTCTGGCTGACCACACCCACACCCTGTACACAAGGTTACAGAACACCACGTCGCCATTCTACCCTGGTGGTCTGTCACGTAGTCACTACCCCACGGCTTCTCAAATGTCTAATTATGGTCGGTCATTTCACGACAAAGAACTTAACATTGATAGTTCTTAGTCAAAACTTGTTTGCTAGTCAAAACTAACACCTGAGTGTCTCAATGCAATTGGTTACCATGGTATGCTACGAAATGTAACTGGTTAGCTAAATAATGACATGTTCTGCCTTGCTGAGATCCATATAATTCATTGCCACCTT
The DNA here is from genome assembly GCF_003009895.1 of Hyaena hyaena. NCBI lineage: Eukaryota > Metazoa > Chordata > Mammalia > Carnivora > Hyaenidae > Hyaena > Hyaena hyaena. The sequence goes on along the minus strand of NW_024080642.1, from coordinate 8,127,695 downwards.
TGTTCAGGGCCATTCTCTGCATTTCTCCGTGAGATCAGGAGATCAGGTGTGGCCTGGCCGTGAATCAAATCTTGCCTCGCTTCTATTCAGCGTTTGGCGGTCTTTCCGACAATCACCCTACTTCAATACCAATGAACTGTGATAAAAATTATGTGACTGGTCTTTTCTCAAAATATCTCATTGCGCTGTACTCCGCCCTCTTGTGATGATGTGAGATGATAAACCTCCTACGTGATGAGATGAAGTGAGGTGAACCACATAGACCTTGTGACGTAGCATTAAGATACTATTGGTCTTTTGAGGTCAGGAGGAGAATCATCTGCTTCCAGACTGTGGTCGACCTACCGTGGGTAACAGGAACCACAGAAAGTGAAACCACACTTAATGGGTGACTTTTGTATAATCGGAGTTTACGTCCCAGTCCTTTTCACTGTGGGGGAAATGCCTATATGTCCTGTGGTAGCAATAGCTGCTCATGATCTGCCACAGCTCAAAAGGCCGAATTAAGCACTATTAACACTCAAATTAACACTATTAACAATATACAAGATATATTGATTGGGGTGAAGAGGACAAAGAAGAAAACAGAGGCAATCAGCTGCCCCTCCCCCTTCTGCTAAATGTGCCAGATACTCCTGTCTGGCATGTCTGGATGTCCCCCCTTCCTGGTGGTCAAGGAAAAAGTGACTTGCCGCGGACTAGAACTTGGCTCCTGAGGGACACCATCTACCAGGCAGGGAGTGATACATCCCCTGCAGCAGCCTGCATCTGGCCAGTGCCTGCCTTCCAGTGCCTTTCCCGGGACTGTCGGATTGTTGGAAGGCAGAGAGGCTTTTTTCTCATGGGCGCAGCTTCGCTGAGAGCGAAGGTCAGAAGCTGAACTCTGCAGGAACCTTGTCCGCCTTTGGAGCACAATGTTGCATTTGCTTTTGCCAGTTGTACTTAAAAGTTCTGGTGCCTCAGCTCCTTCCCAGCTCCCACAAGGCCAATAAACACAAAACAAAAGCGAGATCTTGTGACCCCTTTTTGTGAAAGTCCAGGTCATTATGACCTTTGTGGAAGATGATTCAGGAAATATATCAAAGACTCTGAACAATAAAAATATTTGGCCCTGGCAGTTCAACTTCCCCTAAGGAAACAATCAGAGAAGGGAACAAAGATGTACATATGGAGACACTTATTGCCCTGTGGCAAACAATAGGAGAAACGGAAAGCGAAGAAATATCGAACAACAGTGTTAAACGAACTTTTCTCTCTTCATTAAATCACACCCTGAAATATTGGGTAGGCATTAAGTAGTCATGCAGCTGCATATTCACTAACACAGAAAGGCATTAGTAAGTAAAAAGGCAAGTTTCAAGACAATTTGAATTTATTCTGAAAAATATATATATACAGTGATCAGAGATCAAAGTTTAGATTTTTTACCAAATAGTTGGTTTTGGGGTAGTAGAAACACAGGTAATTATTTTGAGTTTATTTTGATTTTAATATTTCTGCCAGAAGTGTACATTGTTGGTTTAATAAAAACAATGGAAGTTAAAACTAACAAACATCCGATGGTACATCACTGTCTGCAGACTCGATTTCAAGCTCCTCTACAAGGCATTCAAGGCCTTTTGAAATCCCTCCCACCTACCGGTCAGCTTCATCTCTGGCTGCTGCTTGTCTCACCGGGGACACCCAGCTAGGACGTCCCCTCACCTGTCAGGCTGTTTCCTGCCTCTCTGTCTTTGTCCACCTGTTCCTGCTTGATAAGAACTGCACGGGCTACGGGCCAGGCATTCCGCTAAGGGCTCTGGCACACTATCTCATTTAATCCTCTCGGCTCCCCTCTGAGTGACAGGATGCTGTTGTACCCAAAACACAAGGCTTTGCCAGGTGAGGTGACTTGCATGACCACACAAGGGATAGGTAGGGCTGCGATGAGAGCGCAGGCTGGCTGCGCAGAGAGGAAGACTCCCGTCCACACCATCCCCTCCTCTGTCGCCGTGATCTTACTTTGCCCTGCCACTTTTCACTTGGCATTGCTTCAGTCTCAGCCCCGCTGTCACGACCCCACCACCCTAAGGAAGCCTTCCCTGAACCCTCCCTCACTAACAAGCCAAGCTTGGCTTTCCTCCTTCGTGCCCCTCAACCCGCCTGCCCAGAGCATGACCACTGCCATCAGACATTGCATTAAAATACTCTTCTTTATCATCTACTGGGAGCTCCTGACTCAAGTTTGTAACCCACTTTGAGCCCCCTACTAGGCACTCAGTCATTATCAATTAAATGAATTGAACCTCACATCAGTTCCTTTCTCTATCTGTCAAAGTCTAATCTGGCTCCACTGATTCATCTGCAAAGGACCACACCCTCTTTGGAACTGCTTAGTCTTAAGTTCCCTCCTACCTTCTACTGCCCCCACCACCACTCCTGTTCGTGCGTGTGTTGATCAGCTGGGGAGTTTTGTTCTGAGTGAAGGATAGAGTGGCATAGAAGTAGCAAGCAGGAGACATGGGGCAGACAATGGAGTGAGGAGCCACAGTAACGAAGGACAGGATGGGCTGCCCAAGGTTCAGGTCTTCCCGTAGGAGAAAGTCAAGCATTGCTTTAAAGCCCAACGGATGAAAACCAACCCAGAGCAGAAGAGAAGAACTTGTCTGCAAGCTTTGCCTGACCAGTAGGGGCTGTGTCCAGGGGGAATATGAGGTATCACTAAAGCAGTGGTAGCTGTGGCCAGCAGAGCTGAGAACGAGCAACCACCCAGTGCGCCTGCCACGGAGGGCTGCAAGTCCTCTTCTCCAGGTGGCTTATAGGCAGCAGGCCCCTTAGAGAGGGCCAGAGCTCAGGACCATGAGTGCACGTGTCCCAGAGAAGATCAGAGACCCCTCTGCCCCAGGCCGTAACTGGACATATTTTGAAGGGCTGGGATGGTAGCACTGTGATCCTATGGTCAGGATCCTGCAAAATTCTAGTATTCATGTTTGCATGACCTTATTTATTGCCAAGGCTGGTGAGGGCTGGGGAACTCTGGGTTACATGTAGGTGTCTTGTCTTCATCACAGATGCATGAGCATATTCTGAGCTGGAGCTATGTCCCAGTCACTCTTTCTTGTGTGTCCCGTACAATAATGCTTTCCACATGGTAAAGGAAATTCCCAGTCTCCACTTCGATGCCCCAACTTACCTCATGTCAACTTCTGGAAGGCTTTCCCTAGGAGGAGTCTTCCCAGAGCCCCATGCATGTCCTTGTTCCTCAGGCTGTAGATGAAAGGGTTCATCATGGGGGTCACCACAGCATACATCACTGTGGCTACTGAGTCCTTCATGGAATAGGTGTGGAGGGGCTGCAGATATACCATACTAAGTGTCCCATAGAAGAGGGAGACCACAGCCAAATGAGAGGCACAGGTGGAGAAGGCTTTGTACTTCCCAGTGGCTGAGGGTATTTGCAGAATAGTTCTGACAATCCCCACATAGGACATGATCATGAACCCTAAGGGGGTGAGGAAGATAAAGCAGCCTGTAGCAATCAACACTGTGTGATTGACCTGGGTGTTAGAACAGGCAAGCCTCAGCAGGACATACATCTCACAGAAGATGTAATGGATCTTCCGGGACCCACAGAAGGTCACCCTGGTCATGAGGAGGGTGTGGGTGAGGCCATAGAGGACAGAAAGTGCCCAACACAAGGTGAGGAGCAAAATACAGAGTCCAGGGCTCATGGCCGTGGTGTAATGGAGGGGGCGGCAAATGGCCACATAGCGGTCATATGCCATTGTGGCCAGGATGAGGTTGTCTAGAGCCACCAACGAGACCAGGAAGTAGAGCTGTGTCAGACACCCCGCATAGGAGATGGCTTTGTTCTGGGACTGAAGGCTCACCAGCATCTTGGGGATTGTGTTGGTGACAAAGAAGAGGTCGGTGAAGGAGAGGTTGGCCAGGAAGAAGTACATGGGCGTGTGCAAGCGGGGATCAAAGCTGATGGCCAGGATGATGAGCACATTTCCCACCACCGTGACCAGGTACATGGACAGGAACATCCAGAACAGGACCCGCTGCTGCTCAGGACTCTCCGAGATCCCCACGAGCAGGAACTCGGAGGCTCCACTATTGTTGACTCCATCCATTTCCCCAACTGTCTGCAACATAGGCACCGATGAATGTTCATTTACTAAGTGACCTCAATTGACCAAAGACATTCATATAAGCAAAAGTTACTGTTTTCTTAGAATTAAAATGTCTTAAATTAAATTTTATAATTAAAAAATTTATTATCAAAGTATAACTCATATGCAATGTTATATTAGTTTCAGGTGTACAACAGGATTTGGCAATTCTATACATTATACAACAGTCACCTCAGTAAATGTAATCACCATCTGTCCCTATATGATGTTATTACAACATTATTTGCTGTATTACCTATGCTATACTTTTCATTTCTGTGGCTTGTTTTGTAACTGGAAGTTGGTACCTCTTAATCTCCTTCACCTATTTCACCCATCCCCCCCTCCCCTCTGACAGCCACCAGTATGTTCTCTGCACTTAAGAGTCTGTTTGGTGTTTTTGTTTGTTTGTACTTTTGCTTTTTTATAATCTATGTATAAGTGAAATCTTCTCAGGCAAGGGAAACAAAAGCAAAAATAAACTATTGGAACTACACCAAAATAAAAAGATTTGCCCAGTAAAGGAAACCATCAACAAAACAAAAAGTCAGCCTGTGAATAGCAGAAGGTGTTTGTAAGAGATATGTACAATAAAGGGTTAATATCTGAAATATATAAACAATTTACAAAACTCAACACCAAAAAACCCCAAGCAATCCCATTTTTAAAAAATGGGCAGAGGACCTGAACAGATGTTTTTCCAGAGAAGACATCCAGATGGCCAACAGACACGTGAAAAGATGTTCAACATCACTCACCATCAGGGAAATGCAAATCAAAACTACAATGAGACAGCACCTCACACCATTCAGAATGGCTAATATCAAAACGACAAGAAACAAGACGTGTTGGCAAGAATGAGGAGAGAAGGTAACCCTAGTGCACTGTTGGTAGGGATGCAAACTGATGCAGCCACTGTGAAAAACAGTATGGAGGCTCCTCCAAAAATGAAAAATATTTTTTTTTAAATATTTTTATTTATTTCTAGGAGAGTGAGAGAGACAGCATGAGCAGGGGAGGGTCAGAGAGAGAGGGAGATACAGATTCTGAAATAGGCTCCAGACTCTGAGCTGGCAGTCCGCACAGAGCCCGACGCGGGGCTCGAACCCACGAACCGCGAGATCATGACCTAAGCGAAAGTCGGACGCTTCACCGACTAAGCCACCCAGGAGCCCCGAAAATTATTTTTTAAGTTAACAACAAACTAATAACAGGCACAAACATATAACGTGGAAAATCTTTATGCAACTCAGTCATCAGCAACTTCCAATCTGAAATGCCTAATATAATAGGATTAATGCCTATGTCTTATTTAAAATTCTATCATCTTAAAATACTCTAGAAGTGTTTAAAGATCTGCGGTGCCTGGGTGGCTCAGTTGGTTAAGCAACCAACTCTTGATTTCAGCGCAGGTCATGATCTCATGGTTCATGGGATGGAGCCCTGCACAGGGCTCTGCACTGACAGTGTGGAGCCTGCTTGGGATTCTCTCTCTCCCTCCCTCTCTCTCTCTCTCTCTCTCTGTGCACCCCCTCACCACTCATGCTCTCTCAAAATACATAAATGAGCTTTAAAAAAAAGTATTTAGGATTAAAACAGTTTATTGTGTCTTTTTTCTTTTGAAAATCTACCAGAAGTGCAATAAAAGCTTTCAAAAGGCTACAATTGGACTGAATTTAATTTACCATGTGGAGGTAGATAACCAGTTTCCATATTTTGATGTCTTTTTTGTTGAGACATGAAGAACAAAAAGCAGTCAGTCTTATGAAGTCCTGAGCGAAGAGCCTTGTAGATAGAGATGTGTGTGCAAAGGCCCTGAGGAAGGCTTTGCTGCGTCTACAGAATAAATAAGGGCCGGCCAATGTGGCCGAGTGAGGAGGGTATCGGTGAGATATGAGGTCATGCAGGCCAGCAGCGTCCAGAGCAGGCAGTCTTGTTAAGGTTTAAAAATTTTTATTCTAAGTGCAGTTAGGAGCCTTAAAGGATTTTAAGCAAAAGACAGAATAATATCTGTTCAGCAATTATCTATTTGTAATTTATGGTAGTATTTTAATAATCAGATATGGCTGTGGCATTTTTTTTTTTACAAATAGTTTATTGTCAAATTAGTTTCCACATAACACCCAGTGCTCATCCCAGCGAGTGCCCTCCTCCATGCCCATCCCCCCTCCCCCCTACATCCAGCTGTGGCATGTTTGAAATGCTTTCTCACTGCTTGTCACTGGTAGTAACTTGTCCCTGATATTAAACCATACTTCTCTTTTCTTATTTATAAGTAGATTGGTCCATAGCTCTTTTTTTGTATGTGCCAATCTTTTTACTCTTTATCATGACATGTGTGTTAACTTCCATTTTAAACTTGTATTCACTCATTGTTAACTTCTATTTGAAATGTGTTGAAATGTCTTCCCTACCCTCAAATATAAATTTTTAAAGATATTCATGGATTTTCCCAAACAAACCTAGCTTTTTACTGTATTGCAATCTATTAATTATAAACAAAAAAATTCATTATAGAAATTCAAGCAACATAGAAATTTTTTTTTAAAGTAAAAATCACCCCAGATTTCATTAGCATTTTGGTGAAATTCTTTCAGTTTTGTTTTTTCATTAAATCATTTTTATTCACTGAACTATGTACTGGAGAACATTGTCTAAATCAATATTTTCATCATTTTTAATGGTTGTATGGTATTGCATTTTATGACACCATACATATTTCTACCAATATTCTGATGATGGATATGTAGATTTTTTTCCCATTTTCTCTGCTACAGAAATATAGTGAATATTTTTATACATACATATTTGGATATATTTTTATATTCAAAGTGATGCATGCTTGCCATTTTCATATGTATTGCCAGAGGGTCCTCCAAAAAGATAGTTTCAGCTCCCTCTCCCCAGAGTAATATAATGGAAACTGTCAGGCTCATTCATCCTGGCCAATGTCATTTGTGAAACATGTTTTAGTTTTCATAGCTCTCATTAAGTAAATCAAGTAAAGAGATTTAAATCAAGTAAATCAAGATAAAGAGAAAAAAGTTTTTCATTAAGTCAGTATCTCAAGGAAATAGCAAAATGGACTTTTGGGAGCTAAATCACAAATACTGAGAAAGGTATCTCTCAAAAAAGCAAGGACAATAGTCTTAAATTAGACTGGCAGCTATTGAAGATACTTGGGTTCCAGGAACTTAGTGCTTTTGTGCTAGAAATCATTGTGATCATGCTAGACATGGAAGCAAATACAAGACTGCTTATACTTGGTCTTCTAGTGCTTTGTAAATGGAATTTGGTATTTTCTGAAGGTCATAGAAGGATGCTATAAAGTACATTTTTACACACACACACACGGGGACACACACACACACACACACACACACGCACAGTTACTCTTGAAAAAGATTTTCTCCACGTTACTGGATATTTTCCACACACACCAAAAAGGACAAAAAGGTATACTCAGCAATGTCATTTTGTGATTTTTTGTGATTTTGGAAACAATCAAATGAAAGGACATGATTTGATTAAGCACTTTTTAGTTCTAGAGATTTATCTTAAGAATATAGTCAGACAAAATGTAAAAAATGTATGTATGTGTACCAGAGCTTTGTTAATAATAATAAAAATGTAGAAATAACATAAACATACAATAGTAGAGATTTTGCTTTAAAAAATTACAGAATAAGGACGCCTGGGTGGCTCAGTCGGTTAAGGGTCCGACTTTGGCTCAGATCATGATCTCACAGTTCATGAATTTAAGCCCCACATCAGACTCTGTGCTGACAGCTCAGAGCCTGGAGTCTGCTTTGGATTCTGTGTCTCCTTCTCACTCTGCCCCTCCCCTGCTCATGCTCAATCTCTCTCACTCTCAAAACTGAATAAATGTTAAAAAACAATACAGAAAGGTGAATCCATAGAGACAGAAAGTAGACTAGTTGTTGCCAGGGGTGGCGGGAAGGAAGGGTGAAATGGCAGTGACCGTTAATGGGTACTGAGCTTCTTTGGGAAGTCATGACAATGTTCTAAAATTAGATTGTGGTGATAGTTGTACAATTCTGTGACTGTATTAAAACTGTTGAGTTGTAGGGGTGCCTGGGTGGCTTAGTTGGTTAAGCGTCCGACTTTCACTTAGGTCATGATCTCACGGTTCGTGGGTTCGAGCCCCGCGTCAGGCTCTGTGCTGACTGCCAGCTCAGAGCCTGGAGCCTGTTTCAGTCTGTGACTCCCTCTCTCTCTGACCCTCCCCTGCTCACGCTGTCTCTCTCTCTGTCTCCTAGAAATAAATAAACATTTAAAAAAATAAAAAATAAAAAAAATAAAACCGTTGAGTTGTATATTTTAAATGGGTTAATTCTAATGGTGTTGACTTGCATCTCAATAAAGCTGTTCTAAAGAATTATGTAATCCATTAGATAAATCAGTGATTGTGAACATCAAAAATGAAACAATTTTTCTCATTTATATATGCAAAGATGTTTGTAATAACTGCTAAATCAGAATTTCAGTTTCCTCTTACACAACACGATAGAAAACGTGCCGATGACTCTTTCCTGAGCTAGTGATGGGTAGCCCGTGTTGTGACTCTGAGGAGGAGGGACAGGGCAACACACACCTAGTGCTCAGCGCTGGCTGTGCCCCTCCACAGCCAGGGGGGCGCCTGGATCCAGGCCTCTCTTGGGCTCCTGCCTGACAATATCGAGGTCTGAGGCAAGTAACAGGGCTGGACACTCGAGGGACCTTGGCTCGTCTGCTTCTAGCCCTCAAGGCAAGTGTCCCCCACACCTCTGTGTGCATCAGAATCTCCTGTGATGCAGATTTTTAAAAGAGGTTCAGGCCCCCTTTGAGATAATCCAGTGTCTCTGTGCTGAGAACCAAGGCCTTTTTAGCAATCACCTGGTCATTCTGATTGTACAGAAATGCTGTCCTGAATCCGTAAGACTCAGCACGTTGAACCCTTGTGTGGTCAGAAGGCGTTGGAGACACAGACCCCTCTGCAGGTCTACTCAGCGGGAGGGCAGAGGTTGTAGGCACAGTTTAGAAAAGGGCTCCAAACATGGTGTTGGAAACTGGCGTTTCTCACCTCTTCTGTCGCTCCCTAGCTTCAGCAGCCTGAGGACTGCGTGCAACCCCAGCCTCTCCATCCCACCCCTGAAGCCCTTCTTGCAGGTTTGGGAATCACAAGCGACAGAGCATGTGACAGTGCTTTGAAAACTGTAGTGTGTTGGGGCGCCTAAGGGGGGTTCAGTCTGTTGAGCATCTAACTTTGGCTCAGGTCATGATCTCACAGTTCGTGGCTTCAGGCCCCGCGTCAGGCTCTGTGCTGACAGCTCAGAGCCTGGAGCCTGCTTCGGATTCTGCGTCTCCCTCTCTCGGACCTTCCCCTGCTCACGCTGTCTCTCTCTCTCAGAAATAAATAAAACATTAAAAAAAATTTTTTTTTAAGAAAACTATAGGTGCTAAAAGGTTGGAAGGATTGTTATTTACCTTTAAATACTAAAAGTTAGATTCTATGAAGAATTTTCAAAGTATGCGAGTATGTTTGTGTGACTGAGAAAATGGAGATGAGAAAAGATAAGAAAAGGAAAGGGGGAGGGGCTATGATACCCAAGCCTTACCCACAGCTCTGTGCTGGTCTTAGAGCTCACTCGGTTCTGTTGCCTCCACTTTTCTCCTCCATTCAATGAAAATGCACAGTCAGGACATGAAGGATCTTAAGTAAGACTGTGGGATTCAGGGCTGGAGGGTAAAGGTGAAGAGCAGGGGAGATGGTCCTTGAATCTTCGGTGCCCTGATAGAGGAGACAAACTGTAAGTCTGTAGGCATCCCAGCAAGGCCAGGGGACCCAAGAGCTGGTGCCTGAGCCTCAAGTTCAGGAAGGAAGTGACTGAGTCAGGACCGTGTGAAGCCTATTTGTCAGTTTGGGGCAGGCCTCAGGGGAGCAATCCCAGGGCAGCTTTTCCTGACAAACATGGGTAATCACTGCCGTGATCAAGGGTCTTGGGAAATGAATCTTGTTTACAAGAAGTAAGTCAGATTCTCCTTCTCCCTTCTTTCATTTTGTCACCTTCCCCACCAGCTCCCTCCCCCTCTTTACTATTTTAGGTAGATAGGATGATTTTGGAACCCACAAACCATAGATCCTTTCAGCCCATTCTCAACCTCTCTCTCTCTTTTTTAATTTTTTTTAATGTTTATTTATTTTTGAGACAGAGAGAGTGAGAATGAGTGGGAGAGGGGCAGAGAGACACGGAGACACAGAATCTGAAGCAGGCTTTGGGCTCTGAACTGTCAGCACAGAGCTGGACACAAGGCTCAAGCTCACGAACCATGAGATCATGACCTGAGCCAAAGTTGGATAGTTAACTGACTGAGCCACCCAGGCGCCCCAGCCCATTCTCTCTCTTACCAAACTCCTGGCACCACCAATTTAGTGATGAAAGGATTCTAGATTCAAACAAGCCCATCTACCCCCTCCACACCATCTATGTAGAGGAACTGGAATTTTAGCATCCCTGCCCAGAGAACATTTTGTCTTGTCTTTGTATCTCCCCTTTGATGGGGAGCTCACTACCTTAAAACAGATTTCAAGCAAAATGCTTCCAGTCTCACAGTTGGAAGTCTTGTAGACTTCCATTTGCAGTCCCCATCTAGGACAGAGGAAGGCCACAGACATGCTGCGAGAGGACAGGATGAATGATCTCAGGTTGTTCCTGGTTCCACTATTAGGTGGGCTGTGATTCATTTATTGAATTGTTCTAGGCCTCAGTTTCCCCACTTTTCAAGTCTAACAATAACAAACCCTCCAGTGGTCAAATTATGAGGAGGTCACAGCTGTGTTGGTGCCACCACCCAGTCTTCCCATGGAGGCAGTTTGTATAGTTGGCCTCTCCGCTGCTGCTGAAGTCCTCGCACTCAGTCTTTACAAGCCAAATCCCCTTTGGGGAGCAGCCCAGATACCCAACACCTCTCATGAAAAACGACTTCAGTGGTGGGGGTCTAACCTTCCCTCTTTGTTATTTCATTCATGTGTTATTTATTGATGGCAGGCATTGGGCTAGGTGTTGGGGAAACCACCATAAACAAGATGGACATGGTTGCGTCCCTTCATGGAGCTTACAGACCAGTACAGAAGACAGCTTCTAAAAGCAAACAAGGAAAAAAATAATCACAACACTGAGTGGCCCCAGGAAACCATAATCTGAAACAGAGAACAACTGGGGGAGGAGGGGCACCTTCTTAGATTGGCTGGTCAGGGAGAGTGTGTCTGAGAGACATTCAGGCTGAGCCCAGAGGGCCGAGAGGGTGTCCACTCCTCAGATAGTCAGGGAAAGAGCCTTCCAGAGAGACGGAACAGCGGCCGCAAAAGTGCAAAAGTGTGCGTTCAAGGGCTGGAAGAACGTCAGTGCTGGTGGTTTGTCAGCACGGCGGGGAGTGGCACAAGTTGAGATGGGGAGGTGCGTAGGGGCAGATTAAGCCAGAAAGTCGTCCGGGGTTTTATGCTAACTGCAACGAGAAGTCACTGAAGCATTTTCAGCTGGTGGAGTGGGATGGTTCGATTTAGGGTGAATGGACCACGCTGGCTGTCACAAGGAGGCTGGGCTGGAGGCAGACAGGAACAGAGGCAGAGAGAGCGGTGGCCCAGGCCAGGAGGGAAGGTGGCCTGTGCTAGGAGGGAGTAGGAGACCTAGGAAAAGAGATGATCTAGCTATGTTTGGAGGTGAAATCATGAAGCGTCAAGAGTGGACTGGATCCTAGAGATAGAAGAATTGTTAAAATCAAGGCTGATCCTTTATTTCTGACCTGGGGGACCTGGGGAGGGAGCATAATGAATTAATATGAGAAGAGATTGACCTTCTGAGAGGTGAGGAGGGTAGAATGCAAGAAGGTATTTAGATATAAGACCTCTCAGATGGTGGCATACATTTGGAAGACATTAGCACATAAAAGATACCTAGAGGGGTGCCTGGGTGGCTCAGTGGGTTGAGAGTCTGACTCTTGATTGCAGCTCAGCTCATGATAACAGGGTCATGGAATCAAGCCCCACATCAGGCTCTGTGCTGAGCGTGAAGCCTGCTTAAGATTCTCTGTCTCCCTCTGCTCCTCGCCCCAGTTCTTATGCTCTCTCTCTCTCAAAAAAAAAAATAAATAAAATAAATAATGACCAGAGCCATGGAGACATATAATTTGACTCTATAATTCCACTGCTAGGGATACATGTCCTGATAAGTCATTCAAAATAGAATCAGCTTTTATAAACAAAGATATCCATCACAATATTATTTATAATCTTTTTAAATAAAAAGAGCTTAAATGTCCATCAACTGGGAAATGCTTAGGCATATGATGGTACCTATGACAGGTGAAATATTAGGCAACATGTTTATGAGCATGGGAAATTTCTTCTGTGATAAGACAACAAGAAGGAACACTTTCTGAATGTACACAAAAATATTAAAAGTAAATATAGCAATATGTTGCATGCAGTTGTCTCTGGATGATGGGATTAGATGTGATATTTACTTATGCTTGTTTCCCAATGGACCAAGATCTAGGGTTTCTCTAGGTGAGAATCACTCATTCCTCTCAATGCCTGCAGGGCACAGCCCAAGACTTGGGGCCTAGAAGACATTACTAGTGTTGGCCTATTGGGAGATGATTTGGTTAAGGTTCCATCCAGCAAGATTTGGCTTCCTCCATACTCCTCATCTCAGATGCTAATCACTGAGAAACTACTATGGCCCATGGAGACTTGCTCAATTCACTTGCGTTTGGGAGTTTCTTTCTTTTTTTTTTTTTAATTTTTTTTTTAATGCTTACTTATTTTTTTTTAATTTTTTTTTAATGCTTTTTATTTATTTCTAGGAGAGAGAGAGAGAGACAGCGTGAGCAGGGGAGGGTCAGAGAGAGAGGGAGTCACAGACTCTGAAACAGGCTCCAGGCTCTGAGCTGGCAGTCAGCACAGAGCCCGACGCGGGGCTCGAACCCACGAACTGCGAGATCATGACCCAAGTGAAAGTCGGACGCTTAACCGACTAAGCCACCCAGGCGCCCCAATGCTTACTTATTTTTGAGAGAGAGATAGAGTGTGAGTGGGGCAGGGGCAGAGAGAGGGAGACACAAAATCTGAAACAGGCTCCAGGCTCTGAGCTGTCACCACAGAGCCTGATGCGGGGCTTGAATTTGTAATGGCAAGATCATGACCTAGGTTGAAGTCAAATGCTTAGCTGACTGAGCCCCCAGGCACCCGTGGAGTTTCTTGAACAGTATCTGAGAAGACGGCTCTGAAGTCCCTCAGAGCAGTATGACATTGGCTAAACGGACATACAGTCCTCCAGAAACACGATTTCTGGCCATCAGGACTTTAAGTCTCTCAAAGCTACAGAGAGATACAAGGAAACAACCTTTACAATTCTTTGAACTTGAGTTGACAAATACATCTGCAGAGTATGTCATGTACTTCCATGAGCACTTAGAGGAAAATATCCAGGCCCTTGCCCTCAGTCAAGCAATCAGGCAATCACTTTTAATCCACAGACATTTGCTGATACCTAATGGGTGTCAATCCCTGCCCTGGGTGATGAGGGCACAGAGCTACACCACACATGGCAGAAGTCGGTTTCCAGGTCTCCTGGGACCAGGACATAAACTTGTGCAAAGACAAGATATCTCGGCCTGGATTCTCTCAGAGCTCAGAGACAGGACCAGCTCCCTGGAACCCCACCCCACCCCCACCCACCCAGAGAAATGAGAAATTAGGCTGCAAAGTTGCATCAGGGGAATCTCTCCAGAACCTGTCATCAGACTGCCTGGAGGCTCCATCTGTTTCCTCACTAATGAGGCTCCAGGGAGTTTCTGATTCCTCTGGCTTTCAGGTTCTGAGTCAGATGCTGAATCGATCACTAGGGAAGGTCTCTGCAACCCAGTGAAGCCCACATAGTAAGGAAAAGGTTACATTATTTTTAATGTCTCTCTGAGAACCTGGCCCGGGAGGCCCTCAGAACAGCAAGTTATTATTACTCTCTGAAGCAAAGTGGGGCACAATGTTTGCCCTTTCCCCATCCCAGACAGAGATCTCCAAGAGAGAGAAAATAGTGGTGGGGAAAGGAGTGGTTGCTGTTGCCTTGATTTTTGTTTTCTTTGGGTGTAGAATTAAGTAAATTATGGCACATTATCACTTCCAATTCCTTGCAAAGCATCTCTCTAGTTTTATTGTCTTTTATGAACTCCAATCTCCATTCACTTCCTCTTCTCCCACATAGGCAGCCACTTCAGTACACACATGGATCCCTGAAGAATACATCTCTCTGTATGTCATGTGTTTTATGTACACAAATAGTATTATGCTATAGATCCCATCATGTTTCTTACTTTTTGCACTAACGCTATTTTTTATGATCTGTTCTCCTTGCTCTGTGGACACCAACTCCCTACTTCTCTTACCTCTTTCCAATCCATTCCCTATATACACCAGAGTAATTTTTCTTAAAGTTTAAGTTGGCTCCTATCACTGTCCTGCTTAACTCATCTCAAGAACTTCTTCTTACTATTAGAAAGGATGTAAAACAGCCTATAAGTCCTACCTGGCCTCACTCCTACATATATCTACAAGCCAACCACCATCATTCCGTTTCTAGTGCTCCCAAAACTTCAGCCATACCGACTTTCTTTCCGTTCTTTGAATTTACAGAGCTATTTCATCTCGGGGCTTTCGCCTTTGTTTTCCCTCCACCTGGAAACTCTTTGCTCAACTCTTTGAATCCCTTTCTCTTTCTCAGCCTTTGAGCTTCAGCTCAACTGCATAAGTTGATACAACCATTTTGGAGAGTCTTTGGCAGTACATTATTATTACCTTGGGTCAGGTTCCCCGCCTCATGGGGATTGTGAGAGTGGTTCATTGAAGGAGCACCCTCAGAAGAAGATGGGGGTAAGTGGGGACTCAGTACATTAGTTTCAGTCTGGTCTTGAGAGGAACTCAAGATCTAACAAATCAAATCTATCCAGAGGCAAGGAGCCAGCTTTGTCTACTCAGTGTCAGCCAGTCCTTGACCTTTGGCTCCCCCTCTGCTTCCCAGGGCAGTAAAGGGGGGTGGGTGCTTAACTTCTCCCGGCAGAGAAAGGGCAGTCATAAGCCACTAGCAGCCGACATTCACAGCAGCTGGTAGGTAGGGATGAACCAATTGGTGAAAAGTAACAACACCATACACTAGTAGGATCTAACGTGCACCTGTCCCTCCTTCCAGCAATTCACACTTATCAGTATACTCTAGAGAACCTCCATTCATGTACCCGAAGAGATATGTACAAGAAAGTTCATTTCAGTATCATTTACAATGGTGAAAAACTAGAAATAACTTAAATGTCCTTCAACAGGAGGATAGTAGACAAATAGTAGTACAAATCTATTACAACAGTAAAATAATGAGCTTGAATATGTGGGTCAACATGGACAAATCTCAAGAACATACTGTGAGTGAAACTATCAAGTTTCAGAATACATACTGGATGTATCCACTAGATTCATCCATTTGTCAAAGTGATGAACACCTAACTCCACGTTGCTACAAACAACACTGTGATGAATAGCCTTGTGTGTGTTTCTCTATAGACTTTAAGACATATTCTCTAAAGCATATGTCCAGGAATGCGGCTACTAGGTAATAGGAGATAGATAGATAGGTGATAAATGATAGATAGATAGATAGATAGATAGATAGATAGAAAGATAGAGATTCATGGATAGATAGATGGATGGACGGATGGATATGTGTATATATACACTATATATACATATAATGTATCTCTTATTAGAGACAATTGGGAGAGAAATCTATAGGTACTTAGCAGAATTTTATATATATCTCCAATGTACAAAAATATATTTAATTTTAATTTTGCTTTATATAGTTAATTGTAGTTTTAAAAAAGTATATCTATATCCAAATATATAAAAAATACATCTAGGGGCACCTGGGTGGCTCAGTTGGTTAAGCGTCTGACTTCGTCTCAGGTCATGGTCTCACGGTTCGTGGGTTCAAGCCCTGCATCGGGCTCTGTGCTGACAGTCAGCTCAGAGCCTGGAGCCTGCTTCAGATTCTGTGTCTCCCTCTCTCTCTGACCCTCCCCTGCTCATGCTCTCTCTCTCTCTCTCTCTCAGAAATAAATAAAACATTTTTAAAAATTAAAAAAATATATATATCTACAAATATATTTAATTTTAATTTTGTCAAGTACTGATGGATTGCTCTTCTGATTGTCTCTACTAGTTTATATTTCCATCACAGTATGTGCTGTTTCTACTTTTCTCATATTCTCACCAACTTGGTATCATCAGACTCTAGTTTGGCAGTCTGATTGGTGTAAAGATCATCTCAGTCTCTGATTTACCAGTGAAGTTTAACCTTTCTTCATATTTTGTTAATAAGTTGGGGTTCTCTTTATGAAATTTACTTTTCATATACTTTACCCATCTTTGTTCTAAATTTTCTTTCTTTCTTTGGCAGAAGCTTCTGATAAATTCTAGGTATTACCCCTTTGTTGCTTTTTTTTTCAAGTTTATTTATTTATTTTGAGAGAGACAGAGACAGTTAAGGTGGGGGTGAGGTAGAAAGAGAGGAAACAGAATCCCAGGCAGGCTCCAGGCCATTTAGCACGGAGCCCTATGTAGGGCTCGAACTCGCTAAACCATGAGATCACGACCTGAGCAGAGAACAAGAGTCAGACGCTTACCCGACTGAGCCACCCAGTTGCCTCTCCTTTGTTGGTCTTAAAATAAAGCTTCGGGGCACCAGGGTGGCTCAGTCAGTTAGGCATTTAACTTTGGCTCAAGTCATGATCTCAGGGTTCCTGAGTTCGAGCCCCTCGTCAGGGTCTGTGCTGACACTTCAGAGCCTGGAGCCTGCTTGGGAATCTGTGTCTCCCTCTCTCTGCCCCTCCCCACTCACATTCTGTCTGTCTTTCCAAAATAAATAAACATCAAGATAAAATAATATTAAGCTTCTATGAATATTCATGTCCAGGTTTTTTAATAAACCTAAGTTTTCCTCTCTCTGGGATAAATTCCTGGGAATGCAACTATTGGGTTGTATAGTACCCGTGTGTTTAGTTTTATAAGAAACTGCCAAATTACTTTGCAGACTGGCTGTAACATTTTACATTCCCACCAGCAAAGTCTGAGTGATCCAGTTTCTCTGTATCCTCACCGGCATGTGATGTTGTCACTGTTTAATTTAGCAATTCTGACAAATGTGGTTCAATTAGCCTTTCCCTAATAGTGTGTGGTGTTGAACATCTTTCCATGTGCTTATTTGCCATCTGTGTATCCTCCGTGAAATGTCTGTTCATACCTTTTGCTCATTTCCTAATTGTATTTTTTAACTGTTGTGTTTTGAAAGATATTTATACATTCTAGATGCTAGTCCTTTGTCCCTTTACCATTTTGAATGAAGTGTAAAAACCTCACTCCCTTGAAGGAATCCACTAAATAACACTATGATTGCCTTCTGACATTTTGTGCTCCTTATGCAGTAGGCCCACAGGGAAAGCTGGGCGTCACTTTCCTAACTAGGACAATTGACAATGATTAGCATGAAGACTTATGGTTGCTACTACATATGGGGACAGGAAATAATACGCCTTAAACCTAGGGTATTCACTTGGGTATTTCTTAGTGCTTCCATGAACAGTAATAAATGTTAATGAACCATTTCAGTCACCTACCACAAAAGGACAAGAGTAACTAAGAACTCACACCCTTCAGGCATGAAGGTCTTGTATATTCTACCAGTGGAGAGCAGAGATGACAAACTATTTATTACCTTGGGACAACCTACAGTAATGGGGACTGTATCATGTCTCACTACCCTTTTGCTTAAAATTTTCCAGCTCATAACTGGCTATCACTTTGAAAGATTGTCTGAATTATGTGTTCTATACCTACCCTAGTTGGGAATAAGTGAAACTCAATGCATTTTAACAAGAGCAAATGGAACCCCTTTATTATAGAATAGGAGAGGGACAAAATGGGAACCTACAAATAGATGTAAGTGAAAAGGTATGGATTGTATTACACAGAAACCTGGTGCACCTCTTCAGTGATTATAAATTGAACTAGGGGCGCCTGGGTGGCTTAGTCGGTTAAGCGACCGACTTTCGCTTAGGTCATGATCTCGCGGTTCGTCGGTTCGAGCCCCGCTTCGGGCTCTGTGCTGACTGCCAGCTCAGAGCCTGGAGCCTGTTTCAGAGTCTGCGTCTCCCTCTCTCTCTGACCCTCCCCTGCTCACGCTCTCTCTCTCTCTCTCTCTCCTAGAAATAAATAAAAATATTAAAAAAAATAAATTGAACTAAATTTTTGAATTTTAAATGTTGAATGTGTGTGGGGCCCTGGGTGGCTCAGTCACTTAAGCATCTGATTCTTGATTTTGAGTCCGGCGTCAGGCTCCACGCTGAGCATGAAAACTGATTAAGATTCTCTCTCTCTCTCTCTCTCTCTCTCTCTGCTCCTCCCCCACTCAAGCTTTCTCTTTCTCAAAATTAAATAAATAAATAATAATAATAAATAATAAATAAATAATAAATAATAAATATTGAATGTGCCTTGTATTCATAGGGTAAACCCTACTTGGTCATGATGCATTACCCTTTTTACACAAATTCTAAGTTTGCTAAGTTCTATTTGATAATATTTTGCTGAGAACTTTTGCTGTTTTGCAATTATTTTATCTTTCCTCCCTTTCTTTGTTCCTCTAAGATTTCTCTTATTGCTCTGTCTCCAGTGTATTGATTTGAACACTCAGATCATTTGTTTTAACTGCAGCTCTTTCCTGGTAAGTTTATTTAAAACTACAGCTATTTCAGGGGCGCCTGGGTGGCTCAGTTGGCCAAATGGCTGACTTCTGCTCAGGTCATGATCTCGCAGTTCATGAGTTCAAGCAAGCCCTGCATCAGGTTCTGTGCTGACAGCTCAGAGCCTGGAGCCTGCTTTAGATTCTCTGTCTCCCTCTCTCTCTGCTACTCCCCCACTCATGCTGCCTCTCAAAATTAAATAAACATTTAAAAAACTAAACCTATCTCTCTTATTATTCTTTTTGATTTGTAGTTTTTCTTTATTTTTTATTGTTTCCAAGTATTCCATAATTTCTCTCATGATTTCCTTTTGAATCCAAAGTTTATCTAGTATACTTCACTTCATATTTAGTAATACTTTCTTTTTTTTTTAGTAATACTTTCTTAAATTTCCTGATATCTGGTGATTCTAAAGCTCTCCTTTTATTATTTATTTCTAACCTCAGTGCAT
This sequence comes from Hyaena hyaena, assembly GCF_003009895.1. Lineage (NCBI taxonomy): Eukaryota > Metazoa > Chordata > Mammalia > Carnivora > Hyaenidae > Hyaena > Hyaena hyaena. The sequence goes on along the minus strand of NW_024080642.1, from coordinate 8,108,246 downwards.
TATGGTTTGTAGGACACATTTGGTTCATATGGTTCATATCAAGGGAAAACAGACACACTCGCCTTTAGAACTTACTGAGATCTCCTTTGTGGCATAGTTTATAGTGATATTTTCTTTTCGTTTATAAGGGTGGGTATTCACTGTTAGGTACTGATATAATATGTATAACAAACTCATACTTAATCATTTCCATTTACTGTATTTTCTTCTGTATTTTTTTTCTCACTTAATGCTTCCCATTTAATAGGTCTTTCTTTCTGAGATTGGTTTGAAAGTCACACATTCTATTTTGAAAGTTAAGATGTTTTCTCTTACCTCCAAACACATGATTTTAATTTGTACCCACAGATTTCTTAAACACATTTCTAGTTTCCCCTAGAAAGACAACTTACTTATCATGCCCTCCTGCCCGTATACTCCCCTACTCAAATCCACTATAGAGAATTGACACAATCCAGCATTTTTGAATTTTATTTCAAATGTTTTTTATATTTTGCCTTTGCTCTTTCAGTCAGAAATAAACTCTGTTGTGCTATATTCTCACCCTATTTCTCATAACTCTTGCATCATCTCCCTGGATATGCTTTTTATTTCTTATTTGAGTACTTCATTTAAGAGTGTTTTCAAGGTAGGTCTTTGTCTGAAGAACTTTTTAAGCTTTGTATAATTGAGAATAATTTCATTATGCCCTCAAATTTAAGCAAATATTTGTATGTACATCAATTTTAAAATTTATTTTCTTTAACACTTTTCAAATATTATTCAATTGTCTTCCTTTATCCAGTCATGTTGATACATTTAATTTTAATATTTTTATTGTTCCTTTGTACGTAATCTCTTTCTCTCTGGAAAGTTAAAATGTTCTCTTTGTGATGTTCTTAAAGAGATTTTTAAAATTACGTTTGTTTGGAAATTCATGGGCTCTTTCACTCTAAATTTGTGAATATACTATATTTCTGGAAAATCTATAACCATTACTTCTGAAATATTTCCTTCCCTCTGCTTTTTTCTGTCTTTTTATGGAACTCTGATTTTCTAGATGTTGGCACCTTTAATTATATCCTCTATCTCTCTAGCTCCCCACCCCGTTATTGTTTATATTTTTATTTTTCACTGCTTGCTGCCTTTAAAAGAGTTATACTATCTGATATTCTGGTTCACTGATTCATTCTTTACCTGTATCCATTCTGCTCTTTATCTCATCTGTTGAATGATTTACTTCAACTAGTATGTTTTCAAAACTAATATTTCCACTTTGTTCTTTTTATATTTCATATTCTTAATATCCTCCTTAATATCCTTGAGTATATTCATCAGGCTTATTTTAAATCCTAACTCTTTTCTAATAATTTAGATTCATGTGGTATATGTTGTTCACTTATTTTTATTCCATTTGTACTCACAGATGTCAGCTTAATTTCACATGTGAACTCATAATTCACCAGGATTATTTTTTACTTTTTATTTAAAAAAATTTTTAATAGTTTATTTATTTTTGAGACAGAGAGAGACAGAACACGAACGGGGGAGGGACAGAGAGAGAGGGAGACACAGAATCCTAAACAGGCTCCAGGCTCTGAGCTGCCAGCACAGAACCCGATGCAGGGCTCGAACCCATGAACTGCGAGATCATGACCTGAGCCAAAGTCAGACGCTTAACCGACTGAGCCACCCAGGCGCCCCTCACCAGGATTATTATTACCCTCTTTGATAATAGGTATTCAAGAAGAGCAATAGGTCAAGCCCTAGCTTCTGTCCCTCTAGGCACTCACCTGACAGAGGAAAGGACAGGGTGATCCCTGGAGAAGCCAGCACAAGGCTTGTGCTTCTTTCATACTAATGTAACATCAGCTGGGAAAATGGCCACCAAATATAGAGTACATTCCCCAGGCCCTGCTGCAGCCAGGTGAGGACAAGAGACCAAGTTCTGGCCAGTAGGATATAAATGGAAGAGATGTGTGCCATTTCTCCAGATTTTGTCCTTAGTGGGAAAAGTTGAATCCTCCAGTTGACCCTTCCTCCCTTCCTACTGGTTGAAATGAACACCAAGGCACAAGTTTAATGGGTACGGAACCATTCTTTGAGGGTAGCAGAAACCCAAGAGAGACATAACTTGGATGCTTGATGATTTTGTAGCCAGTATCTCATACCTGAACTACTTCCATGTGTGTGAGAAAGAAATAAAGCCCAGCTTTTTAAAGCCTTTGTCATTTGAAGTTTCTCTATTATAATAGCCAAACCATGGGCATTTTCCCCACAGAGTTCCAGTTTGGTAGGCAGGAAAAATACTGATAATTTTATTTCATAAAAGAGAAAAACAGACTCATATGAAATAAATAGAAGCACCTAGGTTAAGATGTGGGACTCCTGGACACCAATCTAGGACTCTTTCCTCCCAAAACTCTGCAATGAATTTGTTCCATGGCCTCAACTTTAGATAGTGGTTTTATATACTCACTTTCAGGCTGCATAGGGAATTGTGAATTTTCCACTGTAGAAATAAAACTCATGAGCCTTGGCCATCTTTGATTTGGTCCTGGTTGAGGTTAGAGGCCATAAGTTTCAAGAGAAAGAACCTTGAGAACATACAAAATTCCTTTATTGCAAATGTGAAAATAATCATTCACAATCAGCTATGACTTAAGCAGATAAGGAAGAATTTCAGAGAACAGCTACACACTATTTGCCATAATATTTAATTTAAATTTATTTGTCTTCTCATTATAAATTGTTCATAAGTCTGTTTACTGACAACACAGATAATTCTGTATTGTTGAGAGCTTTGATTGATTGATTGATTGATTGATTTTTGAGAGAGAGAGAGAGAGAGAGTGCAAATGGAAGAGAGGGACAGAGAGAGAGAGAGAATCTTTAGCAGGCTCCATGTGGAGCCTGACACAGGGTTTGATCCCATGACCTTGGGATCATGACCTGAGCCAAAATCAAGAGTAAGATGCTCAACAGACTGAGCCACAGGGACCCTGAGAACTTTGTTTTAATAATTACAAAGATTTTTACCTTGAGGCAATAAGTGTTTATATAATTTCCTATTTTTATATGAAAAAAATAAAGTGTATATGTGTATATATGTATATAAATACACACTTTATTTAAAATATATACTTATATTTTATAATATCTTTCTCTATAATATATACTATAAATATATAGTATATGTTTATACATGTACTATATATACTTTATATATAAATATACATATTAATAATATATAAATTAAATTATATATTATAATTATATATATACACATTATATTAAATTATATATAATCATATATAAAGTAAATAATTATATATTATATATTAAATTAAATACAGATATATATTTAAAGTTGTAAACTCTTTGCCATCCAATATTGACCTTACATGCTAATATTTTGATCATTAACTCCCTTTCCATGACCTGACTAATAGAATTTTAGTGAACTAGAATCAAAGTCTGCACAGACTTTTAGAAGTGTAAACATTGCAAAAGACATTTCTCCTTGTGAAAAGTGATAAGTAAAATACATGAGTAAATAAACTCAACACGTTACCTTTAAAGCATGATGCAAAATCTTAATTTCCTTAACAGTATCAATCTCATGAAGGGATTCAGGGAGGAGAGGTGTCATAAGACATATGCGGGAGTCAGAAGTGAAAAGGCTGAGGTAGAGATTTTTGTGAAGTTCCTCATTAGAGGGGATGGAGGACACCTGCAGTGAAACTACAGAAGTCACTGGCCCCAGGAAAAGAAGACTTTGCCCCTGAGAAATCTCGCCAGGGCACACTTCATGTCTTTGTTCCGCAGGCTGTAAATGAAGGGGTTCAGCAGGGGAGTTACTACTGTGTACATGACAGCAGCTGCTGTATCCTCTTCTATGGAGTTGGAGGAAGACGATGACGGGCACAGATAAGCCCTGATCACTGTCCCAAAGAACAGAGCAACAACAGCAAGGTGGGACCCACATGTAGAAAAGGCTTTGTGCCTTCCCCGCGCAGAGGGGACTCTGAGGATGGCGGAAACAATGTGGATATAAGAGACCAGGATGAGAATAAAGGGGATTAAAATGACTGCTCCCCCCAAGAAGAGAAGCACAAGTTCATTGACCTGCGTGTCAGAGCAAGACACCTTCATCAGAGGTCCCAGATCACAGAAGAAGTCAGGAATGATCTTCTTAGAGCAAAAGGAAAGTCGAAAGATGAGGAAAGTGTGGGTCATGGCAACAAGACTCGTAAGGACCCAGCAGGCGGTAACCAGGAGGGTGCAGCGCCGGCGGCTCATGACTATCGTGTAGTGGAGAGGGTGGCAGATGGCCACATAGCGGTCATAGGCCATTGTGGCCAGGAGAAAGATGTCCATGTCCCCAAAAGTCAAGAAGAAGTAGAGCTGACCCAGGCATCCTGCGTAGGAAATGGACCTGGTCTGGGTCTGGATATTCACCAGGGCCTCGGGCACGGTGGTGGAGGTGAAAAGGATGTCAGCACAGGACAGGCTGGCGAGGAAGAAGTACATGGGCGTGTGAAGACGTGCGTCAGTGCCGATGGCCAGAACAATGAGCAGGTTCCCAGCCACGGTGACCACGTACATGCACAGGAAAAGCAGGAAGAGGATGCGCTGCTGCTCCGGCCGCTCTGAGAGTCCCCAGAGGAGGAACTCAGAGATGCTGCTCTGGTTCCCTCCTGCCATGAGCCCGGAAGCCAGAGAAAGAGACCTCCAGTGAGACCCGTTAAAGCTCTCTAAACATACCTTCCTCTAGATGATTGATAGACATGCCATTCTCTGAACAAAAGAGAACAAATGACCATAATGTATCTGTATTGATCACATAGTGTGTGCACGGTACATTTTTATTAAAACTTACTAAATACAATGTGCTAGGAAGTATGAGAGACACAATTTAAGAGAATTAAGGTAGATTTCTTTCTTGGTTTGTTTCTCTACACTCCTTTCTGTCCCAGATTTCTTTAGTTGCAATTTCTGTTTCTTCAGCTGTACTTTCAAGGACATCAAGAAGTTTTCATTCGTTTACTCATTTATTTATTCATTCATTCCACAGAGTCTAAGCACCAGCTCTGGACCTGGTAGAGTGCCAGGTAAATAGGACACTGATAATTTTACCTCTGGAGAATTTTCAATCTAATGGGATAGACATAACTGCCTATGTTGAAATCCTATAGTTTTTTTTAATGTTTTTATTTATTTTTGAGAGAGAGACAGACAGAGCACAAGTGGGGAGGGACAGAGAGAGAGGGAGACACAGAATCCGAAGCAGGCTCCAGGCTCTGAGCTGTCAGCACAGAGCCCAATGTGGGGCTTGAACTCATGAACTGCGAGATCATGACCTGAGCTGAAGTTGGACACTGAACTGACTGAGCCACCCAGGTGTCCCTAAGCTCTATAATATTTTTATTCAGGGTTCTGTACCCATTCAGTTGCCCACAAATCACTCTCAGATCCCAGACTATCATTCTGGGCATGATCCTTCATGCCCAAACTTTCATATTATCTGTTCTGCCAGAAACCAACTTAACAATCAGCTATTTAATAAAGATATGTAGAGGTAACTCTTCTTCAATTATGTAGGATGAGAAAAAAAAGAAACTATAATCTCCAATCTCCAAAACTAGTGGTCACACACACACACACACACACACACACACACACACACACGTTTCTGAGACAAAGCAGACTGAGGCAGAAAAAGAAGACTTTCCAGGCCGTAAATGTAGTTCAAGATCTTAGCAGATGGATGAGGGCAGCATATGGGGCCAACTCTTGAACAAAGGCCAGACAGTAGGAAGCCCTAGACAGGATCAGAGATGGGGAGGATAGGCTTCAAGTGTGAGATGGAGGACAGATTGTAATCTAAGAAAATGTTAGAAAGGAAACTAAGAGTCAGATTTGGGAGTGTTTAGAATGGAGTAAAGAATCTGGAACTTTATTCTGTATGTTATAAAGACCACAGAAGGTATTTTGGAAAGGAAGTGGTCTCAGCACTCGAGTGGGCTCAGTACACGAAAAGCACATTCCTTTCCCATGTGTGGAACCAATGGAGGGTTAGTCATGGAGTCGGTCAGTCAGATGGAGAAAAAGAATCATCTTCGTTACTGAAAAAGGCCAGGTTGGAGAATCTATCTTAGCTGTGTTCACGAAATGAATTTTGTAATACTCCTCCAAAATTAAATCTATTTTCCCTTTCACAGCCTTAGCTGGACAATCATGGGCCACTGCAGAGGGGAAGACCTGCCCTTGTAAAACATAAAATGTGGAAGAACAATAAAAAAAGTGAGATGTTTCTGAAAGTTATCAGATTCCTAATGAGAACAGAGAAGCTGAGGCCCCAAATTCAGCATTTAGAGAAGTCACTCCAGGTATAAGGAGAGCAAAGGGCCAGGGCTATTAGTCTAGAAAGACACATCAGACATAAATAAACTTCTGTCATCCAATGTAGATCAAGTGATTAAAAAGTAAATAAGAATAGTGGCACCTGGCTGGCTCAGTTGGTAGAGCATACGACTCTTGATCTGGGGTCATGAGTTCAAGTTCCAAATGGGGGTACAGTTTACTTAAAAAAGGTTTATCCTTGGGGCACCTGGATGGCTCAGTTGGTTAAGTGACCGACTTCGGCTCAGGTCATGATCTCATGGTTCGTGAGTTGGAGCCCGGGATCAGGCTCTGTACTGACAGTTCAGAGCCTGGGGCCTGCTTTGAATTCTGTGTCTCCTTCTCTCTCTGTCCCTTCCCTGCTTGACCTCTGTCTCTGTATCACTCTCTCAAAAAATAAATAAACATTAAAACTTTTTAAAAATTTTATCCTTAAAAACACTTTAAAAAGTAAGAACAGAGAATACTAAATAAAATAAGATGTATGTGAATATATGCATATAAATATGTATATGTAAATGTGTATATATAATGTATATCACGGTGCTCCAATAATAGTAATAAATACACTTTACTTTCAAGTTCCTATAGAACTTCTTTTTAAAAAAAAAAAAGTACACAAGGCACAGAGATAACTTCAAAAAATTCCAAAAGGCAATAATAATTCAATTCTCTGATGAAATTGCAACAAAAATAGAGATTAATAACAAAGTCAAAAAATAAAAATAGCCATTCAACCTCGGAAAAAAGTTTCAAATATCTCTATTAAATACCTCTCAACCCAGCAAAAAAAAAAGAGAACTACAAGCCAATATCCTTGATGAATACAGATGCAAAAATTCTCAACAAGATCCTTGCAAATCAAATTCAACAGCACATAAAAAGAATTATCCACCAAGATCAAGTGGGATTCATTTCTGGGTTACAGGGATGGTTCAACATTCGCATTTCAATCAATGTGATACATTACATCGACAAAAGAAAAGATAAAAACCATATGATCCTGTCTATAGATGCAGAAACAGCATTCGACAAAATACAGCATCCCTTCTTAATAAAGACTCTAGAGAAAGTTGGGATAGAAGGAACCTACTTAAACATCATAAAAGCCATCTATGAGAAGCCCTCAGCTAACATCATCCTCAACGGGGAAAAACTGAGAGCTTTCCCCCTGAGATCAGGAACACGACAGGGATGTCCACTCTCACCACTGTTGTTTAACATAGTGCTGGAAGTCCTAGCATCAGCCATCAGACAACAAAAGGAAATAAAGGG
>NW_024080642.1:8078105-8095971 GCF_003009895.1 Hyaena hyaena | reverse complement strand
AGTGGCTAAAATGAGCAAATCAGAGAACACGAGATGCTGGCGAGGATGTGGAGAAACGGGCACCCTCTTGCACCGTTGGTGGGAATGTAAACTGGTACAGCCCCTCTGGAAAACAGTGTGGAGGTTCCTCAAAAAATTAACACTAGAACTCCCCTATGACCCAGCAATAGCACTGCTAGGAATTTACCCAAGGGATACAGGAGTGCTGATGCATAGGAGCACATGTACCCCAATGTTCAGAGCAGCACTCTCAACGATAGCCAAAACATGGAAAGAGACTAAGTGTCCATCAACGGACGAATGGATCAAGAAGATGTGGTTTATCTATACGATGGAATACTACATGGCAATGAGAAAGAATGAAATCTGGCCATGTGTAGCAACATGGATGGACCTTGAGGGTGTTACGCTGAGCGAAATAAGTCAGGCAGAGAAGGACAAATATCGTATGTTTGCACGTATAGGAGGATTAGAAGGAAATTGACGGAGGACCAAGGGGGAGAAGAAGGGCAGAAATGGTGGGGGAAAGGGAGAGAGGCAAACCATGAGAGACTCTTGAAGGCTGACAAAAACTGAGAACTGATAGATGGAGGGGGGAGGGGGGATGGGCATGGAGGAGGGCACTCGTGGGGATGAGCACTGGGTGTTATGTGGAAACTAATTTGACAATAAACTATTTGTAAAAAAATTAAAAAAATAAAAAAATTAGATTTAAGAATTAAAAAAATACCTCTCAGGTCCAAAAGAGAAATAAAAATCTAAATTTCAGAATTGTTAGAAAATAATAATAGCAATGCTACGGACCAGAATCTATGCAATATAATCAAAGTAATCAAAGGAAAATTCATTGCATTAAATACTTACATGAATAAGAGTAAATAATACATGAATTAAGCATCTGACACAAAATGAACAACAAAAATAAACTATATATGGACAAGATTAAAGCAAAAGTGGAGTTTACAATAAAAAACAAATAAAGTAAAAAGAAGACAAAACAACAACAAAACAGCTCTTTAGTCTTTTTCCACAAGTGGTGCCGGGACAACAGGGTATCCATCTGCAAAAGAAGGAATTGGGACCCCCTACCTTAGACCAGACAAAAGGAACTCAAAATGGATCAAAGGCCTGGCTCTAAGACTTAAAAATATAACAATGTTAGAAGAAAATACTGGCAAAAATCTTCATGACTCTGGATTAGGCAATAGTGTGTTAGATATGACACCAAAGCACACTCCAAAAACAAAACAAAACAAAACAAAACAAAACAAAACAAAAATTGCATCTCATCAGAACTGGAAACATTTGTGACAGGTCTGGCGGGTCTGGTAAAAGACACCAAGATGGTGGATCGGACTCCATCTTATAACCGCCTCAGGACTGTCTCGCCACCAGCTTCCTGCTCCCGGTTGCCGGCCACTGGTTTCTCAGAAGACACGTCACCTCAGCAGAAACGACACTCAACCCAGGAAAAGCGAGACCAAATAAGGAAACCTGTCCTCGCGGGTCTTGACCCCAAACACAGTCCTATATATACCCCTCTCCCCAGTCTCAGAGTGCGACTTCCCTGGCTTGCTTCTACCCCAAGCCAAGGTACCTTGCCGAGAATTCTTTACAATAAAGGTGTGCTTAGCCCATTCTCTTGACTCCTTTGTCTCGGTTTTGAGCCTCTTTTGTTCACCACCCTCCGTTATCTCAACCTTACAATTTGTACTTCAAAAGACACCATCAAGATTGTGAAAAGATAACCAGGGGCGCCTGGGTGGCTTAGTCGGTTAAGCGTCCGACTTTCGCTTAGGTCATGATCTTGTGGTTCGTGGGTTCGAGCCCCGCGTCGGGCTCTGTGCTGACTGCCAGCTCAGAGCCTGGAGCCTGTTTCAGAGTCTGTGTCTCCCTCTCTCTCTGACCCTCCCCTGCTCACGCTGTCTCTCTCTCTCTCTCTCTCCTAGAAATAAATAAAACATTTTTTAAAAAAATTAAAAAAAAAAATGTGAAAAGATAACCCATAAAGCGGGAGTGAAGAGCCTAAATAACGCCATTTTAAAATTAAGACCCCCATTAAAAGCAACCTCGGGCTGCACATAGCAGCAGTCTCAGAAAAACTGCAGATTGTTCAAGGCCGAAACCACTCTCCAATTAGCCAGTCAGAGGAGGTTAAAAACATTCCTGCGGGCTGAGACAAGGGCTGCTCCCCTGTGCCTTAACTCCCCTCATAATTGGTCATTTTCAAAGGAGTCTCAAAAGGCCATAATTGGGCTCCGCCAAAAGTAACGGACACCTCACAGGTACTGAATGGTCAAAGCTGTTGCTAGGGGTGTTATACAAATATGACTGGTGTACAACATGAGTACTGTAACACCCCCATCCCTTACCCTTAAAAACCCTGCTCGCTATTGTTCGGGGCTCCCCCCTGCTGCTGCTGCTGTGTCAGTAAGCGGATGAGACCCTGCTCAAGCTTGTAATAAAGACCCTTTTGTTCTTGCATGGGTATTGGCTTCTGAGGTCACTGGGGACTCTTGATTCAGGCACAACAGGAGAAAATTTTGCAAATCCTATATTGGATAAGAGATTTTCATCTAGAATATAAAAAGAAAAATTACAACTCAGAAAGACAACTACTACAATTTTAAAGTGAGCAAAGGATCTGTGTAGATATTGCCCTAAAGAAGATAATCAATAAGCACACAAAAAATGTTCCATATCATTAGCCATCTGGGAAATGCACATCGAAACCACGAGACACCACTTCACTATCCTCTAGAATGGCTACAATCAGTAAGTCCAATAAGGTGTGTTGTGGAGGATGGGTAAAAGTTGGAACCCTTATACATGGCTAGTGCAGATGTAAAATGTGTCAGTATCTTTGGGAAACAGTCTGACAAAAGGCTTCTTAAAAGGCCAAACACAGAATTACCCATATGACCCAGCAATTCCACTCTTAAGTATATGCAAGAAAAATGAAAACATATATCCAAGTAAAAACTTGTGCACAAATGTTCATAGCAGTATTATTTATAACAGACAGAAACTGAAAATGACCCAGATGTCCATCAACTGGTGAATGGATAAATAAAATATAGCATATCCATAAAATGAAACAATATTTGGCATTAAAAAGAAATGAAGCACTTCTACATGCTACAACATGGGCGGGCCTTGAAAACATTACACTAAGTAAAAGAAGCCAGACACAGAGAACAACATATTGTATAATTCAGTTTCTATAGAATTTTCCAAACAGATAAATGTAGAGAGACAGAAAGTAGATCAGTGGCTACCTAAGGCTTGGAGGGATAGACAAGTGGGGGTGACAGCTAAGAAGTAAGTGTAGGGTTTTTTCTGGGGTGATGAAAATATTGTAAACTTATTATGGTGATTGTTGTACAACTCAGTAAATACAGAATATGATAAAAGCCATTGAACTGTACACTTTGGGTGTATTGGATGGTATGTGAATTGTATAAACTGAAAAAAATCAATATAAGAGGTAAGTCACTTGTTAACCTAATCAAGCATAAATAAAGGGTTGGAGTAAGGAGAGAAACAACAAATAAACTAAATAGGGGGACATAAACTGAAAAAAGAAATTATTTAAAATCACAAACTACTTAGCTAGAATTCATGGAAATCAATGTGTAATTCTAGATGAAGTGAAGAATCTTTGGAGAATGCAATGTATCAAAATTAACCCTGGTACAGGTGAAAAGTATAAGCCAACTACCTTCCACAAAGAAAAATAAATGTTGGGGCACTTGGGTGGCTGAGTTGGTTAAGTATCTACTCTTGATTTCAGCTCAGGTCTTGATTTCATGGTCCATGAGATCGAGTCCCACATCAGGCTCTGCACTAACACAGAGGTTTTTTTATAGCACAGTACTATAAATGTGTTTTCCTTATGATCTTCTTAATAACATTTTCCTTTCTCAAGCTTACTTTGCTGTAAGAATTCAGCATATAATACATAGAACATACAAAATATGTGTTAATTGAATGTTTATGTTATGAGTAAGGCTTCTGGTCAACAGTAGGCTGTTACTAGTTAAGTTTTGGGGGAGTCTAAAGTTACATACAAATTTCCATAATGGGGCTTCAGCACCCCAACCCTGGCATTCTTCAGGGTCGAATGTAATCCTCCTTCAGGGACAGTGGAAAACAGCCACCAACAAAAATATAATATAGCATACCTGTCAATGAGCCGCTCCCTAAAGAAGTGTCAGGATCATCCAGTTGAATAGGAGATCCCACAAACTTTAAAAAGTAGACAATTTCTTTTCCTTTTCTTTTTTTTTTTTTTAATTTATGTATTATTTTGACAGAGTGAGAGAGAGAGACAGAGAGAGACAGAGAGAGCAGGACAGAGAGAAAGAGAGAGAATCCCAAGCAGGCTCTGTGCTGACAGCACAAAGCTCAATCCCAGAACTGTGAGATCATTATCTGAGACAAAATCAAAGTCAGAGACTTAACTGACTGAGCCACCCAGGTGCCCTGACAGGTTTTTTTTTCCCTACTCAGATTATAGAAAGAGAAGGCAAACTTCCAAAATCTTATTATAAAGCATGGACAATGCTGATTTTAAAATCTGGTAAGTATTGTACCAAAAAAAAAAAAAAAAGATTTCTGGAGGACACAAGAAAATCAACTGAAAAACAATAAGACTAGTGAGAATAGTAACATGTTGTAGAATCAACATACACAAATCAGTGTATCCATATATAAAAAAAATATCCAGTTGTAGATATTGTGAAAGAGAAGAACCTGTTGATAATAGCAACCAAAAAAGGTAAAGTACCTACGAGGGAAAAAAAACAACACTTAAAAACAAGTGGTTAAGCTCCGTATAAGGAATACTTTACCACTCCAAGTAAAGCATTGATTCAGGTAAGAATAAAGAGGATCTCAAATGGTGTTAAAGGCGTTCAATGAATGGTTCATGGGGAACTGGATATTCGCATGATGCCAAATTAACACCATGCGGATTTTTTCCTGGTCACAAAAGGGGAAAATATGACTTTCCAATGGAGGAATCAGGTTATCCTTTCACAAATCCAGTGGCGAATCTTACTATCGACCAGCCATGGCGCACAATATAACACGATGTGCTTTAGCCAAAAACATTTAATTTAAATGTTACCAAAGTGCTAGCAATAACTTCCAGTTACAGAAATACAAGATGTCTAGGAGTAAGCCGTCTCCAAATGGAAACACTCACACGAAGTCCCAAAGGTAGGACACCACAGCAATGCCTCAAAAGCAAAGGCTTTTATGTGCAAATGAGTCACCAGAGCACAAATGTCAATGCAGATTTGCATTTCAGTGGTCTTGGGGAGGGGCGTGTCTGAGAATCTGCATTTTTAACAAGAGATGTAATATGATATCTATAATTTACTTTACAATATTTCAGCAGTAAAATGTGGATTTGTAAAATCTACATAAGGTATAAATAATATTAACATGGAGATTCCAGAAAAGATCCGCTTTGAAAATACAAACTTGAAATTTTCTCCAAAAATTGAAATGAAAGAGACAGAGATAAAAATAATGGGAAAGGTAATACAGTTAGAGAACCAAATTCCATCTAGGAATTTAAGAAACCCCCTAAAAAAAGCAAAATATGTGAGTTTGATGCAAATTATATTAAATTGGAAAGAGTCCTGCATTTGAAAATCTAAATGGTTCTCTAAATTCTGCACATAATTATTGAAGGATAAAAGACCCACAAATTGCCATATCCTGGAATGTTTAAATTTCAAAGAAAAACATGTATCAGTTTTAAGTAGTAATCTACATATATTGAGAGCGTACTCTCCAGAGCACTTTCCAGAGTTTACTTGTTATTGTCTTGTTTAACCTTTACATCACACTACAAAGTAGAAACTATTAGTGCCATTTATAGAGGAGACTAATGTTTAAAATTTTTAAGTAAAAAAAAAAAGTTGTCTAGTTCACGTAGTTTTAAAGTGGTGGAATCAAGACTCAAACCCAATTCCTTCAAAATTTAAAACCTCTGTTCTTACCTTTGACCACATCAAGTTGCACCCCCTCATCTCCTGCTCATCTCATCTCATCTCATCTCATCTCATAGCTTCTTCCTCCCCCTTCAAAGAGGAGCTTGTGCCTTCAAGCATTAAGGTACAGCGGTCATTCAAGCACAGTGTGAAGTAAGTGCCAGGAATGTGTGAGCAGTTGAGGATACAGAAAGATGATATAAAGGAGGCTGGATAAGAGAAGATATATATGACAGATTTTCTCCATTCTAGCAAAAACAAGCTAAAAGTAGAAATGGGGAAAAAGTCCCAGGAGCAACAGCAAAAATCCTAAGTGCAACAAGTAATGTGTGAGACCTATAGGAAGAAAACTAGAAAATTGGATGGAAGAAAATCAATCAAGGTACAAAAAATGGAAAGAAGTACCATGTTCTTAGCTTGGAAGAATTTAATAACATAAAATTATTCCCCAAATCGTAATCAAAATGTAATACAATTCCAATTTAAATACTGAGTCTCAACATTTACATCTCAGCTCAAAATCTTTTCCTCAGCGACCTTTCTTGGCAACTTCAGTTTAAAAAGCCACTCTCTCGGGGCGCCTGGGTGGCTTAGTCGGTTAAGCGTCCTACTTTCGCTTAGGTCATGATCTCGCGGTTCGTGGGTTCGAGCCCCGCGTCGGGCTCTGTGCTGACTGCCAGCTCGGAGCCTGGGGCCTATTTCAGAGTCTGTGTCTCCCTCTCTCTCTGACCCTCCCCTGCTCACGCTGTGTCTCTCTCTCTCTCCTAGAAATAAATAAAAAAATATTTAAAAAAATAAAAAATAAAATAAAAAAAATAAAAAGCCACTCTCTTTTGGGGTGGCTAGGTGACTCAGTCTGCTGAGCGTCCGACTTTGGCTCAGGTCATGATCTCACGGTTCTTGGGTTCGAGCCCCGCTTCGGGCTCTGTGCAGACAGCCAGCTCAGAGCCTGAAATCTGCTTCGGATTCTGTGTCTCCCTCTCTCTCTGACCCTCCCTTGCACATGCTGTCTCTCTCTCTCAGAAATAAATAAAACATTTAAAAAAAATTCTTAAAAAGCCACTCTCACACCCATCAAGTGCTCTCTCCATCCTGTGGGTGATGCTCATTAACTTTGTGGCACTCACTCTGTGCTAACATTGTATTGTTCACATGTTTCTTTTTCCTTGGTCTTTTTTTCTCTCCATGAATTTACTTGTTTGGCTTGCTCACAACCTTGTTGCCTCAAAGAGGGGTGCACATAGGTTAAATATGCACTTGTAACTTGTAATAGGGGGTTGCATAGGATGCTACGTGGCACATTGAAGAGATATTCAATTCATCTTTGTCGATGAGGGAGGGGGTCCTTTAGGAAGTTACATCTGAGCTGAGGCAAGAGAAAGCATGGGATCCTCGGTGCATGGAAAGTGCAGAGGAAGGATGTCTGCACCATAGAAAGAGGAGAAAACTATGCCTCATTAAATCCTGTTTTGAAGAACACAGTTTGGATGTTCATGTTAATAATAGAGGGAAATGCATTATTAGTATTAAAGTTGTTTTTTAAACATGCTTGGACAGTATTAAGTGCACACACTTGCAACATCACAAGATACAATGGGAACCTGATCCGAAGTGGGGTGTGTTGCCCTGTAATGGTGGAGCTCCCCATCACAGCAGTCCCCAAACAGAGGAAGGACAGCATTTCCCGGACGCTGGTGAGAGGATCCCTGAAGTGAAGGAGGGATGAACTGGGCAGGCTTCACAGCACCTCTAAGTCCCATGCTCCTTCCATTAACAAAAGGAGGGCGGGAGGAAAGCAGACTTACCTTTGCGAAGTGACAGGTCATTGTCATGAAGGACAGATCCTGCAACTGGGGAGGATCCGGGAAAGCTCTGAGTCTCAGGGGAGGAGAGTGTGCAGACTGAGCAGGGCAGAGCTGCATGGCAGGGGCTGCGCTGTCCCTGCTGCCACCTACCCCAGCAAGCAGCAGACTGGAGCGGGGACGAGGGGAGGGTCACCCTGAGGAGCCAAGGAGAGCAGGGCCTGGGTCCCGGACAGGACAGGGACAGCAGGATGCAGCTATCTCTGAGAGCCGCGTCCCCTTACCTGGAGAGGGCAGGACCCAGCCCACTGAGCCTCGGACCTGGCTCTGCCAGACCCTCACCCCGAGTGGAGAGCGTTTCCTGTACACGAGGGGCTCCGGGTGGCTCAGTTGGTTAAGCCTCTGACTCTTAGTTTCCTTTCCACTCAGGTCATGATCTCATATTTGTGAATTCCAGCCCTGCACCAGGCTCCTCCCCTTTGTGTGCTCTCACGTGCTCGCTCTCGCTCTCTCTCAAAATAAATAAATATAAACTTTTTTTTTTTTAAAGAGCATTTCCTGTACATGCAAACTGAGCAGAGTAAGCTCCGGACACAGCCTCCCTGCTGACAAGAAGACAATGGTGCGGGAAGGACGTGTTAAAGTCAAGGAATTTTTAAATTCTAGGGGCCCTGACTCAAACTTCCTGAATCCCCTCCAGAGGCTGGAGATTATGCTAACATCCTATGCTGATGAGGAAGCTGAGGCTCAAAGAGGCTGAGTGAGGTGTCCCAAGGTCTCACACTGAGGAGCAGAATCTGGATCTGCTCTTTACCTTGTGACTCTGAATGCCAGGCATGGGTGCCCTGTGCTGTGGAGGAGAGAAAGACTGGGCAGAACTGACGCTTGTCTCAAATAGCTTCCTACTGGCCAACTGGTTGCCTATTCTGATCCAGGGCTCTCCCACTGACAGTCGGACAGATGCCACCCAGAGCTTCCAGAATTCCTTCCATCAGTGCTTGCCTGACCCCAACCATCTCCCTGTGGCCTGTCCATTCAATGCCACTATTGTCAGTCTGACACTGTGTCTACTCTGTCAGCACCAAATACACAGGCTTCCCTCCACCCCCACCCCCACCCCCGGCTGGATATCTTTAATTGCTCTTCCTTCTGCCTGGATCACCGTCTCCAGCACCTCCTCTCACCCTTGTTCCTTCATTTAAGTCCTGTGCATCCCTGAGGTCTCAGCATAAACATCCCTTAGATGACCTCTCAAGCTTTCTTCAGCTTGCTGGGTGTTCCAATATTAACCTCCACTGAGAGGAGGAGTTTCTCTGTGAGAGAAACGAAAAGCAAGTTTCCCTGAGTTCATATTGTGGGTGGAGGCAAGGGTTCTATCCGCTGACCCTGTATTCAAGAAGTCCAGAACCTCGTATTGCCTGCAACTGGGTAAAAGACCAACTGTAGGCTTGCCTTGACACAGAGGAAGAGGTACGTAGACATTCTGCATTCCCACGCAAACCTGAGACCACCTCAGTACTAACCAAGGGTCAGTCCCAGAGGAAGGAATTCTCAGACAAAACACGGACTCCCTTTTTGATGGTGCCCAACTTTCTGAGTCTCCCCATGGGGACTAGAGTATGAAATTCACAGCCACCCTAAAAGATTTCACCATGGGGTTTTCTGTATGTGAAAGGAAACACTTGTCTCACCAGTCTTCCACCCAGCTTGGGGGGCTGGCTCTAAGCCCTCCTGCTGTCCTTATTTGTGAATGCTTCTTAGATGCACCAGCCTGCAGGGATCCTCCATTGCCCACTTTCCCCCATCACTGATTTACTGTGCCCCGCATTTAGTGACTTTCATAAACTTCCTTGGGAATCTCTTGTCTTCTAGCAGAAAAGACTTAACATGATTCCTCCCAAATGGTGAAAATGTCAACATTTTATTATACTTTCATTATCAAACACTTAGGTCTTTTCTTCCCTATGTGGCTCTGACCCTTTAGAAATGGTGAGGGTGCCTGATTTAGCCTCATGGTCCTCACTGCACCTAGAAGACGCTTGGTCTGTGTTTGTTGTTGCTCAAGAGAGCTGTACTGGGGCTTGTCCCACCCCAGCTGTGCATCTTACCTTGCTGCCTGTGTCTGTCTCAGCCTCTACCAGCAATGGCTCCCTGCCTCTTCTTCCATCCTCTACATTATTGGAAATTAACATGAAAACTCAGAGGCTGTCATAATTCGGAGCAGAGAACATAAAAACATGCTTGTGTCCAGATTGCCTGCCTGTGCCACTGCCAGCCTTTCCTACCCCAGCGGCAGGAAGGCTGCAGGCAGGAGGGCGTTTGGTCATGAACCAGGACATCTGGTGTAACCAGGGTTCTCAGCTCTGGGCCAGGAGGGGACTTGTGTTATTTATCTATTTCTCAGGTAGTCTCAGTATGAGTGCTTCAGGGGTCTTGAGGGAGTTTGAAGCTTAGTAATTGTCCCACACCTTTTATGTCCCCTCAGGGCCAGTTTCTGGGAAGGGAGAATGATGTGGTCCAACAGTATGGGGATTTGTTCTAAAAAAAAAAAAAAAGTTATTAACTGCCTGTCTCTTGGGCCGACCTAGAGAGCCACCCCATCTATCCAAAACATCTCCTGGTATATGAAATGACAGTCTTTAATTGATCCGCAAAAGGCCTCTGCTAAAATTAGGATATGTTGTATAGAAGGAATAACCCTTAGAGGCAGGAGAAAATGTATGAAGCCATGGTCATTATCAGATTTTTTTCTCAGTTTCTATGAGAAAGTCACTATAAACTTGGTGAAGGGATGAGAGAGGAATGAATATTGGAACACGATGGAAGACTCTGAGGACTCAGGGGCACCAGGAACAGTGGGCTCCAGAAAACTCCAGACTCTGGACGTGTTTGCTGCTGCCCCACAGCTCCCTGATGACCCGGGCTCCCCCCAGAGAGGCCCCAGCGCTGGTCCTCTGAGCATGGCAGCTGCACGTGTGATCAGAGCCTAGAGCTGGCACAGCCCCACCTCACCAGCATCCATCCCTGTGGCCGGTGCTTTCCTCCAGGGAAACACTGGAAAGAAAAGCTTAGTCTTAGAATGTGCATAAAGTTGTCTAAGAACTGCTAACCCATAGCACCAGGAAAAATAAAGAAATTACTCGAGTATGTGTTTAGAGTCCCTTTTTGAATGTAGGATGAGGATATATAGTTAAAATACTGTGTCCAAGAATTACTTAGTCTACTTCTCCTGCCCCTTTTCAGTGCGGTTATGTTATTCATTTTAAATACAGTGGGAGTGCAATTGGAATAATTTCCCCAGATTATGAAGCACCCCATGCAAGCAGATATAATCGATATAGGAACAGATACAGTATAGTTACAGGTATAGATATGAAATAAAAAATAGGATAAAATCAACGCAAAAAAGAATGCAAACAGAAACAAATAAACCTAAACTATTTCAAGTGAATAATAGAACCACATAAAAAATGGGAGAAAAACTAAGCCAAGTAGCCCTTGAACATAGTTCAACATAGTATTTTGACTATATACCCTCTGGTTAATGACACATTTAAGTGTAAAAATGATATTTTATTCTTGTTAATGATTTGTTTTCCACAGAGGAATGGGCTAGCAATCCTGAGGCTACTTTATGTAATTCTACAATTATGGATAAGAGCCAGGTTTCTTACTGTTGCAGGAGGAAATTTCAAATATGGAAAGGGGAAGGGCAAGAATGAACCCTGTGTGCTGGACTGGTACTCGAAGTATACTTGTAAACTCATGGTTCTGAGATGATGGGTACATGGGCAGATGGAAAGATAGTAAGTATTTCAGTAGATGATAGCTGATAGACAGATAGATAGATAGATACATAGATAGATAGATAGATAGATAGACCGACTACAGATTGTTTTTTAATTCTGCTAGGAGATAGCTATTTAAACAGTGGAATTATATACTTAAACCTTCATGTTTTCATTTATAAAGTAAAGAACAAAACAATAACTTAACACAAGAACCAGACTGTGTTTTGCTTCCTGCATTCCTTCCCAGTCTTCAAATTTATGTTCTTTGTTAAATTATGCAGATTTAAAATGCAAGTTATTAAATTTGTGCTGACAAAATGCTATTTTTAAAAAAGTATTTTTATATATTAATTTAATTTTATAAACACATTTTCAATAGGAATAACCTAATTGGTTATAGAATTTTAATATTTCTTCTAACATGCCATCAACATGTTGTAGGGAGAAGGCTGAAGCAAGTTTCTTTTTTTTAAGAAATCTGTTATTCCCTGGCACTGAAATTTTTATTCTCAAAAAGATGGTATTCCTATCAATAAAATATATCACTAGGATACATCTAGGGATACTGTCATTAATACTTTCCAGAGTATGGTAAGGATTTCACTTTGGATTCTCTACAATATTAACTTTTACTGCAACTTTAAGTGTTGCTTTTGTTCTATTTGTTCTGGGATTTCCCCCCTCTGGAATGACTATTATTCTAAGTAGGCTTCATGCCCAGTGTGGAGACCAACACAGGGCCTGAACTCAGGACCCTGAGATTAAAACCTGAGGTGAGATAAAAAATCTGACACCTAACAGACTGAGCCACCCAGATGCCCCAAGAACAAGAACTATTTTTTTTTTTTATTCTTATTTATTTTTGAGAGACAGAGAGACAGAGCATGAGCAGGGGAAGGGCAAAGAGAAAAGGAAACACAGAATCTGAAGCAAGTTCCAGGCTCTGAGCCGTCAGCACAGATCCCGACATGGGGCTCAGACTCATGAACCACGAGATCATGACCTGAGCCAAAGTCAGCTCCTTAACCGACTGAGGCACCCAGGCGCCCTTAATTAAAAAAAAAAAAAAATTTAATTTGCATCGAAGTTAATTAGCATATAGTGCAACGATGATTTCAAGAGTAGATTCCTTAATTCTCCTTACCCATTTAGCCCTTCCCCTCTTCCACAACCCCTCCAGTAACCCTGTTCTCCATATTTAAGAGTCTCTTATGTTTATGTCCCCCTCCCTGTCTTTATATTATTTTTGCTTCCCTTCCCTTATTTTCATCTGTTTTGTACCTTAAAGTCCTCATATGAGTGAAGCCATATGATATTTGTCTTTCTCTGACTGACTAATTTAGCTTAGGATACTCTCTAGTTCCATCCATGTAGTTGCAAATGGCAAGATTTCATTCTTTTTGATTGCTGAGTAAGACTCCATTGCATATATATACCACATCTTCTTTATCCATTCATCCATCGATGGACATTTGGGTTCTTTCCATACTTTGGTTGAGAGTGCTGCTATACACATTGGGGTGCATGTGCCCCTTTGAAACAGCTCACCTGTATCCCTGAACTACTACTATTCTTAAATTAGAGTTCCACATTCTTTCCAACACCCGACATTTCTCTTCTGTTTTATTGTTTTCAATTCTATTTTTTAAGTATTTATTTTAATTCAAGCTATAATATTATTGTTTTAAACTCTTTTTATAATTTTCACCCAGAAGGACTTCTGAAGTATGTCCTACACATTACTAATTTTTTATGTCAATTCTGCCTAAAAAGTCAACTAAAATTTTATATTTTTGTTTTTAGTCATTTCTCTTTTCTCTTTCCAGATCAGTTTCATTTTCATCTAAATTTGTTTCTGATTTATATTTCTTCATGTCTTAAGAACATTAAAAAATTTATAAAAAATTTGTTTCCTATCTTAAATTGTTTGCAAGTGTAAGTTTTTCTTATAGTATTAAGGTTTTGCTCTTTGTCTTACTCTGCAAATACATTTCATAAATCATTCCTTTAAAAGATGTTTTTTTGGGGGGGAAGGGGCAAGATGGTGGAGAAGTAGGGAGCTCTGTACTTGCACTCACGCCCATACCTCACGCGGAAAAGATCTGAAGCCATAGGACACCTTACAAAACCCAAGAGATTGGGAGAAAAAGGACGCAGAATCCACCGTGAAAGCCTTCTAATGTGAGTGCAAACTGGGGAAGATAAAATCGGGCTGGGATCGGAGACTCCAGGGACAGGGGTGATCCCCCCCTGCGGGGAGTGAGAGGGGGAAAAGAGACAGTCCGAAACAGAAAAACCTCCGCTCCGGGCATAGAAAACCCGTGCGCGCCAAATACCTGCGCGCCAGGTCCCTGTGCCCAACTCGTCCCGGAGGGGCTGAGCTTGCGGACTGCTTCTTTGTGCTGGCTCCGGGCTGGCTGCACTTCTAGAGTAGCGGCGCGCCTGCCGCCATTGTCCTCCTGGCGGGCTTGGACCCCTGGGGGAGCCACGCGCGGGCACCGGGCGTGCGCGCTCCTGGCTGGCTGGGGCTCTAGAGGGAAGGCAAAGACCTAAAAGCTGGGAGATTTGCCCGTGAGTTCATGTTTCGGGTGACGAGACATAGAGGGACCTGGTTTTCCTCACTGCAGCCGGCTCGGTGCGCCCTGCAGGCAAGCCCCCTCCCATGCTCGCCAGCCCCACCCGCAGAAGGGAGCAGCAATTCTGGCTCCATCCCCAGAGCTCGGCAGGAGGCTTGGAATTGCCCCGAGGGGATCGACTGCGAAGTTGTGTTGTGTCTACGGCAATTTCAGCAGGGCGCCCTTGGACTGGGATTTGGAGACTGGGACTGCCCTGGGTTGAAGAGGGCAACCTACTTTGGCTGTGCCCCCGGTAAGGGGAGTTTACACGCCCAAAAAAGTGAGGCGCAGCACTTGGTTCAAGAAGGGACTGGAGCGCCGCCACTCGCCTCCCCACAACCGCCAAGGCAGAGCTCCCGCCTGACGCAGTGGATCACGCCACGCCTTTCCCTGCTTGAGAGCTGCCCTCCCCCCACTTTTCTTTTCTTTTTTTTCCCCCAGAACACTGACCTGATTAACTCTGGTCACCGGCTTGCTTCGACAATCACATTTAGTCCATTCTGTAGATGTAAATTCTATACCTACCGACCTTTTCATCTCTTTCTCTCAAAGTAATTACACTATATAGTTTCTCTGGATAACACCAGCGTCCTTCTCTCACCTCTCCAACCATATTCCACCCTTTAGCTCTTTGAAAAAAGCTTCTTATCCCTTCTGCTTGTTCATTCTATTTCCAATTTTGCCTCATACCCTCCCTGTCTTCTCTCTCTTTCTCTATGCTCTTCAACCAGCACTGCATACACCCGGCTATTTAATTGTAGCTGGGATATCCAGTTATATGCTTTAAACCGTTCTTTGTCCATCGGTTTTCTTCTTTTTTCCTTTTCTTTTCTTCTTTTTGACCTTTTTATGTGTTTTTTATTTTCTATTATTCGCCCTTCCTCCTCTGTCTTTTCTCTTAACTTTTTCGTTTTCCCTCTCGCTTTGCATGTTAGTTGGATTTGTCTGTGCGTTTGTGTGCCCCTGCTCCCTGTGTGTTTGTCAGTCTGTTTTCTTCCCCAGGGCTACCTCAAGAAACAAGCCAAAGTACACATGGTGGAGAGTCCCAAACATCACTACGAGTAGGAAAATAAAATAACCAAGGTCTCAAAAAGAGAGATCAAGAGATACCATTCAAAAAACACTCTCTGAAAGGAAAGGCCCTGGAGAGTTGAAGACTCTTCTTGGATACAGTAGTGCTCTCAGGTGCAGAGAGCATAACAGGTCTTTAAGGCTAGCAAGAGCCAGAAAGTTAACTAAAATGATGAAACAAAAAAGCTCTCCTCCAAAGAAATTCCAAGAAGAACTGACAGCTAATGAACTGCTTAAAACAGATATAAGCAGCATAAATGAACAATATTTTAGAATAATAATCATAAAATTAATAGCTGGGCTGGAAAAAAGCATAGGGGACATCAAAGAAACTATGGCTACAGAAAAAATGGAGAATAAAAATAGGCATGATGAATTTAAAAATGCGATAAATTAGATACATAATAAATTTGAGGCCTCCAATGCATGGATTAAAGAGGCAGAAAGGAGAATAAGTGATTTAGAAGACACAATTATGGAAAAACAAGAAGCTGAAAAAAAAGGAGACAAACTGATCCAGGAATATCAAAGAAAGTTTCGAGAGCTCAGTGACACGGTCAAACGCAACAATATCCGTATCATAGGAATCCCAGAAGAGGAAGAGAGGGGGAAAGGTGTTGAAGGAGTCCTGGAACAAATTATAGCAGATAACTTCCCCGACCTGGGAAAAGAAGTAAACGTTGAAATACAAGAGTCTCAGAGGACCCCCTCAGACGTAATCTGAATCGACCTTCTGCAAGGCATATCATAGTAAAAATGGCAAAGTATAAGGACAAAGAGAAAATTTTGAAAGCAGCTAGGGAGAAAAGGGCCCTAACATACAAAGGGAAACCTATCAGAGTGGTGACAGACCTATCTACTGAAATTTGGCAGGTCAGAAAGGAATGGCAGGAGATCTTCAATGTGATGAACAGAAAAAATATGCAGCCAAGAATCCTCTATCCAGCAAGCCTGTCATTCAGAATAGAAGGAGAGATAAAAGTCTTTCCAAATAAACAAAAATTAAGAGAATTTGTCACCACTGAGCCAGCCCTACAAGAATTCCTGAGGGGGACACTCTGAAGGAAATGTTGCAAGGAACAAAGATACCAGAGACACCACCACAAACATGAACCCCACAAAGGACACAAAGACTCTAACCCACATATCTCAATAATAACCCTGAAAGTAAATGGGCTGAATGCTCCAATCAAAAGACATAGGGTAGCAGAATGGAGAAAAAAACCAAAATCCATCTATATGCTGTCTACAAGAAACTCATTTTAGACGGGAAGATACCTTCAGATTGAAAGTAAGGGATTGGAGAAAAACGTATCATGCTACTGGAAATCAAAATAAAGCAGAAGTAGCTATACTTATATCAGACAAACTGGAGTTTAAGTTAAAGACAATCACAAGAGATGAAGAAGGGCATTATATAATAATTACAGGGTCTATCCACCAGGAAGAACTAACAATTATAAATGTCTACACACCGAATATGGGAGCACCTAAATATTTAACACAATTAATCACAAACAGAAACAATTTTATAGTTAAGAATGTGCTAATAGTAGGGGACTTTAATACTCCGCTTATAGCAATGGATAGATCAACCAGACAGAAAAATCTCTAAAGAAACAATGGACTTGAATGACACATTGGATCAGATGGATCTGACAGATATATTTAGAACTCTACATCCTGAGGCTAGGGAATTCACTTTCTTCTCAAGTGCACATGGCACATTCTCCAAGATAGATCACATACTGGGACATAAAGCAGCCCTCCATAAATATAAAAGAATTGAGATCATACCATGCACACTCTCAGATCATAATGCTTTGAAACTTGAAATCAATCACAGGAAGAAGTCTGGAAAACCTCCAAAAACATGGATGTTAAAGATTACTCTACTAAAGAATGAATGGGCCAAACAGGCAATTAGAGAAGATATTAAAAAACATATGGGAAAAAAATGAAATTGAGAAGACAACAATTAAACATCTATGGGATGAGGCAAAGGCAGTCCTAAGAGGAAAGTACATTGCTCTCCAGGCCCATTTCAAGAAATTAGAAAAAGTGCAAGTGCAAAATCTAACAGCTCACCTAAAGGACCTAGAGGCAGAGCAACAAGAACGCCCTAAACCCAGTAGAAGAAGAGAAATAGTAAACATTAGATCAGAAATAAACAACATAGAGACCAAAGAAACAATTGAACAGATCAATGAAATCAAGAGTTGGTTTTTTGAAAAAATAAACAAAATTGACAAATCTCTAGCCAGGCTTCTCAAAAAGAAAAGGGAGCACCCAAATAGACAAAATCATAAATGAAAATGGATTTATTACAACCAACCCCTCAGAAATACAAGCAATTATCAGGGAATACTATGAAAAATTATATGCCAACAAATTGGACAACTTAGAAGAAATGGACAAATTCCTAAACGCACACTTACTACCAAAATTCACACAGGAAGAGATAGGAAATCTGAATAGACCCATAACTAGTGAGGAAATCGAATCAGTGATCAAAAGTCTCCCAACAAATAAGAGTCCAGGACCTGATGGCTTCCCTGGGGAATTATACCAGACGTTTAAAA
>NW_024080642.1:8067164-8076022 GCF_003009895.1 Hyaena hyaena | reverse complement strand
ACATGGCAATGAGAAACAATGAAATCTGGCCTTGTGTAGCAACATGGATGGACCTTGAGGGTGTTATGCTGGGTGAAATAAGTCAGGCAGAGAAGGACAAATATCATATGTTTGCACGTATAGGAGGAACAGGAGGAACTTAAAGGAGGACCGTGGGGGAGAAGAAGGAGGAAATAGTGGAGGAGAGGGAGAGAGGCAAACCATGAGAGACTCTTGAATGTTGAGAAAAAACTGAGTACTGATAGATGTGGGGTGAGGGGGGGAGATGGGCACATAAGGGGGCACTTGTGGGGATGAGCACTGGGTGTTATATGGAAACCAACTTGACAATAAACTATTTGTAAAAAAAAAAAAAAAAATTTCCAGTGACTG
Organism: Hyaena hyaena; assembly: GCF_003009895.1. Classification (NCBI taxonomy): domain Eukaryota; kingdom Metazoa; phylum Chordata; class Mammalia; order Carnivora; family Hyaenidae; genus Hyaena; species Hyaena hyaena. The sequence continues at coordinate 8,075,650 of NW_024080642.1, read as the reverse complement.
CACTATTCACAGTTTCAAAGAGTTCTGTCAGACAAACTTAGACACAGGGAAGATGATGTGCTGTGGAAAATGTCATATGACCCCAAACGGCTTTAGTGAAGACAGTGATACTAGTGATAAAAATGCATGTAAAAAGGTTAAATAAAATTGTTTTATGAGGGTGCCTGGATAGTTCAGTCAGTTAAGCCTCCAACTCTTGATCTCCTCTCAGGTCATGATCTCAGGGTTGGAAAGATCAAACCCCTGCGACTCTGTGCTGACAGCAGGAAATCTGCTTAGGATTCTTTCTCTCCCTCTCTTTCTGCCCCTCGTCCCCTCTCAAAATAAATAAATAAACATTAAAAAATGGGTTTTTTTAATTAAAAAAATTTTTATGGATGTTTATTTATTTTTGAAGGAGAGAGAGACAGTATGAGTGGGGAAGGGGCAGAGAGAGTGAGACACAGAATCTGAAGCAGGCTCCAGGCTCTGAGCTGTCTGCACAAAGCCCGACATGGGATTCAAACTCCTAATCCAGGAGCTCCTGACCTAAGCTGAAGTCAGATGGTTAACTGACTGAGCCACCCATGCACCCCTTAAAAATGTTTAAATTGGGGCACCTGGGTGGCTCAGTCAGTTGAACGTCCAACTTCAGCTCAGATCATGATCTAACGGCTCATGAGTTTGGGCCCCACATCGGGCTCTGTGCTGATAGCTCAGAGCCTGGAGATTGCTTTGGTTTCTCTCCCTCCCCCCTGTCTAAATTGAAGAAACATCAAAAAAATTTTTAGTAAAAAATTAAAAAATGTTTACATGAGCAGAGATTTATCCCAGCCTGGATTTGCCAACAGACAACCCAGTTTAGCCTCTCTGACCATCTAGAGGTTTTTCCTCTTTGTGGAGAAGAGTGGTCAAAGATTCTTTCATAAGTTAATGAAAGCTGTAGTTACTGTCCACAGATAATATTTGCAAATATTTTAGTAGTAAATATCATTTTATTCATAGTTCTGTCCAATACCATTGTATAATTCCTTGCCCCTAGTGGGTTCCTAGTAATTGAAATATGGAAGTAGAAAGAAAATCTGGAAAAGAAGTCAATATCAAAATGTGATTACAAGGAAGAAGTAGTATCATGACATGTCATATTATCCAAGTCTGGGGATCCCAAGTCTTGGACATTGGAGCATGATCTGAACATAGGGCAGTAACAACAGAGCATTGAATGATGTGACTTGAAACATATCTAGATCAAAGTGCAGTGAAACAATGTTGTTTTAACATCTCTGGAAGATTTACACAGTTTGATGGAAGATTTGGGAGATGTGTCCAACAACTACAAGAGTAGATCAGGAGTTAATAAAATAGAAGTTAACACTGGGTAAGTATTAACTGACTAAGTACTAACTATGTGCTACATTCTCCTAAGGACACTTAAGCTATTAATATATTTGATCCCCATTAAAACTTTATGGGAATATTAGTAGTAGTAGTGCTACTCCTATTTTAGAGGTGAGAAAGTATATTAAATAACTATCTAGGATCAGGTATAGCCAGTAAGAGGCTGAGCCTGGATGGAGACCCAGCCAGAGCTCACGGTCTTCACCACAGCCCTCCAAGAAAGTAAGTGACCTCTCTGCCACAGAGAGTGCTAAGTTATAGGATAATTACCATAAATCAAACCTGTTATAAGTGTAACACATACATGAAGCAGACTAGATAAACATCTAAGCCCCATACATTTCTATGAGTGCCATCAGCATGCTAGATAAAGTATAGCACCTACAATAACTCTCCTCAAGTCAAACCCTAGAGGAAAGATGAAATAGAATTCTTTATTCTTGCACATTTAACACCACAAAAGCCTCAGAGTAACTTGGAATAAGGACCAGGAAGAAGGACCAGCTGTAACACAGTCATTATATCCCAAGTGGTGCTTCCAAGTTTGTATTGAACGGCAGAGGGGCCCACATTCCAACAAAGAGGCTAGAATAAGTCATCCCAGGGCTTAGAGAAACCTTTTGCCTGACACCATCTTGCCTCTCCTTCCTCTGGAAGAGAACTCTGGGAAAGATTACCCTTGAGAGCCACTGTATCCCCTCAGGAGACAAGTATAGGAGTGGGTCACTATGTCTCAATTATTATTTGGATTTGGGCCTGAATGAACACCTGGGGGAGCCATTTTTCAAAACACTGTAACCGGTGAATATTCACAATTTTCTCGATGCTATAACATGTCTTTCTTCCCCAAAGAAGAAACCAGTCCTCATCTTCAAGCTCCATCCATGAGAGCTCCTGCTATGTCTCCGTTCCACACATGGGAAACGAGGACCTCCTCTTTACAAGACATCCCAGCCCTATCTCCTCCCCACCAAGAATAAAATATTCACAATCCAGCAAGACTCTCCCCAAAATGAATGCCAACAAACACTAGATGCTGGCTGTAAACTTCCCACTCGTGGAAGAGGAGTGAAGGCCACAGGACCAGGACTCTTTCTGGCAGCATCTGATCTGTCTCCCCAGTGAAGTTTCCAGCTCCTGTGGATGTTGAAAAGTCTTTATGACAGTGACATCGAAAGATACAGAGCCAACAACTGCAACACATGTATTATCTTTTTTGACACTCACAAAACCCCCGAGGTAAGAATTATTTTGTCATTTTATCAGGTGAAAAATGGTGAGTTGAATTGCTTAGAGTCACACAGAGAAGTAGGAGCAAAACTGAGACTGATACCTTGGCTTCAGAATTAGATTCTCAAGATTTGGTGGACAAAAGGGAGAGAGAATTGGGGGGGGGGGATGAATCCCTCCCCTTCTGACACTGGTTACCTATGGGCTCTTGTCCATGAAAAGGATCAGGAAGGGGTAGTTTTGATTGAGTTTGTCAGATCTGAGCCCTTTCTGACTCCTGAAGGTAGGTGTGTATGGTGGGGGGCGGGGGGGAGGGGGAGTGGGAGACTTGCAGGAGCCCAATGTCTCATAGAGGAGCTCCAAACCCATCTTGTACTCCCACAGTCAAAAGTGCTTGCTACAGGCCCCTTCAGAAGACTGTCACTTCAGTGTCAAAGTACTGATGGCCAGAGGACTTTTGCTGGTCTTGTCTGCTACCGCTGATGCCAACGGGAGGCACTCTGCCTCTAGTATCTCTGAAAGACTGTCCTCAGCACCGTCACACTCATTTGTGCTCTCAAAGCACAAATACTTCCCAGGAAGAGCAATTAGTGGCCACCATTGCCCGGGAACTGGGCGTCTTTCCCGGGAACTCGAGATTGTCACTGCCTCTGTCATTCACGTTGGTGCGTGTCCTGCTCCTCTTCTGGGGAGGATAAGATTCTGTCACCTCTTTCTTCTGGGCTTCTGCAGGAATCATCTCTCCCCAAGATCACGCCAACATCTTGTTCTGCGCTTCTACGTCCTCAGTCCCTGTGCTCCACACCCCTTTTCTTGGGTTCCGTGTTCCTTTAGTTCCTGCAGTGATTACAACCTCATGCTTTTCTGGTGCTTTTCTTACATTCTTTCACTTTCTTTTTTTTAATTTTTAATGTTTATTTTTGAGAGAGAGAGAGAGAGTGAGCATGAGTGGGGGGGGGGGTGGCAGAGAGAAAGAGAGAGAAAGAGAAAAATCCAATGTAGGCTCCAGGCTCTGAGCTGTCAGCACAGATCCTGATGTGGGTCTTGAACTCATGAACCATGAGATCAAGACCTGTGCTAAGGTTGGACGTTTAACAAACTGAGCCACGCAGGGGCCCCCATTCTTTCACTTTCTAATTTGATCTCCTTGAGGTGTCTCTGTGCACCACCATATTGTCACTCCGAAATGTTGCCCTACTGATCAGTCACTTTGTGTATCTATCCAAATATCAGTTTTATATTAAAGCAAAAGATGCATATGCCTGTTGTCACAAAGAATTAATGCAACCCAAACCCACTATACTGATCCTACTTGCCAACGAATAGAGAACAAAGTGGTCACATTATTTCAAAATCCTCCATCATGTTAACCCAAACTTCTTTTCCAGGCTGACTTTTTCCCCTAATTGTATCCTGTGCTTCTAAAAAAGATGGAGAACTCATTTTTTGTCTAAAGAATCCTGCAAATATATAAATACTTTGCTTTGAAATTTTCTCCATGATAAGGAAATTGGACTCCATCTGCTAGGTGATGATAGACACTGAGTTATTTTGAAGAGACGCACGTGATCACCTTTGCATAGTGTAGATATCTTTTAGGGTCCAGTAAGTAGATGTCTGTATAAAGAAGCCTGCCTAAGAAAGGAAGGAAATAGATAAGAAATGGTGTGGTAGCTAGAAAGAGTTACAAAATTGAAGAACATTCATTGAATAACTGAAAGGACTGAAATATGCTTAATGGTGAGTGGGAAAGAGCTGGTGTTGAAGGAAATCCTGCAAAGAGCAAATACTGCAGCTAAAAACTGGTGGAGCAATAGAGCTGAGGAAACCGAAAAGTTTCTATGCATATGGGATGCATAGATACTTTTCTTCTGAGTCTTTGGGGAAAGTGAACAGGATGGAAGTAAGTGTATGAAAATGATGTTCAGGGCAAATATGAAGAGATACTATCCCTCTCATCCTAGAGATAACTGCTGGTCTACAATGGGTAATGTAGTCCCATTCAGGATGTAGGTACTTTATCTGCATATGAGTGTATTACTTTATGTGTTTAAATTCAAATATATTTGAGTTAAGACGGTGAAGTAGTATGGGGACCCTAAACTTGTCTCATCCCTGAAACACAGCTAGATCAGCATCAAACCATTTTGAACACTTAGGAAATTGATCCGAGGATTAATGCAACAATCGGCATAATTTTAGTCAGAGAACTTGTTAGGCACGAGGTGCAGAGAAGTGACTTGGGGTAGAGAAAAGCCTCGGAGCCATGGAGGATAGGGAGCATTTTCACAGAGAGAGAAAAAGAACAGGGAAGAGTGCAGTGCATTAGGTTCTGCATGCAAAGCACTCCCCTCAAAAGCCGATGAGAAAGAGAGAGAAAGAGTGAAAATATTCACAGGGGACTGGACAAGAAATCTGTTTCCCAAAACCACTGATGGGAGAAAGGGAGAGGGTTTCAGTACCACCTGGATTCTGTAAACAGTGGCACACAGAGTCGGAAGGTTCGGAGCTCAGTGCCTGGTGGTGCTCTGGTGAGGAAGCTGAGAGAATCCCCAGGGGCAGACAGTAGGGTCTGAGGGGTCAATGTGCCACACTGGGAGAAGCAGTTTCCCTGGTTGGATGCATTTGGTAGAGGCCATATAGCCTCTCCACAGGCAAGAATCCCTGTAGACTCCAGAGAGCAGCCGCATTTACTGATATTGGAAGAAAGATACCAGATGGCAGCAAAACCTGGCACCGGCTGTGTGTTGCTATTTGCCATAAACACTGGGCCTCTGCCACTGAAGGATCACAGGAACACTTTCTGGGATGAGCCAGCACCTGGTCATCGCGTGGGGACACCCTCTCCCAGAGAGTGCAACTGGAGCCACAGGGGTCTCTGAAGTGTGGGGTTCTGAAACCCAGCCCCATCTGAGATAAAACTCTGGAGGGAGGTGCCACCCAGCAGGCTGACAGCTTGGACATAGATACGGTACAGGCAGGGAGCAGATGGAGGCCTGAGACAAAGGAGGGGTGCTTGATCGGTGAGCACAGGCTTCCTATGCCAAAATCTAGAGAGCTGATGAAGCCACTTTCACTTCTAGCATGGACTCAAATGCGCACACCACACAGACCAACCCCAGTTAGCTGAGCAGCATCACCAAGTGGAGAACAGAGCTGTTTCACCAAGTGTGCCCACCCATGCCTTCCAGACACACACCCAGGAGACCAGCACAAATCCCTTCCACCTACTTATTAGTCTTCAGACTATAGTGTGCTGCAAAGTTTCAGTTCTAGGGAAACTGGATGTTACTTCATTCAGGTTTAATTCTGTTTGCTGGTTCATTTATGTGTTCGTTTTCTTTGCATCTGGTTTTTCTTTTCTTTTCTTTTCTTTTTTTTTTTTTATCTTTCTTGGATACAGAAAAAGCAAATTATTTTTTTAATTATTTTATTTTATTAGTTAATTTTTTAATTTTTAATTTTATTTAACCTTTTACCCCCTTTCTTTTTTTTCTCTATTCTATCAACAAGCAGATTGCAACACACCTAAGATCTAGCTTCCTTTATTTGATTTGTTTTGTTTTGTTTTTACTTTTTAACTTTTAATTTTTAGTTTTATTAATTTTCTTCTTCCTGCAAAATAACAAGCTGTAGGAATTCACCCCAAATGAAAGAAAAGAAAGAAATGATGGCCAGGGATTTAATCAACATAGATACAAGATGCCTGAACTAGAATTCAAAACTACAATTATAAAAATAATAGCTGGGGTTGAAAAAAGCATAGAAGACACCAGAGAATCCCTTCCTGTAGAGATAAAAGAACTAAAGTCTAGTCAGGCTGAAATTAAACATGCTATAAACGAGATGCAGTCTTTTTTTTTTTTTTTTTGCAAATAGTTTATTGTCAAGTTGGTTTCCATATAATACCCAGTGCTCATCCCCACAAGTGCCTCCTCCATGCCCATCACCCCCCTTACCCCCACACCCATCAGTCCTCAATTGTTCTCAGCATTCAAGAGTCTCTCATGGTTTGCCTCTCTCCCTCTCCTCCACTATTTCCCCCCCTTCTATTCCCCCACGGTCCTCCTTTAAGTTCCTCCTGTTCCTCCTATACGTGCAAACATACGATATTTGTCCTTCTCTGCCTGACTTATTTCACCCAGCATAACACCCTCAAGGTCCATCCATGTTGCTACACAAGGCCAGATTTCATTCTTTCTCATTGCCATGTAGTATTCCATCGTATAGATAAACCACATCTTCTTGATCCATTCATCCGTTGATGGACACTTAGGCTCTTTCCATGTTTTCGCTATTGTTGAGAGTGCTGCTCTGAACATTGGGGTACATGTGCCCCTATGCATCAGCACTCCTGTATCCCTTGGGTAAATTCCTAGCAGCGCTATTGCTGGGTCCTAGGGGAGTTCTATTGTTAATTTTTTGAGGAACCTCCACACTGTTTTCCAGAGGAGCTGCACCAGTTTACATTCCCACCAACAGTGTGGGAGGGTGCCTGTTTCTCCANAGGGTGCCCGTTTCTCCACATCCTCGCCAGCATCTAGAGTTCTCTGATTTGCTCATTTTAGCCACTCTGACTGGCGTGAGGTGGTATCTCAGTGTGGTTTTGAATTGTATTTCCCTGATGAGGAGGGGTGCTGAGCATCGTTTCATGTGTCTGTTGGCCATCTGGATGTCCTCTTTGGAGAAGTGTCTGTTCATATCTTCTGCCCATTTCTTCCTGGGTTGTTTGTTTCTCGGGTGTGGAGTTTGGTGAGTTCCTTATAGGTGTTGGATATCAACCCTTTATCTGATATGTCATTTGTAACTCTCTTTTCCCTTTCCTTCGGTTGCCTATTAGTTTTGTGGGTTGTTTCCTTTGCCATGCAGAAGCTTTTAATCTTGATGAGGTCCCAATCGTTCATTTTTGCTCGATTCCCTTGCCTTTGGGGATGTCTTAAGTAAAAAATTGCTGCGGTGGAAGTCCAGAAGGTTGTTTCCTGCTTTCTCCTCTAGGTTTTTGATGGTTTCTTGTCTCACGTTCAGGTTCTTTATCAATTTTGAGTTTATCTTTGTGTATGGTGTGAGAAAATGATCTAGTTTCATTTTTCTGCATATTGCTATCCAGTTCTCCCAGCACCATCTGTTAAAGAGACTGTCTGTTTTCCATTTGATACTCTTTCCTGCTTTGTCAAAGATTAGTTGGCTGTATACTTTTGGATCCAATTCTGAGTTCTCAATTCTATTCCATTGGTCTATGTGTCGGTTTTTGTGCCAATACCCTACTGTCTTGATGATGACAGCTTTGTAGTAGAGGCTAAAGTCTGGGATGGTGATGCCTCCCGTTTTGGTTTTATTTTTTAGTATTACTTTGGCTATTCGGGGTCTTTTGTGGTTCCATACAAATTTCAGAATAGTTTGTTCTAGTTTTGAGAACTATGCTGGTGCAAATTTGACTGGGATTGCATTGAATGTGTAGATTACTTTGGTTAGTAATGACATTTTAACTATATTTATTCCTCCAATCCATGAGCATGGAATGTTTTTCCATGTCTTTGTGTCTTCTTCAATTTCCTTCATCAGTTTTCTATAGTTTTCATCACACAGATCTCTTGTATCCTTGGTTAGGTTTATTCCTAGGTATTTTATGGTTTTTTGTGCAATTGTGAATGGGATCTGCTTCTTGATTTCTCTTTCTGTTGTTTCATTGTTGGTGTATAAAAATGCAACCGATTTCTCTACGTTGATTTTGTACCCTGCAACTTGGCTGAATTCTTGGATCAGTTCTAGTAGGCTTCTGGTGGAGTCTGCCGGGTTTTCTATATAGAGTATCATGTCGTCTGCGAAGAGTGAAAGTTTGACTTCCTCTTTGCCAATTCTGATGCCCTTTATTTCCTTTC
>NW_024080642.1:8014758-8064115 GCF_003009895.1 Hyaena hyaena | reverse complement strand
GTTTAGGAATTTGTCCATTTCTTCTAAGTTGTCCAATTTGTTGGCATATAATTTTTCATAGTATTCCCTGATAATTGCTGTATTTCTGAGGGGTTGGTTGTAATAAATCCATTTTCATTCATGATTTTGTCTATTTGGGTGCTCTCTCTTTTCTTTTTGAGAAGCCTGGCTAGAGGTTTGTCAATTTTGTTTATTTTTTCAAAAAACCAATTCTTGGTTTCATTGATCTGTCCAACTGTTTCTTTGGTCTCTATGTTATTTATTTCAGCTCTGATTTTTACTATTTCTCTTCTTCTACTGGGTTTGGGGTGCTCTTATTGCTCTGCCTCTAGGTCCTTTAGGTGAGCTGTCAGATTTTGCACTTGTGCTTTTCCCAACTTCTTGAAATAGGCCTGGAGTGCAATGGACTTTCCTCTTAGGACTGCCTTTGGCACATCCCATAGTGTTTGGATTGTTGTGTTTTCATTTTCATTTGTTTCCATATATTTTTAAATTTCCTCTCTTATTGCCTGATTGGCCCATTCGTTCTTTAGTAGGGTGTTCTTTAACCTCCATGTTTTTGGAGGTTTTCCAGACTTCTTCCTGTGATTGATTTCAAGTCTCATAGCATTATGATCTGAGAGTGTGCATGGTATGACCTCAATTCTTTTATATTTATGGAGGGCTGCTTTATGTCCCAGTAAGTGACCTATCTTGGAGAATGTGCCATGTGCACTTGAGAAGAAAGTGAATTCCCTAGCCTCAGGATGTAGAGTTCTAAATATATCTGTCAGATCCATCTGATCCAATGTGTCATTCAAGTCCATTGTTTCTTTAGAGATTTTTCTGTCTGGTTGATCTATCCATTGCTTTAAGCGGAGTATTAAAGTCCCCTACTATTAGCACATTCTTAACTATAATATTGTTTCTGTTTGTGATTAATTGTGTTAAATATTTAGGTGCTCCCATATTCGGTGTGTAGACATTTATAATTGTTAGTTCTTCCTGGTGGATAGACCCTGTAATTATTATATAATGCCCTTCTTCATCTCTTATTATTGTCTTCAATTTAAAGTCCAGTTTGTCTGATATAAGTATAGCTACTCCAGGTTTCTTTTGACTTCCAGTATCATGATATATATTTCTCCCTCCCCTTACTTTTAATCTGAAGGTATCTTCCAGTCTTAAATGCATTTCTTGTAGACAGCATATAGATGGATTTTGTTTTTTTCTCCATTCTGCTACCCTATGTCTTTTGATTGGAGCATTCAGCCCATTTACATTCAGTGTTATTATTGAGATAGGTGGGTTTAGAGTCATTGTGTCCTTTTGGGATTCATGCTTGTGGTAGTGTCTCTGGTATCTTGCGTTCTTTGCAACACTTCCCTCAGAGAGTCCCTCTCAGGATTTCTTGTAGGGCTGTTTTAGTGGTGACAAATTCTTTCATTTTTTGTTTATTTGGAAAGACTTTTATCTCTCCTTCTATTCTGAATGAGAGACTTGCTGGATAGAGGATTCTTGGCTGCATATTTTTTCTGTTCGTCACATTGAAGATCTCCTGCCATTCCTTTCTGGCCTGCCAAGTTTCAGTGGATAGGTCTGTCACCACTCTGATAGTTTTCCTTTGTATGATAAGCCCATTTTCCTCCCTGGCTACTGTCAAAATTCTCTCATTGTCTTTATATTTTGCCAGTTTCACTATGATATGTAGGGCAGAAGACCGATTCAAGTTATGTCTGAGGGGAGTTCTCTGTGCCTCTTGAATATCAACATCTACTTCCCTCTCCAGGTTGGTGACGTTCTCTGCTACAATTTGTTCCAGGTACTCCTTCAGCACCTTTCCCTCTCTCTCCTGGGATTCTTATGATACGGATATTGTTCCATTTGATTGCATCGTTGAGCTCTCGAACCCTTCTTTGATATTCCTGGATCAGTTTGTCTCTTTTTTTGTCAGCTTCTTGTTTTTCCATAATTGTGTCTTCTAAATCACTCATTCTCCTTTCTGCCTCTTCAATCCGTGCATTGGACGCCTCAGTTTATTATGTATCTCATTTATCACATTTTTAAATTCATCCTACCTATTTTTAAGCTCCATGTTGTTTGTAACCATAGTTTCTTTGATGTCCTCTATGCTTTTTTCAAGCCCAGCGATGAATTTTATGATTATTATTCTAAAATCTTGTTCAGTTATGCTGCTTATATCTGTTTTGAGCAGTTCTTTAGCTGTCAATTCTTCCTGGAATATCTTTGGAGGAGAGCTCTTTCGTTTCATCATTTTGGTTAATTTTCTATCTTGTTAGTTTTAAAAGCTTGTTATGCTCTCTTCACTTGTGAGCGCTGCTGTACCCAGGAAGGCTCTTTGACTGTCCAGGGTCTATCCATTCAGAAAGTGTTCTTTGAATGGTATCTCTTTGTGTCTCTTGTTGAGACGTTGGTTATTTTATTTTCTTACTCGTAGTGATGTTTGGGACTCTCCACCATGTGTACTTTGGCTTGTTTCTTGAGGTAGCCCTGGAGAAGAAAAAAGGCAAACACACAGCGAACAAAAGCACACAAACGCACAGACAAATCCAACAAACTTGCAAACTGATAGGGAAAACGCAAAAGTCAAGAGAAAAGAGGGAGGAGAGAAGGCGAATAATAAAAAATAGAATTACATAAAGAAGAAAAAAGAAGAAAAGAAAAGGAAAAAAGAAGAACCCCAATAGGCAAAGCTGGGAGTATGCAGTGCTGGTTGAAGAGCATAGAGAAAGAGAGAAATGACAGGTCGGGGCTGAGGCGAAATTGGAAATGAAATGAGCAGGCAGAAGGAATAAGAAGCTTTTTTCAAAGAGTGAAAAAGTGGAATATGGTTGAAGAGGTGAAAGACATGACGATGGTGTTATCCAGAGAAACTATATAGTCTGATTACTCCAGAGAGAAAAAAATGAAAAGGTAAGTAGGTGTAGAATTTACATCTAGAGAATGGATTAAATGTGACAGTTTAAGCAAGCCACTGACCAGAATTAATCAGGGCAATGCATCCATGTTGGTCTTGCCCCAGCTCCAGTAAAAAAAAGAAAAAAGAAAAAAAAAAGAAGGCAGCTCTCTAGCAGTGATGGGCCTGGTTTGATCCAATGCGTGTGGGGGGAGTCCTGCCTTAGCGGCTGTGAGGAGAAGAGTGGCGGTGCTCCAGTCCTTCTTGAACCAAGCAATGCAACTCACTTTTTTGCGCCCCCCATGTGCTGGGGGGGCAGCCAAGGTGGGCCATGCTCTATATCCCAGGCCAGGCCTCGTTTCCAGATCCCAGTCCGTGTGCCCACTGAAATTGCCAGAGACACAAACTCACAGGCGATCCCCTCAGGGCAGTCCCAAGCCTCTTGCCTTCCCCCTGGGGATTGAGCCAGAAGCCATTGCTCCTGTCTCCTCCAGGTCGGGTTGGCGAGCAAGGAACAGTATCATCCAGGGGTCGCCTGGGACGAGTGTGTCCCGCCTAGGCTCAGCTGGAGAGCAGGAAACCAGGTCCCTCTGTGTCCCGAGCAGAGGTTTTTCTGTTCCCCAGCGACAGGGACAGTGTCTTGAGCAGGTTCGGCCACTCTCTTTCCCCTCTAAACTCTCCGCAGAGGGGGATCGCCCCTGTCCCTCTGTGTCTCTAGTCCCGGCCCAATTTTATCTTCCCCAGTTTGCACTCATGTTAGAAGGTTTTCTCAGAGGACTCTATCTCCTTTTTCTCCCAAACTCCTGGAATGTAAGGGTTCCTATGGCTTCAGGCCTTCTCTGTGCGAGATATGGGGGCAAGCGCAATGTACGGAGTTCCCTACTTCTCTGCCATCTTGCTCCTTTCCCGAGATGCAGTCTTGAATAGATGTCATGATGGCAAGAATGGATGAAGCAGAGCAGTGAATCAGTGAGATAGAAGATAAAGTTATGGAAAATAATAAAGCAGAAAAAAAAGGGAGACAAAGGCAAAATGATTACGATACAAGACAGAGAACTCAGTGATTTATTAAAGAATAGGATCCATATCATAGGAGTCCCAGAAATGAAGAGGAGAAAAAGGGGCAGAAGGTTTATGTGAGCAAATTATAGCTGAAAATCTCCCTAATCTGAGGATGGACACAGTCATCAAAACCAAAGAAGCACACAGAACTCTCATTAGATTAAAAAAAAACTTGGGGCACCTGGGTGGCTTAGTCGGTTAGGCGTCTGACTTTCGCTTGGGTCATGATCTCGCGGTTTGTGGATTCGAACCCCGCGTCGGGCTCTGTGCTGACTGCCAGCTCAGAGCCTGGAGCCTGTTTCAGTCTGTGACTCCCTCTCTCTCTGGCCCTCCCCTGCTCACACTGTCTCTCTCTCTCTCTCTCTCTCTCCTAGAAATAAAAAAACAAACAAACAAACAAAAAAAAAACCCTGACCATCATCAAGGTGTTTCCTACTCAAATTCACAAAATACGCAGACAAAGAAAGAATTATGAAAGGAGCAAGGGGAAAAAATTCCTTAACCTAAAAGGGAAGACAGATCAGGTTCATAGAAATTTGGCAGGCCAGAAAGGAATGGCAGGATATATTCAATGTGCTGAATTAGAAAAATATGCAGTCAAGCATTCTTCATCCAGCAACACTGTCATTCAAAATAGAAGAAGAGACAAAGAGTTCCCATACAAAAACTAAAGGAGTTTGTGACCACTAAACCAGCCTATAAGAAATTTTATGGGGGACTCTTTGAGTGGAGAAAAAAACAAAATAAAACAAAAAATACCAAAAGCAACAAAGATTTGAAAGGACCAGAGAACATCACCAGAAATACCAATCTTACAGGCAATACAATGGCACTAAATTCATACCTTTCAATAATCACTCTAAATGTAAATGAACTAAATTGACCCATCTATATGCTGCCTGCAAGAGACTCATTTTAGACCTAAAGACACCTGCAGATTGAAAGTAAGAGATGGAGAACTATCTATCATGCTAATGAGCATAAAAAGAAAGCCAGAGTAGCCATACTTACCTTAAGCAAACTAGATTTTAAAACAAAGACTAGAACAAGAGATGACGAAGGGCATTATATCATAATTAAGGGGTCTGTCCACTAATGAGATCTAACAACTATACATATTTATGCCCCCAACTTGAAATCACCTAATATATAAATAAATTAATCATAAACATAAAGAAACTCACTGATAGGGCACCCGGGTGGTTCAGCTGGTTAAGCATCCAACTTCAGCTCAGGTCATGATCTTGTGGTTCATGGGTTCGAGCCCTGGGTTGTGCTCTGTGCTAATAGCTTAGACCCTGGAGCCTGCTTTGGATTTGTGTCTCCTTCTCTCTCTCTGCCCCTCTCCTGTTCATGCTCTCTCTCTCTCTCAAAAATAAATAAACATTTTAAAATTTTTTAAAAAGAAAAAGAAAATCACTGATGATAATATCATAATTGTAGAGGACTTTAACACCCCACTTACAACAGTGGACATATCATGTAAGCAGAAAATCAACAAGGAAAGAATGGTTTTAAAAAGACTTAACAGATATATTCAGAACATTTCATCCTAAAACAGCAGAATACACATTCTTCTCAAGTCCACATGGAACATTCTCCAGAACAGATCACATCCTGGGTCACAAATCATCCCTCAACAAGTACAAAAAGATCAAAGTCATACCATGCATATTTTCAGACCACAACGCTATGAAACTTGAAATCAACCACAAGAAAAAAATTGTAAAGACCACAAAAAGTTGGACATTAAAGAACATACTACTAAAGAATGAATGGGTTAACCAAGAAATTAAAGAGGAAATTTAAAAAGTACATGGAGCCCAGTGAAAATGAAAACATGACAGTCCAAAACTTCTGGAATGCAGCAAAAGTGGTCATAAGAGGAAAGTAGCAATAGCAATCCAGGCCTTTGTAAAGAAGGAAGAAATCTCAAACACAACCTAATCTTACCCCTAAAGGAGATGGAAAAAGAATAGTAAATAAAGCCTAAACCCAGCAGAAGAAAGGAAATAATACAGATTAGAGCAGAAATCAGTGATATCAAAATAAGAAAAAAACAGTAGAATAGGTCAATGAAAAAAGGAACTAGTTCCTTGAAAAAATTAACAAAAATGGATAAACCCCTAGCCAGATTTATCAATAAGAAAAAGGAAAGGTCTCAAATAAATAAAATCATGACTAAAAGAGGCGAGATCACAATTAACACTGCAGAAATACAAACAATAATAAAAGAATATTATGAGGAATTATATGTCAACAGATTGGGCAATGTAGAAGAATCGGATAAATTCCTAGAAACATAAATTACCAAATTGAAACACGAAGAAATGGAAAATTTGAACAGATCCACAACCAGTAAAGAAATTGAATCAGTAATAAAAAAATCTCCCAATAAATGAGTTCAGGGCTGGATGGCTTCCCAAGGGAATTTTACCAAACATTTAAAGAAAAGTTAATACCTATTCTTTTGAAGCTGTTTCAAAAAAATAGAAATGGAAAGAAAACTTCCAGACTCATTTTATGAGGGCAGTGTTACCTTGATTCTAAAACCAGACATAGACCACACTAAAAAGAATTACGAACCAATATCCCTGATGAATCTTGATGCAAAAATTCTCAACAAGATACCAGCAAACCAAATCCAACAATATATTAAAAGAATTATTCACCACAATCATGTGGGATTTATTCCTGGGCTTCTGGTTAGTTCAGTATTTGCAAATCAATCAATGTGATACATTGCATTAATAAAAGAAAGGATTAAAACCACATGATCCTCTCAACAGATGCAGAACAAGTATTTAACAAAATATAGCATCATTTCTTGGTAAAAAACCTCAAGAAAGTAGGGATACAAGGAACATACCTCAAGATCACAAAGGCCATTTATGAAAGACCCACAGCTAATATCATCCTCAATATGGAAAATCTGAGAGCTTTCCCTCTAAGGTCATAACATATACAGAAATGTCCAATCTCACCCTTGTTATTCAACATAGTGTTGGAAGTCCCAGTCTCAGCAATCAGACAACAAAAAGAAATAAAAGACATCCAAATCAGTAAGGAAGAAGTCAAACTTTCACTTTTTGCAGACAATGTGATATTCTACATGAAAAACCTGAAAGACTCCAACTGATAGAACAGATACATGAATTCAGCAAAGTCACAGGATATAAAATCAATGTACAGAAATCAGTTGCATTTCTATACACCAATAAGGAAACAGCAGAAAGAATAATCAAGGAATCAATCCCATTTAGAATGGCACCAAAAAGCATAAAATACCTAGGAATAAACCTAACCAAAGAAGTAAAATATCTGTATGCTTAAAACTATAGAAAGCTTATGAAAAAAAAATTGAGGAAAACGCAAAGAAATGGATAATCATTCTGTGCTCATGGATCAGAACAAATATTGTTAAAATGTAGATACTTCCCAAAGCAATGTACATATTCAGTGCAATCCTTATCAAAAGAATGCCAGCTTTCTTCACAGAGCTAGAATAAACAATTTTAAAATTTGTATGGAACCAGAAAAAAAAATAGCCAAAACAATCTCGAAAAAGAAAACCAAAGCTGGAGGTATCACAATTCTGGACTTCAAGCTGTATTACAAAGCTGTAATTATCAAAACAGTATGGTACTGGCACAATAATAGATAGATCAATGGAACAGAATAGGGAACCAAGAAATGGACCCACAAATCTATGTCTAACTAGTCTTTGACAATGCATGAAAGAATATCCAATGGAAAAAGTCTCTTCAGCAAATGGTGTTGGGAAAACTGGACAACGACATGCAGAAGAATGAACCTGGACCACTTTCTTACATAACACACAAAAATAAACTCAAAATGGATGAAAGACCTAAATGTAAGACAGAAAGCTATCAAAATCCTAGAGGAGAAAGCAAGCAACAACCTCTTTGACCTCAACCACAACAACTTCTTACTAGACATGTCTCCAGCGGCAAGAGAAACAAAAGCAAAAATGTACTACTGGGACCATATCAAGATAAAAGACTTCTGCACAGCAAAGGAAACAATCAACAGAACTAAACAGCAACCAACGGAATGGGAGAAGATATTTGTAAATGACATATCAGACAAATGGTTAATATCCAAAATCTATAAAGAACTTATCAAACTCAACAAACAATCCAGTGAAGAAATGGGCAGAAGATATGAGCAGACACTTTTCCAGAGAAGACATCCAGATGGCTAATAGACATATGAAAAGATGCTCAACATCACTCATCATTAGAAAATACAATGAGATGCCACTTCACACCTGCCAGAATGGCTAAAATGAACAACTCAGGAAACAACAGGTGTTGGTGAGGATGCAGTGGGAATACAAACTGGTGCGGCCATTCTGAAAAACAGTATAGAGGTTTCTCAAAAATTAAAAATATGGCCACCCTACAACACAGGAACCCAATACTAAGTGAAATAAGTCAGTCATAGAAAGATAAATATGATACGATTTCACTCATATGTGGAATCTTTAAGAAACAAAATAGATGAACATAGGGAAAGGGAAGGAAAAATAAGGTAAAAACCAAGAGGGGGACAGACCGTAAGAGACTTAAATACAGAGAACAAACTAAGGGTTGCTGGAGGGAAGGTGGGTGGGGGGATGGGCTAATTGGGTGACGTGCATTAAGGAGGGCACCTGTTGGGATGAGCACCATTGGATGTTACATGTATGCCACTAAATTCTACCCTTGAAACCATTATTACACTGTTAACTAACTTGAATTTAAATAACATTTAAACAATGTCTTAAAAATTAGTATTTACATATATTGTGTAACACACTAAACATCTTAGGGCAACTTGTTTTTTCCTATCACATTATGGTTTTTAAAAATGGTTCCATAGGAATACATTCAGTGTTGAACAATATTAATAAGCTAATGTTGTAAATAACTGACTTATCTGTTACTAAATTTTCTGTATGAAAATATACTTTCTTTGAATATCTTCTTGAACACTGGTGTAAGAATTATCAGGTTTCCTAGATATGGGATAACTGCTTCCCAATGATAAAATGAATTTTTCTTCCCTAACAGTTAGAACTGTCAGCTGCTTGAGGACAAGGATGGTAATTGAATTTTATTTTAATTTGAACTTTTTTTTATTTTGGTTGTTGTCCATATAGTTTCTCCTTCTATGACTTGCTAATTCCAGCCATTACTTTCTACTGGGTTTTTGCTCTTCTTCTTAGTGTGTAGGAATCTTCTGTATTGTGAAAAATAATGTCCTTTTGAAATGTGTGCAGCATATACCTCTTCCAGTCCATGACTCGTCTTTCTTGGTTCTTAATGGTGTCTGTTTCATACAAATGTTTTATTTGGTTCCTTCCTTCCTTCCTTCCTTCCTTCCTTCCTTCCTTCCTTCCTTCCTTCCTTCCTTCCTTTCTTTCTTTCTTTCTTTCTTTCTTTCTTTCTTTCTTTCTTTCTTTCTTTCTGAGAAAGAGAGTGCAGGTGGGGCAGTGGCAGAGGGAGAAGGAGAGAGAACATCTTCAGCAGGCTACACACTTAGCAAGGAGCCCGTCTGTCGTGGGCTCCATCTCACCACCCCGAGATCATGACCTGAGCCAAGACTCAAATTCTTCACTGACTGAGCCACCCAGGTGCCCCCATACAAATGTTTTAAACTACAAGTAGACACATGTTACAGCATTTTCTCTGATATGTTGTGCATTTTGTGCCTGGATTAAAAAATCAATACCCAGCCTGATATCATAAACATATTTCTTCTGAAGTTGGTGAAGCTTTGCTTTCCACAATCAATCAATTAGAACTCATGCTTTGTGTTATTTGTTATGTACGACATCCAGTTGGCCCAGCAGTCTTTACCAACAGTCAGCACAACCACTCCCTGCTGGTTCACCTACCTATTGCTAAGAAATAGTTGGTCTATTTCTAGGCTTTCTGGTCTGTTACACAGATTCATTTGTCAGTCCCTATGTCAGAGCTACTCCACCATATGAAGTGCCAGGGGAAAGAATTTTCATACCTACAGGGCATTCCTCTTTCCTTATGCTTTTCCTCTAGTTCTATCAGCTCTTCTTCACTCTTTGTTCTCCTGCATGAATTTTTGGGTCATTTTACTAAGGTCCATCTGTCAAAGAAACCTGTGGTATTTTGATAGGAATTGCAACATATCACAGATTAATGGAAGAGAATTAACATGTTTAAAATACTGAGTCTCCATAAACAGTGCTTAAGTCTACATTTTTTATGGTATTCTTCTTGTCCTTCAGCAAAGTTTTACAATTGTTGAATCCAGTCTTGGACCTCATTCTTATTTATTTATTATTTATTTAATTTTAGTTCAAGTTAGTTAGAATATAGTGTTGTCTTCTTGGGTTTAGGAGTAGAACCCAGGGATTCATCTCTCTAATATGACACCCAGTGTTCATCCTGAAAAGTGCTCTCTTTAATGCCCATAATTCATTTAATCCATCCCCCCCCCTCCGCCCAGCAACCATCAGTTTGTTCTCTATATTTAAAGGTATCTTATGGTTTACCTCCCTCTCTGCTTTTATCTTATTTTTCCTTCCATTCCCCTATATTCTTCTGCTGTGTTTCTCAAATTCCACATATGAGTGAAATCATGGTATCTGTCTTTCTCTGACTGATCTCATTTCTTAGAATTATTTCTACATTTCTTAAATTTTCTGTTTCTACTGGGAATAGAAATCTTTTAGAAATAATATTTTGCAATGTATTTTTTAATGTTTATTTATCTTTGAGACAGAGAGAGACAGAGCATGAGTGGGGGAGGGGCAGAGAGAGAGAGGGGGAAACGTAGAATCTGAAACAAGCTCTGAGCTGTCAGCACAGAGCCCGATGCGGGGCTCGAACCCATGAACCGCGAGATCATGACCTGAGCTGAAGTCAGACGCTTAACCGACTGAGCCACCCAGGCGCTCTGCAATGTATTTTAAAGTGTAACAACAGTATTGATTTTTCAACATTGATTGATATCAAATAATTGTTCCGAACATTCTTAATTTGTATAGGGAATCTCATGGGTTTCTTCTGTAGACAATCATATTTTCTGTGAATTCTTTCCATTTTGTTCTTTTTCTTTCAGTTCTTATATGGCAAAAATTTCTTCTAGTGTTCTCTTCCTAGGTAGGACAGTGCTTCAGGTGCGTATGCCAAAGGCTCAATATAAGTTCCTTGTTGTATGTGGATATGTGGCCACATCTCCCAGAGACAACACAGCATTGGCTCGAGCTTACAACTCTTGCTCTAAGTTCTTTATCTTTCCCCTACCTCTGTAATACCATTTCTTTCTTTTAGATTTAGTTTTGTGTTTTTTCTTTTCCTTTAATAACTAATATAGATTGTCTTTATGTTTTAACAGGGGTGTACCTATCAACAGCAGCTAAGTCTGTCATGTTGCCGATACTTTGCCTCTAAAATACTATACTTGTCTACCATTTCAGTTAACCATAATTTCTGAGCCAATTCCACTTATTGAACCCTCCCAACCCTGAAATAATATGATCCTGTGTGTATAGGAGAAAGGGCATTTAAGAGAGAGAATCATATTCATTTAGGTGCAGAGATTTAAAAAAAAAAAAACACATACCATTTTTAGGGGAAGATAATTTTAGCTGCTTCCCCTTGTCTACCATATAATTTCAATGTGTACTATAGGAGACACTGTGAATTGGTAGTTAAGTTAATTACAGGTAGATTTAAATACTGAGTTGAGACCTCTTCAGAAAAATCTAGTGAATTACTTAGTATATCCTGGACTACAATAACAAACACATGTAAAATTTATACTAGTTTAAACAGAATAAAGTTATTTCTCTATTATACAGTAGTGCCAGTGGGTGTGCCTGGTGGCGGGTAACTTTTCTGCATGAAGAGTACTAAGGACACAGGCTCATTCCACCTGCAATTCCACCATTCCCTCAAATGGCCCAAAGAGATAGAGAACTTGGAGGAAGACCAGAACTGGAACATACCGATGGATTGACTAGAATTCAGTCACTTGTCACACTTTCAGTGCAAGGATATGTACTAGAGAAAGTGGATTTGGGTACTATCCTAGTAGTCTCTTGACACAGTTAGTATTCCTCAGAGCTCAGATGGATGAAAGGAGGGAACCTTCTTCAGTAGAGAAACAATTAAGAGAGCACTACAATATTTCAGGTAGAAATTGATGGTGGTCAAAGCTAAAGCACTGACACAATAAGTATAAAACTTATGTATATATATTACAAAACTTATGTATGAATTATTTAAAATGAAGAATCAGCAAGATCAGGTGTAGAGGTGAGGGATAACCTAAGTGACAATGCCTGGTTAGCATGCCCTTTGGGAGAACCCATGAAATAAACCTGGTTTTATATTCAAACTATTGAGTACAAACATATTGATGTGTAAAATAATATTCTAAATAATCTCTGTAAGGGAGATAAAAATAAACAATTCTCAACTATTTTGCTGTCTACTCAGGGAGGATGGGCAGAGGATGAGGTTCAGTCAGACATGTTGGTGGGATAACTGCGCATGGAAATATGAGAAGAAAAGACAATCTACACACAGAGACCCAGAGTCTGCTTAGCAGGAGATGAAGCCACAATGGAGTTGGATGGGTCATCAGAAGAAATAATAAAAAAAGGTAAGACAAGGTCAAAGAGAAAAATATGATTCCATAAATTTAAGGGTTTGGAATAAAGACAAAATCTATTGAAGGAGGTGGTGAATATCTATTTTCAAAATTGGCTGCCTGGAGAGTAAACACCCTTTCTTCCTTTGTTACAATCTAACTCCGGTGGCCCTGTGATGTACCACTTTCCACGCCACTGCAGACAGACACTAGGGAACTCCTGGCTCTGGGTTCACTCTCGGTCTGGTCAGTGGAACAATTTCTAATTGTTCACAGTGCTCCAGTACCAACCACCCCTTGCATTGGAGAGTTTTTTGCAAAGAATCTAAAATACTGTCCTTTCATTTCCATGTGTAATAAAATTAGCATGTGATTCTGCCTTCTCCATTAAGTTGTAAGGTATTACAGAGTAAAGACGATGTCATATATGACTACATGGATAAATACACTGTTTTTCACATATTCATAATTTTTTCCACAAAGACTAACAAACTTTCTTTTTTTTTTAAATTTATTTCTAGGAGAGAGAGAGAGACAGCGTGAGTAGGGGAGGGTCAGAGAGAGAGGGAGACACAGACTCTGAAGCAGGTTCCAGGCTCTGAGCTGGCAGTCAGCACAGAGCCTGACGCGGGGCTCGAACCCACGAACCGTGAGATTATGACCTAAGCGAAAGTCGGACGCTTAACCAACTAAGCCACCCAGGCACCCCAAGACTAACAAACTTTCTAACACAGAGAAATTCGGCCCACTGACAAACAGGGATTTTCCCCACAATGTATTGGCTATCTAGGCATTTAGTAAACCCAAGTATAGACACAGAAGCCACAAAAGTAAAAAATCTTGGTTTAAGAACACCATTACATACAGCAAATTCACTAATAATGCTGGATTCCTCTTCCCTTTCTGTTGAAGGATCCATGAGAGGAGACAACCAGTCCTTTACCCTTGGTTTTATTCTCCTGGGACTTACTGGTCAGCAGCAACAGGAAGACATCTTCTTCATCCTCTTCCTGTTCATTTACCCCATCACAGTGACTGGAAACCTGCTCATCATCTTGGCCATTCACTCTGACATTCGCCTTCACAACCCCATGTATTTTTTCCTTGCCAACCTCTCCTTTGTTGACATCTTATTCTCCTCTGTAACCATCCCCAAGATGTTAGCCAACCATCTCTTGCACAGCAAAGCCATCTCCTTTTGGGGATGTCTAACACAGATGTGTTTCATGTTAGCCTTGGGTAACACAGATAGCTATATCCTGGCTGTGATGGCATATGATCGTGCTGTGGCCATCAGCCACCCACTTCATTACACAACAATTATGAGCCCACGGACTTGTGTCCTTCTAGTTGTTGGGTCCTGGGTGGTTGGAAACGCCAATGCCCTCCCCCACACTCTACTCACAGCTAGTCTGTCTTTCTGTGGCAACCAGGAATTAGCCAACTTCTACTGTGACATTGCCTCTTTACTCAAGCTGTCCTGTTCTGACATCCGCTTTAATGTGAAGATGATGTACCTAGGGGTTGGTGTATTCTCCATGCCATTATTATGCATCATCATCTCCTATGTCCGAGTCTTTTCCACAGTCCTGAGGGTTCCATCCACCAAGGGTGTGCTCAAAGCCTTCTCCACTTGTGGCTCCCACCTCACAGTTGTTTCTCTGTATTATGGGACAGTCATGGGCATGTATTTCCGCCCTCTGACTAGTTATGGCCTAAAGGACGCAGTGGTAACTGTGATGTACATTGCAGTGACCCCAATGTTAAATCCTTTCATCTACAGTCTGAGAAACAGAGACATGAAGGCTGCCCTGGGAAAACTCTTCCGCAAAAGAGTCTCCTCATAACCAATGCGAGGTCATATGGAAGAATGCAGTCATCCATTAGGCTGCACTTGAAAATCCAGCCCCAATGTCCTCCCCTCTCAAAAAGCCACCTTCTTCTCCCAGGGCAAGTCCACTCAAGTCTGTAGGCTTCTGTTTGATCTTGTCAGGTTCCAAAGGTGTCAGCAATATGTGGCTTCACCCTTTCAGATATGGAGTATAATTGAGGTACAGTCAATATAATCTTTTGAATATCATTTTTTGTTATGAGTCTCTTTCTAGGTGTTTATGTAATATTGAATTCCCTCATTACACAACCCCATTTATTCATTCCCTTATCCTCAACTATTGCACCTTCTCTCCACCCATAACCTGCCATGTCCACCTTTGGAAAGAAAGTTAAGTTAAGGCTCTGCACTAGTCGATTTTGTAGGCAGCGATACTGGTCTAGCAATCCCTCCCCATCAGTCCACTTTATTCAGATATGGCAAAGTTACATACATTACAGAACTAATGTACTATCCTGAGCACTAGGCAACCAACTTTGCCAGATTGGATCAAAGTACAATCCATCCTATCAGGCTCCCAGGGATTCTGACTTAAAATTAAAAACAGGGGCATCTGGGTGGCTCAGTTGGTTGAGCGTCTGACTTCCACTTGGGTCATAATCTCATGATTTGTGAGATTGAGCCCCATGTTTGACTCTGCGCTAACAACGTGGAGACTGCTTTGGATGGTCTGTCTCCCCCTCTCTCTCTGTCCCTCCCTTGCTCATGTGCTCTCTAAATAAATAAATATTTTTTTCAAAAACATAGTTACAGTGTCTTGCATAGGAATCATCCCTGCACCCAGCCCTTGTAGATGTACCCTGGTTCTGTGACTACTGCATCAAATAGGGTGAAAAAGTCAAGGTAATATGGAAAGAGAATAATCCTTATACCAGTGGCAAGAATTGGACAGTCATAGAACATCTTTCCTCACCTCCTGTTCCCCAGATCCACTAGAGAAACAATGGGGAACTGCTGTAGCCTACTCATGTTCATGTTGAGTGTGAGCACACACTTGTGAATGCACATAAACCAGCCCTTCATACATTTCTCTTTGCCCACTTTAGACAACCAATGTTTATTGCCAGTTCCAATTTTCTATCAAGCTAGTACTCTAAGGAGAATACCTTTCTGCCTATCGTTGGACATTATGGGCTGTAAAATGTGCTACTTGCTATGAAGAAATGATGAACACCCACCCCAAATGGTGTAATAGCTTCTGTTCCAGTTTTTTTACAGCACTCTAAACTTTTGCATCTACCACGAGGTAAGGAAAGCCTGGTCTAGGGTCAGTGTCTTCTTCCAACTAGGACCCAATTGTTGACCCCCAGGGCTACCGATATCAGTTGTCCTTGCCAACTGCAGTCAGGGCCTTGCCCACAGGGAATCTGCTATGCAGCCATCTGCAGTTTCTATCTCTTTTGCTGGCAGACAAAACAGCTCTTATTGGCATTTTATGCCCCACAGGATGCAAGAGAAATAGGTCTAGGTTCAGGCCACCTCTGCCTTATTGCAGGACCACACATCCACCCATTTCATAGACCCAGGTGGCCACTTCAAGTGAGCACTTTAGGATATCAGCTTGTCCATTCCATCCTTCCAAAGCTGGAAGTGAGCTCTTCTGATGGGCTTCAACATGTCATACTTTAATGAGTCCCTCAGATTCTCACACTGATTACTACAGTGCTATGCCTGATATGAACATCTTTTTAATAGTACAGCTTTCCATTGTCCTTCTGCTGGACCCTATATCTAGGCATTGGCCACCACCCATGAGTCAGTAAAAGCCTAAACACAGGGGCTTTTAGAACTGTTCAATCAGTGTCATATTCCAAACCCACAGCCACTGTAAATATTTAACCTCTAGTCATATGTAGCTATAGAACTCTTGAAATGTGCTAGTCTAAATCGAAATGTGTTGTGAATGTAAATTACACTCGATTTTGAAGATGGCAAAATATTAATAACATTTTTAAATATTGATTACATGTGTTGAAATGACAATAATTTTGATATATTGGGTTGAATTAAATATATTATGAAAATTATTTTCACCTGTTTCTTTTTTCTCCAGCTTTATTGCTCATCTTTTCAAGAAAAAAAAAGTCTTACTTTTACTGGTCTTCTTCTTTTTTTTTATCTCTATTTCATTTATTTCTGCTCTGATCTTTGTTGTTTCCTTCCTTCTGCTATAAACTTCTTGGCCTTATTGTATAGTGGCTCATTTTTCTCTTCAGATCTGTTAGTGTTTGCTTGACACGTGTAGGTGCTCCAATGTTAGTGCATATATATATTTACATTTGCTGTATCTTTTTAATAACTGATTTCCTCATCATTGTACAGTGACCTGTATCTCTTGTTACCATTTTTGGCTTAAAGTATATTTTTCTGTATAAGTATAGCTACCCATAGATTCTTTTGGTTTCCACATGTAAAGAATATCTTCTCCATTCTTTCGCTTTGAACATATTAGTGTCCTTACAACTAAAGCGAGCCTCTGAAGGAAGCATATAGTTGGGTTTTATTTTTTAATCTATCCAAGTACTCTATGCCTTTGGATTGGAGAATCCATTACACTTAGAGTAGTTTTGATGGGTAAAGATATACATTGTCATCTTATTGAATATATCATCACATTCTCTCCTGGTCTCCAAGGTCTATGTTGAGAAATCTGATGATAGCCTTTTGGGGGTTCCCTTTTTTGAGAGAAATTTTTTCCTCTTTTTTTGTTAATGAATTTATTTATTTTCAATTTTGCCTAAAATGTCAATTAAAATTTTCTTTGTCTTTATTCATTTCTGACCCCCAATTTCAAGGTCATTTTCATTTGAATTTGTTTCTGTTTTATATACCTCCTTTTTTTCTTGATATATTATAAATATGAAAAAATGGTTAATAAAAATTTTTCCTCCCTTTCTTAAATTGTTTTCGAATATCATTTTTTTCTTCCAAGTACTTACGGTATTGCTCCATTTCCCTACCCAGCAAATATATTTCATAGAGCTTTTAAAAATGTATGTCTTTAGGGCATCTGGGTGGCTCATTTAGTAGGGAATCTGACTCAATTTCAGCTCTGGTCATGATCCCAGGGTCATGGGATCAAGCCCTGCATTGGGCTCTATGCTGGGCATGGAACCTGCTTAAGATTCTCTCTCTTTCCCTCTGCTCCTCCCCAGCTTGTGTATATGCTCTCTCTCTCTCTCTCAAGTAAAAATAATAAAATAAAATTAAATAAATAAAATAAAATAAAAAATATCTATGCCTTTAAAGAAAGGATTTAACCAAGCCTGGAATTAGTCAACAGACCATTAAACTTAGTCCCTTCTTCATTCAGAAGTTTTTCTCGTTGAGGATAAGAGGAAGGTCAGAGGTTTGTTTGATAAATTATGAAAGCTGCAGCCATTCTCCACCAAAAATACTTGCAAATGTTTGATTGTTACAGCATCATTTTCTTCATCATTCTCACATATATCATTGCACAATTCTTTGTCCCTAATGGACACTCAGTAAATAAAACTTGGATGCAGTAAGCAATTCTGACATGTTACCAAAAACAAATGTGATGACTAAGAAGAAAATATAGCCATGGGATGTCATCTTATCCATGTCTGGCAGCCCATGTCCTGGACACTGGGCAAGTAACAACAAGGCCAATAGGATGTATAACTGGAATCATATCTAGAGGAAAATGGAATTAAACAAATGTTGTTTATCATCTGCCATGTACATAATCTGATAGATGCTTTAGTAGAGTTGTCCAAAAATGACAAGAGTAGAGTAGGAGCTAATAAAATAATAGTTAACATTTACTAAGCACTAGCTGTGTGCAAGGATCTGTTTTAAGAACTTTTCAGATATTAATTCATTTGATTCTCATACAAGTTTATGAGGATGTTATTACTTTTTTATTTATATTTTAGAAATGAGTAATTTCATTAAACAACTGTCCGCGGTCAATTATAACCAGTAAGAGGCAGAACCTGGATGGACACTCATCCAGAGCTCACAATCCTCACCATGGCATCTTACAAAAAGGATGTGACTTCTCTGCACAAGAGGTGCTACGTCATAAGGTAATGAACACTAACCGGGGTGTTATAAAGGTGACACATACATGAAGTACACTAAGTATATCTAAGTCCTTTCCATCATTATGAATCTAAAAAACTAAGAGAACTACCATCACCATGTTAGATAAAAAAAGTATAAGTCCCACCTTAACCTTCCTCAGGTCAATGCTGGAGGAAAAATAAAACCTAAGTCTTTTCCTCATCACACTTAACTCCAGAAAGGATTCGACATAGCCTTAAAGAATGACCAAGAGCTCAACTGTAGTACAGTCCTGTGTCCCAAGGGATGTTTCCAAGCTTGTGCTGAACGGTAGAGAGGGGCCAACATTCCAACAAAGAGGCTGGAATAGGAAAGCCCAGGACTTGGAGTCTGAGTTTCTCCTAGGAACTCTCTCACACATCCTTCCTTCTAGAAGAACTCTGGGATCTATTACTCTTGAGAAACACTGTGTCTCAAGGGCACAGCTATAGGAGTGTGTCTTTTGCTCTGACTTGGGACATACAAGGCAAAATCATATTTCAGGACTTATAACTTGGTGAATAAATCACAATTTTCTCTATGTTACAATGGACTCTACTTCCTGAGGAGGAAACTAGATGCCTCATTTTCAGGCTCCATCTAGGATGGTTCCTTCTGCCTGTGCTGCTCCTTGGTTGGGAAATTCAGGCTTCCTCTTTCCAAACTATCCCAGTCGTGTCTCCTCTGCCACAGGATCAGAGAACCAGACATGCACTGTCTTTGCCTATTACCGGAACTTTCTCCAGCATGCTTGCCTCCAAAAAGGAATGCTAACAGGTACTAGCCCAGTCGGCTATAAAGTCCCCATTTGTGGAAGAGAAGTGAAGGCCACATGGACAGGACCTTTTTTAGCAGCATCTGAGGCTCTCCAGTCCAAGCTGTGGATGTTGGAGAAAGTCTTTATGACAGCAGCGTCAAAGGATAGATAGCTGGCAACTAAACTACCTGCATTATCTCCCTTGACCCTACAAAACCCCCAGAGGTAAGAATTATTTTTGTCATGTTATTAGAGAAAAAAACTGCTGAATTGAATTGTCAAAAGTCACACAGAGAGGTAGTAGCAAAGCTAAGATTCACATCTTGCTTTGAAACTAGAAACCAAGCTCTCTAAATAAAGTAGGCAAAAGGGAGATGGAGAGAGAAGAAAGAGAGTTGGAGAGAACCATTCCCTCTGACAATAAATATCTGTGGGCTCTTGTCTGTGAAAATAAGATCAGGAATGGGTTCTGATTTGGTTTTGTCAGGTCTGAGTTCTAAGTCCTGAAGCTGTGTGTGTGTGTGTGTGTGTGTGTGTGTGTGTGTGTGTGCCTGCAGAAGCCCATGTCTCAAAGAGGAGTTCCAAACCCATCTTCTACTCCCACACTCAGAAGTTCTTGCTAACAGCACCCCACCCCCCAAAATATGTTACTTCACTGTCAAAGTACTGATGGCCTGAACTATCAGCCAGAGGACTTTTGCTGGTCTTGTCTGCTACCGCTGACAAGTATGTGGTTTTTGTCTCCTCCATTTTGTTGTAAAGTCTCCCAGAGCAGAGATTATGTCATATGTCACTAAATGGGTGCCTAAAGTATCTTTTCACAAATTTATGATTTTCCACAAAGCCTAACACAGTTTATAGTACATAATATACGAACTTTAATTATCTGTTAAATTATTCAACCTTAGGTGTATAGGTGATGGTGTTGAACTTCAGTGGATTTGCACCTCTGATTCAAGATGACTCACTTTCTAGACATGAGTGTCCAGGGTTAATTGTCAAGTAGACCCACTGACTAATAGGGATTTACCCTGAACATATACTGGCTATCTAAGGAGTCAGTAAGCCTAGGTATAAATGCCAAAAACATGGGAGTCAATTGTGATGGTTTAGGAAGATCATATACAGAAATACTTACTAATAATGCTGATTCCTCATCCCTTTCTGCTGAAGGATCCATGAGAGGAGACAACCAGTCCTTTACCCTTGGTTTCATCCTCCTGGGACTTACTGGTCAGCAGCAACAGGAAGACTTCTTCTTCATCCTCTTCCTGTTCATTTACCCCATCACAGTGACTGGAAACCTGCTCATCATCTTGGCCATCCACTCTGACATTCGCCTTTACAACCCCATGTATTTTTTCCTTGCCAATCTCTCCTTTGTTGACATCTTATTCTCCTCTGTAACCATCCCCAAGATGTTAGCCAACCATCTCTTGCACAGCAAAGCCATCTCCTTTTGGGGATGTCTAACACAGATGTGTTTCATGTTAGCCTTGGGTAACACAGATAGCTATATCCTGGCTGTGATGGCATATGATCGTGCTGTGGCCATCAGCCACCCACTTCATTACACAATTATGAGCCCACGGACTTGTGTCCTTCTAGTTGTTGTGTCCTGGGTGGTTGGAAACACCAATGCCCTCCCCTACACTCTAATCACAGCTAGTTTATCTTTCTGTGGCAACCAGGAAGTAGCCAACTTCTACTGTGACATTGCCTCTTTACTCAAGCTGTCCTGTTCTGACATCCGCTTTAATGTGAAGATGATGCACCTAGGGGCTGGTATTTTCTCTGTGCCATTATTATGCATCGTCATCTCCTACGTCTGGGTCTTTTCCACAGTCTTATGGGTTCCATCCACCAATAGTGTGCTCAGAGCGTTTCTACCTGTGGCTCCCACCTCACAGTTGTTTCTCTGTATTATGGGACAGTCATAGGCATGTATTTCCGCCCTCTGATTAGTTACGGTCTAAAGGATGCAGTGATAACTGTGATATACATTGTAGTGACCCCAATGTTAAATCCTTTCATCTACAGTCTGAGAAACAGAGACATGAACGCTGCCCTGGGGAAACTCTTCAGCAAAAGACTCTCCTCTTAACCAAGTGAGGTCATATTGAAGAATACAGTCATCCATTAGGCTGCACTTGAAAATCCAGCCACAATGTCCTTGCCCTCCAAGAAGGCACTTTTGTTCTTCCCAGCCACTGAATTCTTTTCAGAAATCTTGTAAGTTTCATGAGACATCCCATTGAGATTATAGATATACAGATATTATTGTTCTTTTTTCAGAGTCACAGCAAAGGAATATTGAGATCATGTCCCAGCTATGCTACTGACTAGCACTTCACTTTCATATCTAAATAATAAAATAAGAATGTCTCCCTTGTCTGTCATAAGGTGTGAGGATAACAGAACCTCATGCCTTGAAGGCAGTAAGTCCCTATTGAAATGTTTATTGGATTTTTGTCTATTGGACTGTTTATACTTCATCATCTCTACTTTGCTTGCAAACCTTGAGGGCAAGACCTGTCTTAACACATCAGTCTATTTCTTCCAATGTTAGTCATGAAAGTGCAACCAATAAATACATGGAGGTGAAATAAAGGAATGCAATTGGATAAATGTAACCTGATAATGATCAGGCATGATCAGTTTGACATTAGTTTCCATCCATCATACACCTGGTATTTCTGAAAGTTACTTTTGATTCATTAAAAAAAAATTTTTTTTTTTTTTAGAGAGAGACAGATCACGAGCAGTAAAAGGGCAGAGAGAAAGGAAGATACAGACCCAAAGCAGGTTATAGGCTCTGAGCAGTCAGTAGAGTCCAACATGGGGCTTGAACTCATGAACCATGAGATCATGACAGGAGCCAAAGTCAGATGCTTAACCAACTGAGCCACCCAGGCGCCTCTACTTTTGATCCCTTTAAGAAGGAGAAATTGGGGCACCTTTGTGGCTCAGTTGGTTAAGCATCTGACTTCCACTCAGGTCATGATCTCACAGTTTGTGAGTTTGAGCCCCAAGTCAGGCTTTGTGCTGACAGCTCAGAGCCTGGAACCTGTCTCAGATTCTGTGTGTCTCTCTCTATATTCTCCTCCCTTGCTATTCTCTATCTCTCAATAATAAATAAATATTTTTAAAAATAAAGATAAAAAAGACAGTAGGGAGTTCTGTTGATGGGCTTGTCTTTTTCTGATAAATTGGTGAAGACTCTTACTAGTTTAACCACTTGGGTTTCTTAGTCCTTTCCTGTTTTTGGGTAGCATAGAGTGTCCAAATAATATCACACATATTCCATTTGTGGGGGTGGGAAGAGTTGCAGTGAGGGTGCTAGTTTGTGCTTTGCCCCTCAGCCTGCCTCGTGCTCCCTCATTATATCCCCCCTGAACAATTTTGACCCTCAAATCTTTAAGGTTGCTGAAGGTGGAAGGGAAAGTCATTTCTAATACTGCTGAACATACTCAGCTAACTAATGTGAGTCAAAACTCAGCAGGAAGTTAAAAAAAATAGAAGGGCTTTAACAAAACTAAATTTGACAGTGGCTTCACAGGATGGTCAGGAAGCAAATAACTCTACAAGCAAAACTATTTATCGAAAGGCACGTACTGCTGGGGCACGTGAGTGGCTCAGGTGGTTGAGCATCTGACTTTGGCTCAAGTCATGATTTCACAGTTCGTGGGTTTGAGCCCCATGTCAGGCTCCATGCTGACCACTTGGAGCCTGGAGCCTGCTTCAGATTCTGTGTCTCCCTCTCTCTTTGTCCCTCCCCTGATCATTTTCTCTCTGTCTCTCTCTCAAAAATAAATAAACTTTAAAAAAAAAAAAAGGCATTTATTGCTAAGCAAACACTTTTGTTCCATAATTGGTTAAAATATTGAACAAGGGATGACTGACTATTTTTAAAATTTTATCACTTAAAAATAAAACAGGAAAAAGAAAATAAATGCCCGATCATCAGAGAGAGAAGCATATAGTTCCCTAGAATTTCTTGACAATTTATCTAGAGCAGAGGTAAGACAAAATAGGAGTAAAGAAAAATCTCCACAGTAACTTCCGGGCCTCAATCTTTGAGTATATGAAATAGCATAACTCCAGGGCAAGCTAGCTCTGACTCCTGCAGCTGCAAGCATGCCTGTAGTGTATCTCCAAGCTTTTTAAAGCAAGGTAATGATAATAAACCATCTAACTACTCTCTGAACCAGGCAATATTGTTTCCAATAAGGAAACTGTTTCACAGTTGAAACAAATATTTTTTCTTGTGATCTTGGGTGTATAGAGAAAAGGCCTGTCTTCTGCTGTAATGAACAAGAAACATTCAAACCAGTTTCCTCTGAAGTTAGTGGTAGAGAGATGAGTAAGAACTTTTCAGAATTTAAAATGGGGCTTCCAGACATTCTTAAAGCATAGGAACGTGATGTCCTCTTAATTGATGTCACTCAATATGACCCTCATCTCTTAGGGGTCTCCAATGAAGGAAAAGTTCTCTTGACTTCAGAGGTCCCTATGATAAGCCAGGACCCCAGTGTTTCTGAAGAGCCCCAACCAACAGACTTCAAGCATATAGAACTTCCAGAAAAAAAGAACCAAGTGATGACTTGAAAGAACTTCCTATACCGGATTCTGGATGGATGAAGTCAGAGATCTGACTGATGAGATAAAATGTGATTCCAAAGATGAAAACATTTCCTTAGGGGAAGTTACCAATGATACCTCTAAAAGTAAAAACCTGGAGGAATTCAGTGAAGACGTACAAAGTTCAGGCTTGGATGAAAAGGAACTTTCATATATTAAATATATTCTTACATCACTCATCATCAAGGAAATACAAATCAAAACTACAAAGAGATACCACCTCACACCCCTCAAAATTAACAACACAGAAAACAGACACTGGTGAGGATGTGGAGGAAGGGGAATCTTCTTGAACTGTTGGTGGGAATGCAAACTGGTGTAGCCAATCTGGAAAACAGTATGGAAGTTTCTTAAAAAGTTAAAAATAGAACTACCCCACAACCCAGAAAGTACACTACCAGGTGTTTACCCGAAGGATACAAAAATATAGATTTAAAGGGATTCACACACCCCAATGTTGATAGCAGCATTATCAACAATAGCCAGATCATGGAAAGAGCTCAAATGCCCATTGACTAATGAACAAATGGAGAAGATGTGGTATGTATGTATGTATATACATATGTATACTGGAATATTATTGAGCCATAAAAAGAACAAAATCTTGGCATTTGAAATGACCTGGATAGAGCTACAGAATATTTTGCTAAGTGAAATAAGTCACTCAGAGAAAGGCAAATACTATATGATTTCACTCACATGTGGAATTTAAGAAACAAAACAAACCCAGAGTTGGGGGAAAGAGATCCAAACCATAAAACAGACTCTAAACTATAGAGAACAAACTGAGGGTTACTGGAGGGGAGGTGGGCAGGAGGGTGGGTTAGAAAGTGATGAATATTAAGGAGGGCACTTGTGATGAGCACTGGGTGTTGTATGAACCTCTTCCCCACTTCAAGATTTAAAATTTTCTCCTGGTGTTTTTTTCGTTTTTTTTTTTTTTTAAATAAATTTGAATTTTTTATCTATCTAAATCTAAAATTTATCTCAGAAGAAAGGATGTAGAAACAATGTAATCTTTAAAACAATTTTTGACAGATGGCTTCTGTGCACTTTGCATTCTCCTAGCATAAGAGAATATCTAAAATATTTATGTTCACACCTGTTAATATAATAATTTATGGTTTCTGGTTTTAATATCATGCTTAGGCTTTCTCCACCCTCCAAATTATACAAATACCCTTTTGTTTTATTTTTGTTACTTGTGATGTTTATTTTTTATATTTAAATCCTTAATGAATCTAAAAAGTATTTTCACATATGGTGAGTTGGTACCAAGCTTATTTTCAATCCAGTTAACTAGCCTGTTGGTTTACTGACATTTAGTGAATCATTTCCCCACAAATTTCAAATGCTATCTTTAACACTTTTAAAGATTTATGTGTGGAACTATTCCTTTACTTCTCTTTTGTTTCACTGATTACTCAGGTCCTTGCACTGATACTATATTGTCAATTATTATTTTTTTTTACAATTTTATTTATTTATTTATTTATTTTTAAAATTTTTTTACAAATAGTTTATTGTCAAATTAGTTTCCACATAACACCCAGTGTTCATCTCCACTAGTGCCCTCCTCCATGCCTATCCCCCCCCCGACATCCATCAGTCCTCAGTTTTTGTCAGCATTCAAGAGTCTCTCATGGTTTGCCTCTCTCCCTTTCCTCCACCATTTCCCCCCTTCTTCTCCCCCTTGTTCCTCAGTTAAGTTCCTCCTAATCCTCCTATACACGCAAACATATGATATTTGTCCTTTTCTGCCTATTGTCAATTATTTTAAAAATAAAAATAGCAAACAAAATAAAAATAAAACAAGGAATGCTTGCTTTAAAAGATACTAAGATGTGAGGTGCCTGGGTGTCTAAGTCAATGAAGTGTCCTACTTCAGCTCAGGTCATGAGTTGGAGCCCCACATCAGTCTTTTTGCTGTCAGCACAGATTCTCTGTCCCCCTTTCTCTCTGTCCCTCCCCTGCTCTTTCTCTCTCTCAAAATAAGTAAATAAACCCAAAAATAAATAAATAAAGTTACTAAGATATATTATAAATCTAAAATATTTTTTGGTTGTTCTTATATTCTCCTAAGAGTGCTTTAACTCATGATAAAGTCATTTTNCAATTATTCAGTACATATGTATTGAAAATTCATTAGGTGCTAGGCACTGACCAAGGTTTTCATCCTAGATCAATAACAAGACAAAGCCCCTTCCCTTTTGGAATTTATATTCTAAAGAGGAACACAGACATTAAGCATGTGAGTATATATTAATTGTAGCAGCAGCTCCTAAAAGGAAAATACGTTAGAGCAATGGACTAAATAGTGATATCTGTGTGTGTACTTGTGTGTGTCTGTGCGTGTGCACGCATGCCTGCATGTGCTCTATTTGAGATAGGTCATTAGGAAGGAAGTCTATGAGCAAGTGGCTTGGGGAACAAAAGCTTGGGGAAGGGGTTTCACAATAAGGGAGAAGGAAATATAAATGCCATGAGACAAGAGTATCTGGATCTCCCTGAAACTCAGGGTGGACACATCTCAGGCACAAATTGAGTCTCCTATGATATGTTGTTTATTGGCTTATGAGGAAATGGAATAGGCTTTCTCAATGAAATTCTAATAAGGGCAAATTTCAACATTTAAAAATTAGGGTATATGTCTAAACTATAATTCCTTTCATAAAGGGAGCCCAGGGACAAGGCTGTTGTCCCTTGAAACTATCATGCTGGCTTATAGCAAGATTCTAATGAGGTAGTGGGTATGGTTGCGCATAAAATAAACAAACCAAGAAGGTATACATTGTGATACAAATATGTTTAAACGTTTTTTAAAGGTTTATTCATTTTTCAGAGACAGAGCATGAGTGGGGGAGGGGCAGAGAGTGAGGGAGACACAGAATCTGAAGGAGGCTCCAGGTTCTGGGCTGTCAGCACAGAGCCCAACGTAGGGCTTAAATTCATGGACCGCAAGACCATGACCCAAGCTGAAGTCAGATGCTTAACCAACTGGGCCACCCAGGTGCCCCACATTGTGACACAAATATTAAGGATTATTATACAAAACAGAATGCTATATTTTGAAGTATATTTTAATATTTATAAATGTCTATTGGTTTGTATAATTCTGGTTATTACTAGATTTGGGGAGCTCAACACTCTATATACGTAGTTCCTCCTTGGTCTCATAGAACCAACTATACATTTACTCATGGATGGAAGTACATATTCACATCACTGCTAATAAGACCTTTTGGGGCCTTTAACAAAACCAGGCTACTATGTCTATGTTGGACATCGTGCAGAGGTTACAAGTGGGGGCCTGGTTCTCATACAGCTTTTATTTTTTTTATTTATTTTATTTTATTTTATTTTTTACAAATAGTTTATTGTCAAATTAGTTTCCACATAACACTCAGTGCTCATCCCCACAAGTGTCCTCCTCCATGCCCATCCCCCCTCCCCCTCACATCCATCAGTCCTCAGTTTTTGTCAGCATTCAAGAGTCTCTCATGGTTTGCTGGAGAGGAATTTCTTAACTCATTCTGTGAGGATACCAAAACAGACAAAGACACTACAAGAAAAAAAAAAACTTCATACCAATATCCCTTATGAACATTGATCTAAAAATTCTCAAAAGAAAAAAAAAAACAGTAGCAAACAGAGTTATGCAGTATATTAAAAG
Source organism: Hyaena hyaena (assembly GCF_003009895.1). NCBI lineage: Eukaryota > Metazoa > Chordata > Mammalia > Carnivora > Hyaenidae > Hyaena > Hyaena hyaena. Next base: position 8,036,484 of record NW_024080642.1, on the reverse strand, counting down.
GTTAGACACCATGACCAAGTGGAATTTACCCCTAAAATACAAGGATCATTCCACATAGAAAAATTGATCTCCCTGTCTCCCACAACCCCAGGCTCTGATAAACCATCCTCTACTCTCTGTTACTATGACTGTGACTTTCCTAAAATACACATAGAAGTGAGATAATCCACTATTTGTCTCTGTCTATGGCTAGTTTCACTGAGATCCCCAAGGTTCACTATTGTTATGTAAAAGGCAGAATTTGCTTCTTTCTCGTGACTGAATAATATTCCATTAAATATGCATTATATATATGCATTATAATATATTATATCTTACATATATATTATATGCATTATGTGCATGTATGAGACTATTATATATACAATATTCGCATAAATGCGACTCAAATATATATAAATATATATATATAATAGTCTCATAAATGAAGATATCTTTTCAATGCCCTGTTTCATTTCTTTTGGATATACACCCAGAAGTGAATGAAATTGCTGAATCATAGGGTAGTTCCATTTATAATTTCTTGTGGAGTCTCATACTATTTTCTATAGTGGCTGCACCAATTTATATTCTTACCAACAGTGCACAAAAGTTTCCATTTCTCTACACCCTTGCCAATTTTATGACCTCACGTCTTCTTGATAATAATAGCCATTCTATCAGGTATGAGGTGATATCTCATTGTGGTTTTGATTTGCATTTCCCTGGTGATTAATGACATTGAGCATCTTTTCTGTACCTTTGGCCAATTGGGTGTCTTCTTGGAAAATGTCTATTCAGTTCTGCTGCCTTTTTTTTTTTTAAATCAAATTTTGTTTGTATGTGTGTTTGTTTCATGAGTTCCTTAAATGTTTTGGTTATGAACCCCTCACCAAATACATGGTTTGCAAATATCTTCTCCCTTTCAATAGGTTATTGTTTCACTTTGTTGATTATTTCTTTTGCTCAATTGTACCACAGTCTTTGCAGCACCCAACAGGATGTTCCAATTGGTGCCAAAGCAGAGGACAGGCTCTCATATGCCAACAGAGTGCCTAGAAGAGGTCAGCTCAGAGCTTGGACCCTGGAGACACACTCTCCGGGAAACCCTCTTGCTCATGCTTCCTTCTAGAAAAAAACTCTGGGAAAGATTACTCTTGAGAACCACTGTCTCCTCAGGGCACAGCTGTAGGAGTCTGTAATGAGTCTCAACAATTATTCTGACTATGGCCAGGATGAAGACCTGAGGGAGTCACGTTTCAAGAGATGCTATAACCTGGTAAATAATTCCTAACTTTCTCTATTCTGTGACCATCTTGCTTCCTGAGGAGGAAGCTAGAGTTCCTGTGTTCATGCTGCATCTAGAACAGTCATCCCTTCCGCTCTATCATTAGGAAACTCAAGGCTCTTCTTTCCAAACCATCCCAGTCCTAGCTCCTTCACCTCAAGTACAGAGCACTAGAGACCCACTCTTCTGGCTTGCTACTGGCCCTTTCTGCAGCATGCCTGCCCCCCACAGGGAGGAATGTTAACAAGTGCTGCAGCAGCTGGCTGTGAACTTCCCACTCGTGGAAGAGGAGGAAGGGCACCGGACCAAAACCCTTTTTGACAGCATCTGAGCTGACTCCTCCGTAGGAGGTGCGAATGCTGTGGCAAAGGGTCTTTATGACAGTGACAAATCAAGGATAGATAGCCAGCAACTGTACTACTGACATCATCTCCTTTGACCCTCACAAAACCTCAAAAGGTAAATAGAATTATTTTTGTCACTTTATCAGATAGGAAATGGTGAATTGAATTGCCTAAAGTCACACAGAGATGTAGTAGCAAAATTAGGACTCAAACCTTGGCTCCAGAGCCCAAGTCCTCAAGATCAGATGGCTAAAAAGCAAGAGAAAAATCGAGGACTCTCTCCCTCTGATAATTTCCCTTGGGCTTAGTCCAAGAAAACAGGAGGAGGGGGGTGAATTTGTTTGGTTACATTAGTTCTGTGTTCTCTCTATCTCCTGAATTTATAGTGTGTATGTATGTATGTTCATTATCATCAAGAAACTACAAATCCTCCTTTTACTGCCACATACAATGGTGCATACTCATTGGCTCCTTCAGGAAATTATGTTATTTCATTGGTAAAGCAGCGAAGAGTTGAGTTTTGAGGAGTCTCAAAGCACGCAGACGGTGTCCATTTAGCATGTTTGCTGCTTCCAATGACCAGGGAAAGCACTTGGCCTCTTCTGTCCCTTCTAAACTCCCTTCACACCATTTTATTTATGTTACAGACATTTCAGAGCACAAACACTTTCAAGGAAGATGGTTTTAGTGACCCAACAGTGCCCTTAACTCGGACTTACTTCCTGTGAACTCAAAGCTCTTATTCTGCTTCTAGCATTCATTCTATTGTACCTCCTGGCTCCTCACCCTCAAGCCAAAAGGTCCTTTTACCTCTTTCTTCAAGGATTTTGTATAAATCATTCCGCATTCTCTCCATTCTGACACCCTGACATTCAGCATTGAGGATTTCTATCCTCAGTCCCTGTGCTCAGAAACTTCTCTGCTCCAGTTCCCTGTTTCAGTTCCCCCGCTGATTATGCCAACCACTTCTCTTCTGGTGTTACTTGCTCTTATGTTCTTTAGTTCTTTTTCATTTTATTATGTTGTGGTTTTCCTTGCACCAGATTGTCATTCAAAATGTTGTCTTGTTTATCAGTCATTTAATCTATATACTCAAATACCTGTTTATATTAAATAAAAGTTTGCATTTCTCCACTATCAGAAATAGTGCAACTCATATCCACTATACTAATTCTTAATACCTAATGATAAATTAGAGACTCCTTGCATTGGTTAGAATCTTCCACAATATAAACCCAAACTCCTTTCTGGATTGAACACTCCCTGTCTTGTGCCTGTATTCTCACCTTCTGACAAAAATATATAACATATTTCTGCCTAAACTATTTGTTCTTGAGTTTTTCTCCATGATAAGGAACTTCAAGTTCATCAGTTGGGTGATGGGTAGACAATGAATGGTTTCAGAGACAAACACAATCAAATTTGCATTTTAGAAATATAATTTTGATTTCAGTCAGCAGATGTCTATATAAATAAGCAGGATGAGCATCATAATGGCCCCTGGACCCCCTTTCCCAGTGGAAATAACTTCCATTTGTTCTCAATCTCTTCACAAGAAACACACCCTATCTCCTACATTCGCTGAAAAATGGACTTGAGGCATGAGTGCTATGGCCACCCTCTGGACCCAATTACCATCCAACATGGAAAAATTCATTTTAAATCAAAATGATTTATTGTTGTTAAAACATCAGAATAATGAACAATAACATAACAAAAGTTCATTGTCTAGATTTAGCAAATGTAATAATTTGGTCTATATACTACAATTTTTTAAGTTTATCTATTTATTTTGAGAGAGAGAGAGAATATATCTCAAGCAGGCTGTGCTGGCAGCACAGAGCCCAACACAGGGCTCAATCCCATGAACTGTGAGATCATGACCTGAGCCAAGACCAAGAATCAGATGCTTAATGGACTGAGCCACCCAGGCGCCTCTATGCTACAAAACTTTTAATGAAATAAGTATTACAGAAGTAACTGAAACCTTTTTTTGTTCCCATCCAAAATCTCATTTTTGTCCCTCTCATTCCAGAGATAACTGCAATTCTAGACTTGATAGTATATTCCAATTAGAACTTATACTTTCACTATCTATATATGTATTATTTTATGTATTAAAATGTGCACATAACATGTGATACAGAATATACCATCTAGTGACCTCCTTTTTTCCAGTCTATTTTTTAAAATTTGTCCATGTGAATTCATTTACTTTTACTGAGGCACAGAATTTATTCATAAGAAATTTGCACAATTTGCTTGTCTATTCCTCCATGGGCAGGCCATTTCCAAGTTTTCTATTGACAATACATCCTCATGGATGTCTTCAGGAACACAAATGCCAGACTTACTCTAGGGTCTAATGTAGAAGTGGAATTGCTGGATCACAGATGTATGAAATCCAGCTTTCCTAGAGGTGAGCTAATTGTTCTCCTAAGGCAATACTAATCTTCCCATTTCTTCCCAACACTTGAAACTGTCATACTTTTGCACATCCCAAGATGAAGAAGGTTAAATTGCCTTTTAATTCAGTTAAACATCTTTTCTTTTCTTTCTTGGCCATGCCAGGTTCCTTTTCTAGGGATGGCCTGTTCCAGCTTTTTGCTCATTACTTCTTACAGTATTTTTGGTTTTTTTCTTATCAGTGTATGGGAATCCTCTGTTATTCTGAATACTAATCCTTTCTTAATTATGTGTGCAGCAAATACCTGTTTATAGTCCATGATTTGCCTTCCCCCTTTCTCTATAAATGTCTTTTCAAATGCTTTAAATTTAAGATAGTCAGCTTTAGTATATTTTTCTTATGTTTGATATGCTTTGTGCTTGGTTTTAAAAAATCAATTCTTTTCCCAATATCATAAACATGTTTTCTTCTAAATATTTTTCCAATTGACATACTACATTGTGTAAACTTAAGGAGTATAGCATGTTCTTTTGATATGTTTACATATTCCTCTAAATATTTTGAACTTTAGCTTTTTACAATTAATCTCTAGGAATTATTTTCAGTACTGTTTTCCTATATGGGTATCCCCATATACACAATGGTCAGTCCATCCTTTCCCTGCCCATTTCTAAATCAATCTGTGTTATACACTAACTCCTAATAAGCACTTGATCTGTGTCTGGACTCCCTAGTCTCACACATAGGTCTATTTTTCATTCCCTACCACAATACTACTCTTTGAATTATAATAGTAAATAATTTGATGACTGATAAGGTCATTAATTCCTTCTTATTCTAGATGCTCAAATTCTGTTTGCTCTTCATGCTTCTTTATTTTTCTGCATGCCAAATTCAAGTTTAACAGAAATATGTGGTATTTTGATTAGGATTGCATCCAATGCATAGATTAATCAGAAGAGAACTGACATGTTTATCATAGTTAAGTCTTGCCACTAGCATTGCTTATCTTTCCATTTTCTTTAGGTGTTCTTGTTGTTGTTGTTGTTGTTCTTCAGCAGTGTTATAATCTTATAAACTAGTTGGACTTCTTCTGTCAAGATTATTTATAGATTGCTTGATATTTTCTATGGCTGATTGTGAATGAGAAGACTTTTTTAAAATTATAAATTTAATTTATTACTATTTAAGAATAAGTAGGGGCACCTGGGTGGCTCAGTTGGTTGAGCATCCAACTGTGGCTCAGGTCATGATCTCATGGTTCATGGGTTTGAGCCCCGCATTAGGCTGACAGCTCAGAGCCTGGGGCCTGCTTCAGATTCTGTGTCTCCCTCTCTCTGTGTCTCTCTGCTCCAACACCCCTCCCCCAACCACACTCTCTGTCTCTCTCAAATATATAAATAAACATTTTTTAAATTAAACAAATATGTATAATATTGATTGTGTTTGATATTGGTTTATACCAGGCAAACTTACTGATATCTCTAGAGGTTTCCTTGGGAATCCTTGATTGATCCAGAGATTCCAGTGGGTTTTCCTTGCAGCAATCATATTCTCTGTGGATATTATTCCTGTGTTCTTTCCTTTCAAATTCTAATATAGCAAAAAAAGTTTTTTTTTCTGGCATTATTTCACAAATATGGCATCACTGTAGTGTTTTATGCACAGGACTCAAATTAGCTCTCTACATTATGTATATCTGTGACTGCATCTCCTGTACCAAAAGGGAATTAACACACCAGAATCTAGCCTTTGGGGCCTTATTTGTGGTCAGAAACCTGAAGGAGCTACAATAGTGTCAACGATGATGTTCAAAACTTGTTCTGGGTTTTCTTCTTGTTTCCCGTACCTAAAGATTCCCATGTCTTCCTTTTACATTTAGCTATGCACTTGGGTTTTTTTTTAGTTTTAAAACTTATCTAGATTTCTATGTGTTTTAATTGGAATGGGACTTGTCAACATTAGCTTAATCCTCCATGTTACCAAGAGTCCCACCTCTAAAACATTATAGACCACTTGAAATACCATAGTCTCTTAGCCCTTTAGCTTCATTGAAGCCTCTGAACCCTCGTACATTATGTATGAAGATAGGGAAAGGCATTCCAAAGAGAAAAACCTCAAAGATTTTTTTAAGTACATCATATTTGGGGAACAATTAATGAGAACTGCATTGCCTGTACCTAGCAAATAATTCACACAGGCATTATAGGAGACATTACAAACTAGTGGTTGAATTAAATATAGGTTGAATTGGGTCACCTGGGTGGCTCAGTTGGTTAAGCATCTGACTCTTGATTTCAGCTCAGGTCATAACCTCACAGTTCACTGGATCAAGCCCCACATCAGACTCTGTGCTAATAGCACAGAGCCTGCTTGGGATTCCTTCCTTCTCTGACTGCTCCTCCCCTACTCATGTTTGCTCTCTGTGTCTCTCTTTCTCAAAATAAATAAAGAAATAAACTTTAAAAAAGTTAGCTAACTAGATTGATTGATCGAATTAATTAGTGAGTAGAGTGCTCTTTAGAAAAATTAGTGATTTATTGGGGCACATGGGTGGCTCAGCCGGTTAAGTGGCTGACTGCAGCTCAGGTTATGATCTCTCGGTTCATGAGTTCGAGCCCCACGTCAGGCTCTGGGGTGACAGCTTGGAGCCTGAAGCCTGCTTCAGGTTCTGTGTCTCCCTCTCTCTCTGCCCTCTCCTCCTCACGCTCTGTCTCTCTCTCTCTCAAAAGTAAATAGATGTTAAACAAATTTTTTAAAGAAAAATAGTGATTTATTTAGAATATCTGGAACGACAATAACAAAGATATCGCAAAATGTATATAATGGCTTAAATGGAATAAAAGTTTACTTCTTTCCTATGTGATAGTTCCTGTAAGTATCCTTGGTGGGTGGCTCAACTGGATGTGGAGAACTAGGAATGCAGGTTCATTCCACCATGTGATGCCACCAACCCGTCCAGCCTACTGGCCATTTCCATCTAGGTGGAGGAAGCCCAGAACTCAAATGCATGGATTGTGATGCACTCGTTAAAGTTCAGTCACATGGAACACACCTCAGTGCAAGGGAGAGTGCAAAATGTAGTTTGTGTGTCCAGAGAGATGAGAACAACAGGGATTTGAATGAGCAACTAGTAGTCTCTGCCATCATCACTATGTCTCAGAATGCAAGTGACTCAGAGAACAGAGAATCTGTGCTCAAGCAATTAAGGAAGGGTTACAAAGTTTCAGTAGAAAATTATGACCTAAGCTGAAGCTCTGAAACTATAAGTAGGAAACTGAGTTATGAAAGAATTGTTTGAAATGAACAATCAACAAGATCAGATGTGGAAGTGAGGGATAAACTGGGTGAGTGTACTTCTGAACCTCCCACATGTGAAGAACCAAAAAAATAAACCTTGATTTAACCCAAGAAATATTGAGTGCATACAATGAACAACTTCTATAATGATCTCTGTAGGGTTATTAACATAAGCAAAGTATGATTTTCCTCCTCAAATAAGCTTGCAAACCACTTAGGTTGTATGTGCAGAGCATAGTGTTTGGACAGACAGGTTGGCAGGATATCTGAATTTAGAAATGTGGGAAAGAGAGATCAAGCCTACAGGTATAGCCTGGGCAGTTTACTAAGCAGTAGTTGAAATGAATATGGAGTTGGATGACTCAACAAAAGAAATAATAAAGGAAGGGAAGAGAAAAGCTCTGTGATTATCAATATTAGAGAATTTCTAAAGAAATACCTTCTATCAAAGGAGGGGGTGAAATTCTTTGAAAATGGGACACTTGGGGAGAAAACTCACTTGGCTTGTTATTGCTAGGACCCAAATTCAGTGATTCTGGTGATTTACAATCACCCAATGTCAGCATAGACACCTGCTATTTCCTGGGCTCTAGGATCACCATTAGTTTGGTGTTTGGAACAATTCCTAATTTCATAGCTGGTCCTTGTAATAACACAAAGGTTCCAAAATGCTGTCCTTTCTTTGTCATGTGTAATTTTAAAAATGTGTGTGATTTTTGGCTTTTCCATTACGTTGTAAGGTCCCTGAGAGTGGACTATGTCTTACATGTTGAAGAAGTGGATTAAAAGTTGTCTTTTGCACATATTGTATATTACACTTTTTCCAGAAGCCTAGCAAAGTACCTAGCACATACAATATAAAATGGTTTTGTGAATTGATTAAATTTTAGATGTTTGAGTGATGGTTCTGGGATAGAAGAGTATGGGTATCTTTGATTCACAGAGTGCTCACTTCTTAGACATGAGTGTCAAGGGCTAAATATTGATCAGTACCACTGAATAACGAATAACAAAGATATTTCCCCAAATGCGGGTTGTTCTGGATTTAGTAACTCATTAAGATTACTGGTCACTTAATCAAAATTTATGGGTAAGAAATATCATTATATTAGTGGTAACTATAAAATAATTATGGATTCCTCTCCCTCTTTCTTAACAAAGGAGCCATGAAAGAAGACAACCAGTCTTCTATCCTGGAATTCATCCTCCTGGGAGTTACTGGTCAGCAGGTACAGGAAGACGTCTTCTTCATCCTCTTCCTGTTCATTTACCCCATCACAGTGACTGGAAACCTGCTCATCATCTTGGCCATCCACTCTGACATTCGCCTTCACATCCCCATGTACTTTTTCCTTGCCAACCTCTCCTTTGTTGACATCTTATTCTCCTCTGTAACTATCCCTAAAATGCTAGTCAACCACCTGTTGCACAGCAAAGCCATCTCTTTTGGAGGATGCCTTGCACAGTTGTATTTTATGATTGCTTTGGGTAACACAGATAGCTATATCCTGGCTGTGATGGCATATGATCGTGCCGTGGCCATCAGCCGCCCACTTCATTACACAATGATTATGAGCCCACGGACTTGTGTCTTGTTAGTTGTCATGTCCTGGGTGGTTGGAAACGCCAATGCCCTCCCCCACACTCTGCTCACATCTGGTCTGTCCTTCTGTGGCAACAAGGCAGTAGCCAACTTCTACTGTGACACTATCCCTTTACTCAAGCTCTCCTGTTCTGACATCCGTTTTAATGTGAAGGTGATGTACCTAGGGGCTGGTGTTTTCTCTGTACCATTACTAATCATCATCATCTCCTATATTCAGGTCTTTTCCACAGTCCTGAGGGTCCCATCCACCAAGGGTATGCTCAAAGCCTTCTCCACCTGTGGCTCCCACCTCACAGTTGTTACTCTATATTATGGGACAGTCATGGGCATGTATTTCCGCCCTCTGTCTAGTTACAGCCTAAAGGATGCAGTGGTCACTGTTATGTACATGACAGTAATCCCAATGTTAAATCCTTTCATTTATAGCCTGAGAAATCAGGACATGAAGGCTGCCTTGGGGAAACTCTTCAGCAAAAGGCTATCCTCATAAACAATGGAGGTCATATTGGAGAGTCAATTGGAGTCACCAATTAGGTGCATTTGGAAATCCAGCTCCAATGTCCTCCTCCACCAGGAAGCCACATTTATCCTTCCTAGTTGGAAATTCCTCTTCTCTGAAATCTTATGATATGTCTTATGAAATTATCACTTTGTGCACAGTATTGTCCTGTTAGCAGCACAGGAATATTTGGGTCATGTCCCAGATAAGTTACAAATATCAGAGTAAAATTGAGAAAGTCTGCAGCTCTGTTTCTACATGAACATGAATATGAACATGAACACATTAGGAATAATAATAACTGCCCCACCACATGGTTACAGGGTGTGAGGATCACAATAGTCCATGATTTAAAAGCTATAAATCACTGGGACACCTGAGTAGCTCAGTTGGTTAAGCGTCTGACTTCTGCTGAGGTCATGGTCTCATGGTTTGACGGTTCAAGGCCCCATCAGGCTCTCTGCTGTCAACACAGGGTCCGCTTCTGATCCTCTGTCTCTCTCTCTTTCTCTCTGCCCCTCCTGTACTGGTCTCTCTCTCTCAAAATAAATAAACTTTTAAAAAGGCCATAAACCACTATTCACAAGATCCTTGCAAATCGAATCCAGCAGCATATAAAAAGAATTATCCACCAAGATCAAGTGGGATTCATTCCTGGGTTACAGGGCGGGTTCAACATTTACAAATCAATCAATGTGATACATCATATCAATAAAAGAAAAGATAAAAACCATATGATCCTGTCAATAGATGCAGAAAAAGCATTTGACAAAATACAGCATCCCTTCTTAGTAAAGACTCTAGAGAAAGTTGGGATAGAAGGAACCCACTATTCAAATGTCAATTTTTTTTACTATTAGGCTAATTACCCCTACTATGCTTGTAAGCCTTTGAGGGAGAGAACTGTCTTAAAATATCACTGTACCTCTCACCGTCTTGCAAATATAAAGTGTATCCAATCACTCTTGGTGGAAAGTGAGATAAACAAATAAAAATAGTGTTGGTGGAATTGTAATCTGATAATGATAGACATAATCAGACTAGACATTATTTACCTATCCAGTAAACTCTTTTAAGAAAATGACCTGAGTAGATGTTTTTGTTCTTACATATTTTTGTAAGAATATCTTTTTGTTCTTAGTATTATTGATTAAACTAGACTGTGTCTAGGTGTTTTTGTTCTTACATTATTATTATTGATTAAACTAGACTGTGTCTAGATGTTTTTGTTCTTACATATTTTTGTAAGAATATCTTTTTGCTCTTAGTATTATTGATTGAACTAGGCTGGTCTAAAGAGCATAAGATTTTTCCTAAAATCTTACCAAAATGACACTCATTGAGTTCTTGTATTTTAACATAATAAAATTTCTGATTTAATTAATTATAGCATGAAATACAGTTATCATCAAATTATTCATCACTATTAGCAATCAGGGTGCCAAATAAATGAAGGAAAAAAAGCAATATTGAAAATATGTGACTTTTTTCTCCAGTATGGCCCAGGGAAGATAGACTTTGATTCCAGATGATCAGCCCTGATATGTACGTAGGTGATATTTCCTAAACAGAGATAGTTAATCCAGCAGGTCCTAAATAACCAACGAGGAACTCCCCTACCTATGATTTGATTTTATTCATGAGGAAATTATAATACTTTTTCAAAATATTAATAGTATATAAATTATTGTCCTTAAGTATCATATTTCCAAACAGAATAACATTTTGAAGAGGTGAAATGAGTGTATCTTAGAACAGTGTGCAAGTTGCTTTATTATTTACTATTTTTAACTGCCAGTAAAAGTGTAAAATTATTGTTTTCTATAGATTATTCACATTGTCAGCAGTTTGTCCATGTCGGAAGAATTTGGATGTTGGAAGATGATGTTATTCACCGCTTAATGTTCTCTGGGTCTCTGAAACACCAAGGATGAGAATTATCCCAATTATCTTCTTTCCAACCGAAAAGGATTTGATTACAAATGCTTATGAATCTGTGTGAATGACTGACCAAATCATGGAGGAAATGGAGGTTTTCTCTGCTGTTAGTATAGGGAATTTTCAAGGTTGACCAATGAAAATGTTTATAAATTTATGGCCTCTCTTTCCCCATGAGAATGTGAAGATTTGGGATCTGATGTGTTCACTGCTATATACTGAGCATTTAGTGCTGACATGTAATTATGTAGTAAATTTGTGTGAAATAAATAAATGAACTCTGGAATATTAGTTTTAAACAATGAATACAACGAAGTTAATTTTGTTGTTATGGTAAGCTCAAATAGCATGAGATGTTTCAAATATTTCCCCTAGTGAAATATTAAGTGCCAAAGAGGAGAGTATAAAAAAGGACTGAGAATGTAGGTTCTTAGGAGAACGTCATACCATTTAGCTGCTCTGTATCAGTCTCACGTTATTCTTCTGTTTAATTTGGACAAGGGAAGCTAATTTTTTCTACTGTATCCTACAGTAATCATAGGAATTTATGTGTATGTTTACAATACAAATAAAAAATATTGTACCTGTATGTCAAGTCATTGTCTCAGCCATTTCCCTTTGATCCTCTCAAATATGCTGTCCTGGAATAATTTTAACACTATAATTTAAATTTCTTCACATACCAATGTCCAGGCACATGTACAATGAATCAATTGACTAGATTGACTATCAATCTACCTAGAAAAGACTACAGTCTATGGCTGGTATGTCAGTTTAGTCAGTTCAGTCGTATTCAGAAAACACAAATTACATCTGATTTTTTCTAGTGTTTTTTTATTTTTGAGAGAGAGAGCAAGAGCAGGAGGGAGGGGCAGAGAGAGAGGGAGATAGAAGATATGAAGCAGGCTCTGCACTGTGAGGTTCAGACTCATGGATCAGGAGGTCAAGACCTGAGCTGAAGTTGGACACCTAACTGATTGAGCCACCCAGGTGCCCCACATATGTTACTTTTAAATTTTTTTATGTTTATTTATTTTTGAGAGAGACAGAGTATGAGCAGGGGAGGGGAAGGGAAGGAGGGAGATACAGAATCTGAAGCAGGCTCCAGGCTCTGAGCTGTCAGCATAGAGCCTGTCACTGGTTTCAAATTGACAAACCATGAGATCATGACCTGAGCCAAAGTCAGATACCTAACCAACTGAGCCACCCAGATGCCCCCCGCCCCAATTTGGTATTTTTAAACCAAGAAGATTTAATACAGAGAAGTAGATATATAGGTGTGTCCTGAAAAAAGACTATAGGAGAAAGAGATGGATGTGAAGGTAGCCCAGAGATTATTAAAGACAAGAATAAGTCATTTCCCTTAGGTACAAAAGGGAAAAGTGATGTTACCAAAACCTAGGAGCTTAGAAAAGGGATGACCACATGTCTGAGGGATGACCTCAGATGCCCTTGTCTCTGAGGGCAGCTGCCAAACAGCTACCACTTGGTCTTCACCTGCTGAGATGACTCAGACCTTCATTCCTGAGGGGCCTCAGCCTACAATAGTACTGCCTTTATCATCATCATCATCACCATCATCATCAGGATGCTGTAATTCCTGTTAATCTCTATTATTGGGCATGGAAACACAGAAGTCACCTCATACATAGTTCTAGACATGGTCCTCCTTGCACCTTTTGTGTAAAGGCAACAAAATGTCCTCAGTAATTGGGTCAGTCTCTTCAGACAGTAGATAACATTTGTTTCCTGAATGGCCCACAGAGACATTTTACTGAATCTGAGCAACATAATAGTAATATTTAAAAATGTAAATTCCTTCCCTATATAGCCTCAAGATGGAGCTTGCCATTAGAAAAACCAAGAGATTATCAGATTGGAACTTCCAAGCCCTTCTACCAGCCTCTGGGGAAGGGAGAGTTAGCTGGAGGTAAGCTCCACAAACACTCTCAAAGAACCAGTTTAGAAGACTTTTCAGGTTTGTGAAAGTTCTCATGGTCCTCAATGGTAGCACATTCCACCTCCATGGGGTCTTGCCCTCAGGACACAACTGGACCTCAACATATGTACCTATACATCTGACTGCTAATTAGTATAACCTATATCCTATAAAGGATAGCCCTAGGTTAAAAAAAAAAGTAAATCCCTAACAATTATTATTGATACTCTTTTATAAGGTTATAAATAGCTAAACAAAAAAAATTCTGGAAATATATATATGCAATAAAAATGTATTAAGAAAAAAAGGCAGAGAATTCCGGAAAGATGGTGGAGTAGGAGTATCCTAATCTCACTTTGTCCCACAGATACACTTAGATAATAGCCACATCAAGGCAACCAACCCAGAAAATTACCTGAAGACTGGCAAAACAGAGTTTCTACAGTTAATCTTAGAGATGAGCATACATTAAGAAGGGTAGAAGGGTGGAGATGGGGTCAGGAACCAAACTCCCAGCAAGACTAACCACAAACAGGAGGGACTCCGCAAACACAGAGAAGAGAGAGCAGACATCAGGGATCCCAGACATGGAAGACCTGCACTAGGTAGATGAGTTCCCATAAATTTGGCTTTGAAAACTAGTAAGGTTTAACTTCCCAGAGTTTTTACAGTTAGTGGGGCTTAAAACAGGATACTTTAAAAATCAGCAGGCCTGGCTATGGGAGAGCTAGAAGGTAATAGGAAACTGAGTCCCCACCCTCAAAGACCCAGCATAACTGGCACACCAATATACAGCATAGAAGCAGTAGTTTGAAAACAGGTGTGGAGGGGCACCTGGGTGGCTCAGCCGGTTAAGCGTCCAACTTGAGCTCAGGTGAAGATCTCACAATCTGTGGGTTAGAGCCTCGTGTCAGGCTCTTTCTCAGCCTTTCCTCCTCTCACACTCTGCCTCTCTCCATCTCTCAAAAATAAATAAAAATTTAAAAAAGTTTTTTTTAACGAAACAGGTGGGGAATATGTTGGGGAAATTTATTTACTAATTTCAAAACATCGCTGGAGGGGCAGGGACCTTTAGGAGACGTCTTCAAGAACAAAAGATCTGGTAGGCATAATTTCTTTCCCCTTTCCCCAGTCTAGAGACCCATAACTTGCAGGAGCCAGTGAAAACACCCTTCATCTACCTTGGTAAAACCCTGTGCCCTGCCCTTCTGTTCTATAAACCTACCCAACCCAATGCATGCCACTTGGCAGGCATCCTTCCAAAGTGGTTTCTGCTGTGGCACATCCTGCAAGCAGATCCAGGAGGGACAAGCAACAGTCCAAAGTGACTTCTTCCCTGGGGAAAGGAGAAGAAAACCACACACACCAATTTGCCTGCAGCCCCAGCAGATGGAATGGGGTAAACACATGATCCGACTGCCAGCCCTGCCCACCAACAAAATCTTTTTAAGAGCCAACACTGGAAGAGGGTCCTCAAGTTTGTGCTCACTGTAGCCCCAGCCAAAGGATTGGGTGCAGACATTTGATCTGACTGCAGACCGTGCTCACAGATTAAAGCCTTTTAAGGGATGACCCAGGAAGAGAACTATGCAGTTCAGTTTGCCTGCCACCCTGGCACATGCACTGAGGACAGGCATCTGGTCTGACTGCTGACACTGCCCAACTGAGGCCCCATACTGGCCCCTTAATAGCCCAGGAACAAAACCCTGCCACAAGAGACAAAGTTGGCCATTGCAGCTGACTGGACTGAAGACAAACATGACCCAGCCACAATAGTAAGGTGAAAACAACCTACATAGGAGACACCCCTGAAATACCTAGTTCTGGTAAACAGGGATATTGTGCTACAGACAATCATATGATTTCTTCAGAAGGCCATGACTTTCAAGATCAGTAGACATAGCTGACTTTTCTAATACACAGAAACCAACACAGAGAGTTGGATAAAGTGAGGAGAAAGAGGAATATGTCCCAAATGAAAGAACAGGACAAAACCACATCAAAGAGCTAAATTAAATGGAGATAAGCAATATGCTTGGTAACAAACTCAAAGTAATGGTCATAAAGATACTCACTGGACATGAGAAAAGAGTTAAAGGCTCTCAGTGAGACTATCAACAAAAAGATACAAAATATAAAAATGATTGATCAAAGATAAAGACCCCAGTAACTGAAGTTAAAAATTCACTGGAGGGAATCAAGAGCAGATTATGGGAGGCAGAAGCATAGATCAGTGAGCTGAAAGAATAATGGAAAGCAAACAACTTGAAGAGCAAAAAGAAAAAAGAATAATAAAACGATAAGAACAGGTTAAGGAAACTCTGCAGTATTGTCAAGTCAATAATATTTACATCATAGGGATCCCAGAAGAAAAAAAAGTGTGTGTGTGGGTGGGGGGAGGTTTACTTGAAAAGTAATAGCTGAAAACCTACCTAATCTTGTAAGAAAACAGACATCCAGATCAGGAGGCACAGGGAGGCCCCAACAAAATCAACCAGAAGAGTCCATACCAAGATATATAATAATAAATATGGTGAAAAGTAGTGATAAAGAGAGAATTTTAAAAGCAGCAAGAGAAAACAGTTAAATACAAGGGAAACTCCATAAAGCTATAAGCTGATTTCTCAGCAGAAACTTTGCAGGCCAGAAGGAAATGGCATGATGCATTCAAAGTGCCAAAAGAAAAGAAACATGCAACCAAAAATACTCTGCTAGCAAGGCTATCATTCAGAATAGAAGGAGAGATAGTTTCCAAGACAAATAAAAGTTAAAGGCATTCCTCTCCACCTAATCAGTGTTAACAGAAATGTGAAAGGGAATTCTTTGAATGATAAGGAAAGGCCATTTTCAACAGTAAGAAAATTATGAAAGGAAAAACTTCACAGGTAAAATCAAACATAATGAAAGTATTAGATTGATCACTTACAAAACTAGTATAGAACAAGAATAAACTCAAAGTGGATGAAAGGCCTAAATGTAAGACAAGAAACGATCAAAATCCTAGAGGAGAAAACAGGCAACAACATCTTTCACTTCAGATACAGCAACTTCTTACTAGACATGTCCCAGAGGCAAGGGAAACAAAAACCAAGAAAAGACTGAACTATTGAGACCTCATCAAGATAAAAACAAAAACAAAAACTGCACGGCAAAGGAAACAATCAACAAAACTAAAAGGCAACTGACAGAATGAGAGAAGATATTTCCAAATGACATGTCAGATAAAGGGTTAGTATCCAAAATCTATAAAGAACTTATCAAACTCCACACCAAAAAACCCCCCAAATAATCCAGTGAAGAAATGGGCAAAAGACATGAATAGACCTTTTTTGAAAGAAGTCATCCAGATGGCTAACAGACATGTGAAAAAATATTCAATATCACTCATCATCAGGGAAATACAAATCAAAACCGTCAGAATGGCCAAAATTAACAACTTAGGAAACAACAGATGTTGGCAAGGAGGCAGAGAAAAGGGAAGACTTTTGCACTGTTGGTGGGAATGCCAACTGGTGCAGCCATTCTGGAAAACAATATGAAGTTTTCTCAAAAAATTAAATATAGAGCTAACCTACAACTTTCTGAGCCACAGAACTCCACAGGTATGTGGTGCTGAAAGGTGAACTGGGGGAGAGAAAATCTACAGAGGGTAGGGAGCCATTTTCACAGAGAGAGGACAGAGAAAGAGAAAGGGGGAGTGTGCTGAGTATCAGGATCATACAAGAAAAGCACTGCCCTGAAAGTAGCTGGAGAGATGGAGAAAGAGTGAAAACACTCACAGGGGACTGACTGAATAAGAAATCTGTTCCCCAAAACCATTGATGGGGAGAAAGGAGAGGGTTTCAATACCACCAGGATTCTATAAACAGTGGAGCCCAAGTCTGAAGGTTCTGAGCTCTGCTTGACTGTGCTCTGATGAGGAAATAGGGCAAATCCCCAGGAGAAGGCAACGTGTGCCACACAGGGAGAAGAGGTTCCCATGCTTGGAGTGCATTTGGTAGAGGCCATATGGTCTCCCTGCAGGCAAAGGTCCCAGCAGACCCTGGAGAGCAGCCACATTTGCTGACACTGGGACAAAGATGCCAGAAGAGTCCAGTAAAACCTGGCACCAGCTGTATGTTGTGATTTGCCATAATATCTGAACCTCTGCCACTGCCCAATAGAAGGAACATTTTCTGAGGCAAGGAGGCCCCTGGTCATTGCTCAGTGAGATCTTCCTCCAGAGAGTCAGTTCAGGTTGAACCACCAGGGGGTCTCTGAAGTGTGGGGTTTGAAACACATCCTCATCTGAGATAAAACTCTGGAAGAAGGTGCTGCCTGGCAGGCAGACAGCTTGGACAGAAACAGGGTAGAGGTACAGAGTAGTCAGAGGCCTGCTACCAAGGAAGGGTGTGTGATCATGGGTCAGTGAGAGTGCAAAGTTCCTGCTCCAGAGACTAGGGAGCTGGGTGAAGCCATTTCCACCTCTCCCACGCACACGCATGCATGCACTCACATTGATCCACTGCAGTAAACTAAGAAGCCCCCACCTAGTGAAGAATGGAGCCTCTACACGAAGCCCCACCCAACCCCACCCCCAAGAAAATCCCCTAAAAGACCATCACGAGTCACTCTACTTGGTTAGTGAACTATAGAGTTCTTCATAGTTTCAATTCCAAGGGAAACTGTATATAACTTTATTCGGGTTTCATTCTGTTTTCTGGTTCATTTATTTGTTTGTTTTCTTTGTTCCTGTTTTTGCTTAAATTGTTTTCTTTTTTCTTCCTCTTTCTTGGATACAGGAAGAAAAAAATTAATTTTTTTACTTTATTTTTATTTTTAAAATTTCTTATTCTATTTCATTTTCTTTATATCATTTTATGGTATTTTATTATATTTTTTTAATTTTTAAATTTTTATTACTCTTTTTTCTTTCCCTTTTTCTCTATTCTATCAAGCTCCTTTCAACAAGCAGATCAAAACACACCTAGGATCTAGCTTCCTTTATTTGACTTTTTGTTTTGTTTTTAATTTTAACTTTTTATTTTATTACTTTTTTTCTTCTTCCAAAATGACAAGATAGAGGAATTTACCCCAAAAGAAAAGGAGGAAATGATGGCCAGGGATTTAATCAACACAGAAATAAGTAAGATCTCTGAACTAGAATTTAAAACCACGATATAAGAATACTAGCTGGGATTGAAAAAAACATAGAAGACACCAGAGAATCATTTTCTGCCAAAATAAAAGAATTAAAATCTAGTCAGGCCAAAATGAGAACTGCTAGAACTGAGATGCAATCTCAAATGGATTCTGCGACAGCAAGGGATGGATGAAGCAGAGCGGCATATCAGTGATATAGAAGATAAAATTCTGGAAAATAATGAAAGAGAAAAAAAGAGAAACAAAGGCAAAAGTTCACGACATGATACTTAGAGAACTCAGTGACTTATTAAAAAGGAATAACATTTGAATCATAGGAGTGCCAGAAGATGAAGAGAGAGAAAAGGAGGCAGAAGGTCTATGTGAGCAAATTATAGCTGAAAACCTTCCTAATCTGAGGAAGATGCAGACATCAAGTCAAGGAAGCACAGAGAACTCCCATTAGATTAAACAAAAACTGATTATCCCCAAGGCATATCACTGTCAAATTCACAAAATACATAGATAAGGAAAGAATTATGTAAGAAGCAAGGGGGAAAAAAGTCTTTAACCTACATGGGAATACAGATCAGGTTCATAGCAGACCTGTCCATAAAAAACTTGGCAGGCCAGAAAGGAATGGCAGGATATATTCAATGCGTTGAATCAGAAAAATATGCAACCAAGAATTCTTTATACAGCAAGGCTGTCATTCAAAATAGAAGGAGAGATAAACAGCTTCCCAAACAAAAACTAAAGGAGTTGGTGACCACCAAACCAGCCCTGCAAGAAATTTTAAGGGGTGGTGGTGGTGGTGATGGTGGTGGTGAATTTTTGAGTGGAGAAAAAAACAAAACAAAATGAAGAAGACCAAAAGCGGTAAAGACTAGAAAGAACCAGAGAACATCATCTGAAATACCAAACTCTACAGGCCACACAATGGAACTAAATTCATGTCTTTTAACAATCACTCTAAATGGAAATGGACTAAATGCTCTAATCAAAAGACATAGGGTATCAGAATGGATTTAAAAAAAAAAAAGACTCATCTATATGCTGCCTACAAGAGACTCATTTTATTTTATTTTTTTTTAAATGTTTTATTTATTTCTAGGAGAGAGAGAGAGAGACAGCGTGAGCAGGGGAGGGTCAGAGAGAGAGGGAGTCACAGACTGAAACAGGCTCCAGGCTCTGAGCTGGCAGTCAGCACAGGGCCCGACACAGGGCTCGAACCCACGAACCGCGAGATCATGACCTAAGCGAAAGTCGGACGCTTAACCGACTAAGCCACCCAGGCGCCCCCAAAGCAAAAGCATTTTTAAAATAAAAATGGTAAATATTTAAGGTGTACAACATGATGATTTGACATACATTTAAGTGGTGAAATGATCACTACAATCAAGCTAATTAATATACTTGTCCTCATGTAGTTACCATTTGTGTGTGTGATGAGAGCATCTGAAATCTATTCTCTCAGCAAACTTCCAGTATTGAAGACAGAATTANTTGTTCTCTGTATTTAACAGTCTCTCATGGTTTGCCTCCCTCCTTCTCCCCAATTATTTTTCCCCTTCTTCTCCACCACAGTCCTCCATTAAGTCCCTCCTAATCCACCTATATGTGCAAACATATGGTATCTGTCCTTCTCTGCCTGACTTATTTTGCTAAACATAACACCGTCGAGTTCCATCCATGTTGCTACACATGGCCAGTTTTCATTCTTTCTCATTGCCATGTAGTATTCCATTGTATAGATAAACCACGTCTTGATCCATTCGTCAGTTGATGGACAGTTAAGCTCTTTCCATGTTCTGGCTATTGTTGAGAGTGCTGCTATGAACATTGAGGTACATGTGCCCCTATGTATCAGCACTCCTGTATCCCTAGGGTAAACTCCTAGCAGTGCTACTGCCGGGTCATGGGGGAGTTCTATTGTTAATTTTCTGAGGAACCTCCATACTGTTTTCCAGAGGGGCTGCACCAAGGACAAACTAGATTTTAAAACAAAGACTGTAACAGGAGATGAAGAAGAGCATTATATCCTAATTAAGGAGTCTATCCACCAAGAAGATCTAATAATTGTAAATATTTATCCCCCACATTTAAATAACCAATATATAAGTCAACTAATCACAAGCAAAAAGAAACTCATTGATAATAATACCATAATAGTAGGGGACTTCAACACCCCACTTACAGCAATGGACAGGTCATCTGAGCAGAAAATCAACAAGGAAACAATGGCTGTGAATGATACACTGGACCAGATGGAGTTAACAGATATATTCAGAACATTTCATCCTACAGCAGGAGAATACATATTCTTCTCAAGTGCATATGGAACATTCTCAGAATAGATCACATACTGGGCCACAAATCAGCCCTCAACAAGTACAAAAAGATTGAGATTGTATCATGCATAGTTTCTGACCACAAGCTATGAAACTCAAAATCAACCATAAGAATAAATTTGGAAAGACCATGAATACTTAGAGATTAAAAAAATCCTACTAAAGAATGAATAGGTTAACGAAGAAATTAAAGAGTAGATTAAAAAGTCATGGAGGGGCATCTGGGTGGTTTAGTCGGTTAAGCATCTGACTTTTGCTCAGGTCATGATCTCACAGTTTGTGGGTTCAAGACCCACTTTGGGCTCTGTGCAGACAGCTCAGAGCCTGGAGCCTGCTTCGAATTCTGTTTCCCTCTCTTTCTCCCTGCCCTTCTTTCACTCATGCTCTGTCTCTCTGTTTCTCAAAAATAAATGAATATATATATATGAATGAAAGAACTTAACAAACTCAACACCCAAAAATAATTAATCCAGTGAAGAAATAGGTAGAAGACGTGAATAAACAATTTTCCAAAGAAGACATCCAGATGGCTAACAGACACATGAAAAGATGCCCAATGTCACTCATCATCAAGGAAATACAAATCAAAACTATGATGAGATACCACCTCACACCTGTCAGAATGGCTAAAATTAGCAACTCAGGAAATAACAGATGTTGGTGAAGATGAAGAGATAGGGGAGCCCTTTTGTACTGCTGGTGGGAATGCAAACTTGTGTAGCCTCTCTGGAAAACAGTATGGAGGTTCCTCAAAAAAAATTTTTTTTTAAATATTTTTATTTATTTCTAGAAGAGAGAGAGAGACAGCGTGAGCAGGGGAGGGTCAGAGACAGAGGGAGTCACAGACTGAAACAGGCTCCAGGCTCTGAGCTGGCAGTCAGCACAGAGCCCGACGCGGGGCTCGAACCCACGAACCGCGAGATCATGACCTAAGCGAAAGTCGGACGCTTAACC
>NW_024080642.1:8007613-8010351 GCF_003009895.1 Hyaena hyaena | reverse complement strand
TACAACCCAAGGAACTAGAAAAAGAACACACTAACACCCAAAACTAGCAGAAAAAAAGGAAATATAAAGATTAGAGCAGAAAAAAATAAAATAGAGAATAGAAGAATAGCAAAAATCATAAACAAAAGTTAGTTCTTCAAAACCATCAACAAAATTGACAAAAAATTAGCTGGACAGACTAAAGATAAAAGATAGAAGACTAAAATGACTCAAATCAGAAATTAAGGTGGGGGACATTATTACCAATTCTACGAAGTTAAAAAAGGATAATAAGAGCATTCTGAATGGTTATATGCACAAATTCCTAGAAATACACAACCTACCAAAATTAAATCATGAAGAAACAAGCAATCTGAATACACCTAAAACTAGCAAGGACATTAAATCAGTAATGAAAACTTTCCCAAAGAAGAAAATCTCTGGACCTATGGACTTCAGTGGTGAATTTTAACAAACATTAAAAAAAATTTTTTTTTAAATTTATTTCTGAGAGAGAGAGAGAGAGAGAGAGAGAGAGAGAGACTGTGTGAGCAGGGGAGGGTCAGAGAGAGTGAAAGACACAGAATCCAAAACAGACTCCAGGCTCTGAGCTGGCTGTCACCACCAAGCCTGAGCAAGGCTCAAACCCACGAACTGTTAGATCATGACCTGAGCCGAAGCCGGACATTTAACCAACTGAGCCATCCAGGAGCCCCTTAAAGGGAACTAATACCAATCCTTCTCAAACTTTTCCAAATGTTGAAGAGGAGAGGACACTTCCTGACTCGTTCTGTACAGATAACAAAGATAGCAAAGACACTACAAAGAAAGAAAACTGCATACCAATATCCCTTATGAACACTGATATAAAAACCATCAACAAAACAGTAGCAGAGTTCTGCAGCATATTAAAAGGTTTAAACACCATGACCAAGAGGGGTGCCTGGGTGGCTCAGTCAGTTAAGCTTCAGACTTTGGCTCAGGTCATTATCTCATGGTTTGTGGGTTCAAGCCCCATGTCAGACTGTCCTGACATCTCGGAGCCTGGAACGTTCTTCATATTTTGTGTCTCCCTCTCTCTCTGCCCCTCCCGCACTCCTGGTCTGTCTCTCTCTCAAAAATAAACATTTAAAAAAAATTAGACACTATGACCAACTGGAATTTACTCCCAAAATTCAAGAAAAATTGATCTCCCTCTCTCCCACAACCCCAGGCCCTGATACACCATCCTCTACTCTCTGTTACTATGACTGACTTTTCTACAATACACATAGAAGTGAGATAATCCACTATTTGTCACTGTGTCTGGCTAATTTCACTGAGATCCCCAAAGTTCACTGTTGTTATGTAAATGGCAGAATTTGCTTCTTTCTCATGACAATAATATTCTATTAAACGTATATATATAATATTAGAGAGAGAATATAGTATCTTCTTTATCCCTTCATCTCTTGGTGGACACTTAGGTTGTTTCCATATCTCAACTATTGCGTATAATGCTGCCATGAAAACGTGACTAAAGATATCTTTTCAATACCCTGTTTCATTTCCTTGGGATATGCTGGATGACAGAGTAGTTCCATTTTTAATTTCTTGTGGAATCTCATACTGTTTTCTATAGTGGCTGCACCAATTTATATTCTTACCAACAGTGCACAAAAGTTTCCATTTCTCTACACCCTTGCCAATTTTATGACCTCACGTCTTCTTGATAATAATAGCCATTCTATCAGGTATGAGGTGATATCTCATTGTGGTTTTGATTTGCATTTCCCTGGTGATTAATGACATTGAGCATCTTTTCTGTACCTTTGGCCAATTGGGTGTCTTCTTGGAAAATGTCTATTCAGTTCTGCTGCCTAGTTTTTTATTTGTCAAATTTTGTTCGCATGTGTGTTTGTTTCATGAGTTCCTTAAATGTTTTGGTTATGAACCCCTCACCAAATACATGGTTTGCAAATATCTTCTCCCTTTCAATAGGTTATTGTTTCACTTTGTTGATTATTTCTTTTGCTCAATTGTACCACAGTCTTTGCAGCACCCAACAGGATGTTCCAATTGGTGCCAAAGCAGAGGACAGGCTCTCATATGCCAACAGAGTGCCTAGAAGAGGTCAGCTCAGAGCTTGGACCCTGGAGACACACTCTCCGGGAAACCCTCTTGCTCATGCTTCCTTCTAGAAAAAAACTCTGGGAAAGATTACTCTTGAGAACCACTGTCTCCTCAGGGCACAGCTGTAGGAGTCTGTAATGAGTCTCAACAATTATTCTGACTATGGCCAGGATGAAGACCTGAGGGAGTCACGTTTCAAGAGATGCTATAACCTGGTAAATAATTCCTAACTTTCTCTATTCTGTGACCATCTTGCTTCCTGAGGAGGAAGCTAGAGTTCCTGTGTTCATGCTGCATCTAGAACAGTCATCCCTTCCGCTCTATCATTAGGAAACTCAAGGCTCTTCTTTCCAAACCATCCCAGTCCTAGCTCCTTCACCTCAAGTACAGAGCACTAGAGACCCACTCTTCTGGCTTGCTACTGGCCCTTTCTGCAGCATGCCTGCCCCCCACAGGGAGGAATGTTAACAAGTGCTGCAGCAGCTGGCTGTGAACTTCCCACTCGTGGAAGAGGAGGAAGGGCACCGGACCAAAACCCTTTTTGACAGCATCTGAGCTGACTCCTCCGTAGGAGGTGCGAATGCTGTGGCAAAGGGTCTTTATGACAGTGACAAATCAAGGATAGATAGCCAGCAACTGTACTACTG
>NW_024080642.1:7914732-8005513 GCF_003009895.1 Hyaena hyaena | reverse complement strand
CATAAATGCGACTCAAATATATATAAATATATATATATAATAGTCTCATAAATGAAGATATCTTTTCAATGCCCTGTTTCATTTCTTTTGGATATACACCCAGAAGTGAATGAAATTGCTGAATCATAGGGTAGTTCCATTTATAATTTCTTGTGGAGTCTCATACTATTTTCTATAGTGGCTGCACCAATTTATATTCTTACCAACAGTGCACAAAAGTTTCCATTTCTCTACACCCTTGCCAATTTTATGACCTCACGTCTTCTTGATAATAATAGCCATTCTATCAGGTATGAGGTGATATCTCATTGTGGTTTTGATTTGCATTTCCCTGGTGATTAATGACATTGAGCATCTTTTCTGTACCTTTGGCCAATTGGGTGTCTTCTTGGAAAATGTCTATTCAGTTCTGCTGCCTTTTTTTTTTTTAAATCAAATTTTGTTTGTATGTGTGTTTGTTTCATGAGTTCCTTAAATGTTTTGGTTATGAACCCCTCACCAAATACATGGTTTGCAAATATCTTCTCCCTTTCAATAGGTTATTGTTTCACTTTGTTGATTATTTCTTTTGCTCAATTGTACCACAGTCTTTGCAGCACCCAACAGGATGTTCCAATTGGTGCCAAAGCAGAGGACAGGCTCTCATATGCCAACAGAGTGCCTAGAAGAGGTCAGCTCAGAGCTTGGACCCTGGAGACACACTCTCCGGGAAACCCTCTTGCTCATGCTTCCTTCTAGAAAAAAACTCTGGGAAAGATTACTCTTGAGAACCACTGTCTCCTCAGGGCACAGCTGTAGGAGTCTGTAATGAGTCTCAACAATTATTCTGACTATGGCCAGGATGAAGACCTGAGGGAGTCACGTTTCAAGAGATGCTATAACCTGGTAAATAATTCCTAACTTTCTCTATTCTGTGACCATCTTGCTTCCTGAGGAGGAAGCTAGAGTTCCTGTGTTCATGCTGCATCTAGAACAGTCATCCCTTCCGCTCTATCATTAGGAAACTCAAGGCTCTTCTTTCCAAACCATCCCAGTCCTAGCTCCTTCACCTCAAGTACAGAGCACTAGAGACCCACTCTTCTGGCTTGCTACTGGCCCTTTCTGCAGCATGCCTGCCCCCCACAGGGAGGAATGTTAACAAGTGCTGCAGCAGCTGGCTGTGAACTTCCCACTCGTGGAAGAGGAGGAAGGGCACCGGACCAAAACCCTTTTTGACAGCATCTGAGCTGACTCCTCCGTAGGAGGTGCGAATGCTGTGGCAAAGGGTCTTTATGACAGTGACAAATCAAGGATAGATAGCCAGCAACTGTACTACTGGCATTATCTCCTTTGACCACAAAACTTCCAAAAGGTAAGTAGAATTATTTTTTGTCACTTTATCCAATGAAAACTGATCAGTTCAATACCTAAGTTCACATAGAGATGTAGTAGCAAAATTAGGACTCAAACTTTGGCTCCAGAACCCAAGTGCTCAAGATCAGCATCAAGTGGCTAACTGTTACTATGACTGTGACTTTCGTAAAATACACATGGAAGTGAGATCATTCACTATTTGTCTCTGAGTCTGGCTTATTTCACATAATGAGAAGAGAAGGAGAGAGAGAGAATATAATATCTTCCTTATCTCTTCATCTCTTGGTGGACAGTTAGCTTGTTTCCATACCTCAGCTATTGTGAATAATGCTGCCATAAAAATGAGACTGAAGATATCTTTTTAATACCCTGTTTCATTTCCTTTGGATACACACTCAGAAGTGAGAAAAGAAATAATAAAGGGAGGGAAAAGGAGAGCTTTGTGATTATTGACATTAGAGAGTTTTTCAAAGAGATATACCTTATAAAAGGAGGGGGGAAATTCTTCTCTGAAAATGAGATGCTTGGGGAGGAAATTCACTAGGCTTGTTTTTGCTAGGACATAAACCCAGTGATCCTGGTGATTTACAAAAATCCAATGTCAGCATAGACACCTGTTACTTCCTGGGCTCTAGAATCACTATTAGTTTGGTCATTGGAACAATTTCTAATTTCATGCTGGCCCTTGTAATAACACGTTTTTTGTACTACAGTAGTTAATCAAGATTTCTAAATGCTGTCCATTCCTTGTAGTATGCAATTTTTAAAAAATGTGTTATTTTTGGTTTTTCTATTACATTGTAAAGTCCTTGAGGCAAAAACTTTGTCTTCCATGTTGAATAAGTGGATTAAAAACTGTATTTTGCACATATTTGTGCTTTTTCCATAAGTCTAGCAAAATATCCAGCACATACAATGTAAAAGACACTTGTGAATTGATTGAATCATTGGTGTTTGAGTGATGGTTCTGGGACGTGAAAGGATGGCCACTTTTTTTTTTTCATATTTTATTTTTTTTTTACAAATAGTTTATTGTCAAATTAGTTTCCACATAATACCCAGTGCTCATCCCCACAAGTGCCCTCCTCCATGCCCACCCCCCTCCCCCCCACATCCATCAGTCCTCAGTTTTTGTCAGCATTCAAGAGTCTCTCATGGTTTGCCTCTCTCCCTTTCCCCCACCATTTTCCCCCTTCTTCTCCCCCTTGTTCCTCAGTTAAGTTCCTCCTAATCCTCCTATACATGCAAACATATGATATTTGTCCTNGGATGGCCACTTTTGATTCACAGATTGCTCACTTGTTAGATATGAGTGTCGAGGGCTAATTGTTGATCTGATCAACAAGGACATTTTTCCAAAATGTTGGCTATCTCTAGATTTAGTAAACACATCATAGAGATTGCTGATCATTTGAATCAAAACTGGTGGTAAAGGAAGATGGTTACATAAACTCCACTAATAATTCTGGATTCTTCTCCCCTTTCTTAACAAAGGAGCCATGAAAGAAGACAACCAGTCTTCTATCCTGGAATTCATCCTCCTGGGAGTTACTGGTCAGCAGCAACAGGAAGACGTCTTCTTCATCCTCTTCCTGTTCATTTACCCCATCACAGTGACTGGAAACCTGCTCATCATCTTGGCCATCCACTCTGACATTCGCCTTCACATCCCCATGTACTTTTTCCTTGCCAACCTCTCCTTTGTTGACATCTTATTCTCCTCTGTAACCATCCCCAAGATGCTAGCCAACCATCTCTTGCACAGCAAAGCCATCTCCTTTGGGGGATGCCTAGCACAGATGTATTTCATGATTGCCTTGGGTAACACAGATAGCTATATCCTGGCTGTGATGGCATATGATCGTGCCGTGGCCATCAGCCGCCCACTTCATTACACAATGATTATGAGCCCACGGACTTGTGTCTTGTTAGTTGTCATGTCCTGGGTGGTTGGAAACGCCAATGCCCTCCCCCACACTCTGCTCACAGCTAGTCTGTCCTTCTGTGGCAATAAGGAAGTAGCCAACTTCTACTGTGACATTAGCCCTTTGCTTAAGCTGTCCTGTTCTGACATCCACTTTAATGTGAAGATGATGTACCTAGGGGTTGGTGTATTCTCCATGCCATTATTATGCATCATCATCTCCTATGTCCGAGTCTTTTCCACAGTCCTGAGGGTTCCATCCACCAAGGGTGTGCTCAAAGCCTTCTCCACTTGTGGCTCCCACCTCACAGTTGTTTCTCTGTATTATGGGACAGTCATGGGCATGTATTTCCGCCCTCTGACTAGTTACATCCTAAAGGATGCAATCATAACTGTTATGTACATGGCAGTGACTCCAATGTTAAATCCTTTTATTTATAGTCTGAGAAACAGAGACATGAAGGCTGCCCTGAAGATTCTATTCAGCAAGAGAATATCCTCATAACCAATGTGAGGTCATATTGAAGACTGCAGTCACCAATTAGTATGCACCTGGAAGTCCAGCCCTTAATGTTCATCCCTTCCAAGAAGCTACTGTTGATCTTTCCAGCTACAAAGTCCCCTTCTGTGAAATCTAGTAACAGTTTATGACACATCTTATTGAAATCATCCCTGTGTACACATTATTGTCCTTTTGTCAGCTTAGAAATATTGGAGTCATATCCCAGATAAGCTACTGATAAGCAGAGTAAAGTTGAAAAGGTCTGAAGCTCTGCTTTTTTATCAGCATATGAGGAATAATAATATCTGTTCCACCACAGTCACAGGGCATGAAGATTGCAAAAGTCCATGACTTGAAGGCTAAACATCACCATTCAAATGTCAATTTTTCTTGGATATATGTTAACCACCCTAGTATACTCACAAGCATCTGAAGACAAGAACTATCTTAAAATATCACTGTACCTCTCAAAGTCTTGTTCATATACAGTGTATCCGATGTTTCCTGATGGAAAATGAGATGAGCAAATGAAAATGTCTGTCTCTGAACTGTAATCGGCTAATATTAGACATAATCAGACTAGATATTATTTACCTATCCAGTAAAATCATTAAAGGAAATGACATGGCAGATATTTTTGTTCTTATTCTATTGTTGATTAAACTAGACTGTTTCTAAAGAGCATAAGATTCTCCCTAAAATCTTACCAAAATTATACTCATAGAGTTATTCATTTTAAAGTAATAAATATTCAAACTTAATTACATCATGAAACAAAATTACTGTGACAACAAATTGGAGTGCCAAATAAATGAAGAAAAAAGAGCAGTATTGAAAATGATGTGACTTTGTTTCTCCAGTATGGTCCAGGGAAGATAAAGCTTTGATTCTGGATGATCAGCCCTGATATGTAGGTGATATTTCCTAAACAGAGATACTTAATCCAACAGGTCCCAAATAACCAATGAGGAACTCCCCTACCTATGATTTGATTCTGTTTATGAGGAAATTATAAAACTTTTTCAAAATATTAATAGTATATAAATGATTGTCCTTAAGTATCATATTTCCAAACAAGATAACATTTTGAAGAGGAGAAATGAGTATATCCTAGAACAGTGTGCAGGTTGTTTTATTATCTACTATTTTTAACTGCAAGTAAAAATAGAAAACTATAACTTTCTATAGATTATTCACATTGTCAGCCATTTGTCCATGTTGAAAGAATTTAGATATCATAAGATGATGTTATTCACTGTTTAGTGCTCTAAAACACCAAGGATAAGAACTAACCCAATTATCTTCTTTCCAACCAAAAAGGATGTGATTACAAATACTTATGAATCTGTGTGAATAGTTTTCCAAATCACAGAGGAAATGGAGGTATTTTATGCAGGGAATTTCAAGGTTGGCCAATGAAAATGTTATATAAATTTATTGCTTGTTTCTACCCATGAGAATGTGAAGATTTGAGATCTGTTTTGTTCACTGTTGTATCTTCAGAACTTAGACAATGCTGGCATATAGTAATTACTTAATAAATTTGTATGAAATGAATAAATGAACTCTGCAATATTATGTTTTAAATAGTTTATCGTAAAGTTGGTTTCCGTGTAACACCCAGTGCTCATCCTGCAATATTATTTTTATTATTTTTTTATGTTTTATTTATTTCTAGGAGAGAGAGAGAGAGACAGCGTGAGCAGGGGAGGGTCAGAGAGAGAGGGAGTCATAGACTGAAATAGGCTCCAGGCTCTGAGCTGGCAGTCAGCACAGAGCCTGATGCGGGGCTTGAACCCACGAACCGCGAGATCATGACCTAAGCGAAAGTCGGACGCTTAACCGACTAAGCCACCCAGGTGCCCCCTGCAATATTATTTTTAAACAATGATTGCAATGAGGTTAATTTTGTTGCTATAGGGTAAGTTCAAATAGCATAAGATATTTCAAGTATTTCCCCTAGTGAAATATTGTCAAAGAGGAGAGTATAAAATAAGGCCTGAGAATATAGGCTCTTAGGAGAACGCCATACCATTTAGCTGCTCTATATCAGTCTCATGCTATTCCTCTGTTTAATTTGGACAAGGGAAGTTAACCTCCTCTACTGTATCCTACAGTAATCTTAAGAATCTATGTGTATGATTATAGTACAAATAAAAATCACTGCACTTATATGTCAAATCATTTCCCTTTGATTCTGTCAAACATGCTGTCTTGAAATAATTTTAACACTATAATTTAAATTTCTTCACGTACCAATGTCCACAGATTGACTAAATCTGGAAAAGACTACAGTCTATGACTGGTATATGTTTGGGTCAGCTCAGGCCAATCAGAAAACACAAATCACATCTAGTGTTTTTAAACCAAGAGGATCTACCACAGGGAAGTAGATATATAGGTGTGTCCTGAAAAAGACTATAAGAGAAAGAGATGGGTGTGAAAGTAGCCCAGAGATTATTACCACCAGAATAAATCACTTCCCCTAGGTACAAGAGGGAAATGTCATGTTATCAGAACCTAGCAGCTCAGAAGAGGGATGATCACATGTCTGAGGGATGATCTCAGATGCTCACGTCTCTGAGGGGAGGTTCCAAACAGCTACCAGTTGGCCTTCACCTGCTGAGGTGACCCAAACCTTCATTCCTGAGGGGCCTCAGTCCCTCAGTCTACAATAGTACTGCCTTTATTATTCTTGTTGTTGTTGCTGTTGTTTGGATGCTGTAATTCTTGTTAATCTCCATTATTGGGCATGGAAATACAAAAGTTACCCCAGACATAGTTCTAGACATAGACCTCCTTGTCCCCTATTGTGTGAAGGCAACAAAATGTCCTTAGTAATTGGGTCAGTCTCTTCAGCAAGTAGAGAAATGAATGGCCACAGAGACATTACTGAATCTGAGCAACATAATAGTAATATTTAAAAATGTAAATCCTGGGAACATGGGTGGCTCAGTCAGCAGAGTGACTAACTTTTGATTTCAGCTCAGGTTATGATCTCAGGGTCAAGAGATCAAGCCCCATGTTGGGCTCTGTGCTGAACATGGAGCTTGCTTAAGATTCTCTCTTTCTTCCTCTCCTTCTGTCCCTCTCTCATTCTCTCTTTCTTAAAAAATAAATAAATAAATAAGTAAATAAAGCAAGGCAAAGATGAGCCTAGGGTTCAGGATGAGAAGAAGTTCAAAAGGGGAGAGTCAGGAGAATGCAACTGGAGATACTATGTAGTTAGACGTTAGTTATTACTAAAGACCTAACTATCAGGTTTCATGGTGAGTCTAGGAGTGTTTGTGGTACTGTGTAGACAGATATATAGATGATAGATAGATAGATGATAGATAGATAGATAGATAGATCGATAGATAGAGATAATAAAAGCTCTGCATGTAGCAATGATGAGAGTTTGTGTGAACTAAGATTGGATAGACAGAGTGCTGTAGGGGAACAGAGAGGATTGGTGAGACCAGGAGTTTAATTAGACAGCTCAGAGCAATCTACAGAAACAGTGAAGATATAGAAGAGGATCTACAGTTGACCATTGAACAAACTTGAGTTTAAACTGCACAGGCCCACTTATACATAGATTTTTTTTTTTTACAGTACAGTACTGCCAATGTATTTACTCTTCCTTAGAATTTCCTTAACAAACATTTTCTTTTCTCTAGCTTACTTTATTGTAAGAATACAGCATCTAATACATATAATATACAAAATGTGTGTTGATGGATTGTTTATCTTATTGGTAAGGCTTCCAGTCAATAGTAAACTATGAATAGTTAAGTTTTAGGGGAACCAAAAGCTATTCACAGATTTTTTTACTGTACAGGGAGTTGATGCCCTAACCTCAGTTGTTCGATGGTCAACTGTAAATACAAAGGTAATGGAAATAGAAGCAATAGAATGTGGTAATTATTATGAAAGTAGTAAGTAAGATATCTTGAAGGTATTGGGATTTCAATTAAAAGTCAATGATATGTTTAATGAAAATTGTTAATGAGAGAGTCATTTAAGAAATATTAGTTCCACTTAGGCATGTTTTCAAGGGTTCTTTTGGGACATTTTCATGGAGGTATTCAATTAAATAGAATATTTAATTAAATATTAATTAAATGAATTAAATGAAACTCTGGAGTAAAATTAATACCACATAGACCACAATAAAATGATAAGTAAAGTTATGGAACCAAATTGAATCATCTAAAAGTATAAGATTCCAGCCTAAAAGTCTTATAGAATGACTAAACTTCAAGAAAAGGGTCATGATGCAGGATGAGGATTATAGTGAGGGAAGAAAGACACAGGTACAATCTAGGATTGACGTCAAGCTACATATCTGTGTTCTTTTTGTAACACCTAAAAAGCACATAGCAGTGTATTGTCACAGTAATTTTGAGTGAGCACTCAACTGAATAAAAATGAAACAATAACCAACACAAGGAACAAAACGATAAGTGCTGCAAAAGAAATTCAAAATATGCCCTGCAGGTTTAGAGAAAGTAAATAATTTCATTAAATATCAAATATAAATATATGAACAGCTGTCCATGTTTACTGTAATACATATATTATTTTGTCTTTTGATTTTCAAAATAGCCCTGTGTCATGAAAGAAAATAGCCCTCCTTTGTAGATAAGAAAGCTGTATCTCCAAAAGGTAAAGCAATTTATTCAATGTCTTTCAATTAGTAAGATGCAGGTCTAGTAAAATGGGATTTGAGCCCAGTTTCCTCTTGACAAATGCTCTTCCCTCAGCTTCACAGCTGACCCACTTAGGAGGTATACAATTCTGAGGGATGTCTAAGTATGTTGGGATGTGTGCACTAGCAGGACCCATGGCTAGAACTTTGACAAGCAGAGAGAACTCTCCACTCTTGGTAGAACATGAGCTATAGCACAGAGATGGGAAACATGGGCTCATAGAAGGTACCAAACTTGAAAGAAAAGAGAGAAATGATTCTTCACTGTTTATTTTCTTTTCTTTTTTAATTTTAGAGACAGAGAGCATGAGTGGGGAAGAAGGGAAGAAGGGCAGAGGGAGAGAGAAAGAAGAATCTCAAGCAGTCTCTATGCTCAGCATGCAGCCCAACGCAGGGATCAATGCCACAACCCTGGGACCATGACCTGAGTCAAAATCAAGAACTGGACTCTCAACCAACTGAACCACCCAGGCGCCCCTGATCCTTCACTGTTTCTACCCTCACCACTTTCAATCAGCCAATCCAAATTTATCCAGTGAAGTCTGAAGATGCCAAAGAACTCCACAAGTAGCATATGACTGTTAAAAAAAAGGGGGGTGGGCAAATGGTGTCATTTAGAGTTCCTAAATTGATGCCTAATATATAATCTAACTGCAGTTTCAACCTTTCCCAGAAATATAGCCTTAATTGGTCAGTCAGAAATTTTTCAGTCAGGACCAAGAGGCTGCCATATGGGCCCTAGCCATCCCCTGAAGAAAAGTGAGGTCATTTGCATAAGACCCTTTGCTTCCCCCCCTAGCAAAAAGCTCTGCATCAAACAATTCTTTTCTTTGCTAATAATGTTCTCACCCCATCCTCCTTCTATAAAAATCTTCCATTTTGTACAACTCCTTGGAGTACCTCTCTACTTGCTAGATGGGGTACTGCCTGATTCATTAATCATTTAATAAAGCCAGTGATATCTTCAAATTTACTTGGTTGAATTTTATTATTTAACACTAGTGACATAAATCACAGCTGTCATACTCCATTCCTCCTCTGGTTTTTCAGGAAGTTATGGGAAAGTTTAAAATATGTGTCATTGGCTATGGGTTTAGGAAAAATCAAAGCAGATAAGGTTTTCCTTCTCTGAAATTACTCCTCTATTCTTGAAGAAAGGAATAGTGAGACCCATGCATCCCCTGAGGACAGTTGCTCATTGTCTAGAGTTAATGAGGAGCGCCGGGGCTGTAATCTCTGATGGTTGCAGCAAGCCTTGAAAGATCGCCATATGTTGCAGGTGAATAAAATGCTAGGATCATGCTCAGAACACAGAGGTGAATGGCAGGTTCTTAATGCCTTAGCCTCTTCCAGATCAGCTTATGGCTAAAACATAACACTGGATTCTTCATCCTTTTGGGTTTGGGGTACTTCACAGAATTAATTATCTTCAATTTAATGGGTCTTGAGATTGGCCCAACCTATAGCTAAGAAAACAGAACCTTAATTCCAAGGATGCTCATAAAGTTACTAGAACACATTTCTTCTGAGTCCTATGAACAAGCAAAAGGGCAGACATTAGTAGCAAATTCTGAAATAAATAGAACAGGGATGCTATGCGGTGGTTATTAGGCTCTGTGGTATTCTGTGAATGCGGCATCCCAGATAACCTATGTTGGCATGGGCATAGTCAACCTGGTAGGTAATCTTGTCCCCTTTTCTCCAAATGGACAAAAATGAAAAGTTCTATAATCTTGTGAGACAAAAAGGAGAAATTTGAGCAGATGCAGTGATGGCTAGAATCATTCAACACATCCAGAGCATGAAGCAAATTTCCTTTTGGTGCCTCAAACAGATGTTCTTGTCTCCTTCTGACCATCCACAATGGGAAAGATGTATGCAAGCCAGATGATAGCCTGCCAGTAACACCCTCAGGGATTGTCAAGAACAACCAGGTAAGGCCTAAGAGACTCCATTCTGTTCTTTTCTCTCCCCTTCCTCCTGCACCCATCCCACACTGTGGTCAGCTGGTTGTGTGTCTCTCACAAACAGCCCTGTAACAACAATGTGATACTGCTTTAGGGGCAGAGACCCAGGTCCTTAGAATCTCAAATCATTGTGCTATAAGCAGAACAGAGCACAGGAGCCAACAGCGACTTATCTCCAAATAATTCCATGATGATCCCTTGCACTCAACTTCTAGCCTCTGCAGGAGACACAAACGTACTCACACACATCCACAAATACACAAATATACACATTCATGCCCAAACACCACACTAAAGCATTAAAAGGATGTGGCTCCAAACAAACAGGTTTCTCTGCTATTTACAGAATCTCCAGCAAAGAGAGGCTGCATTATACTGTATTATCTTTCATTTTATACATTTTATGAACCCGTGGCTTGGTTTTATATAACACTAACCTCAATTAATTTATTTTTTCAATAAGTAGTATATTCACGTGGTTCAAACTTTGAAATGAGCTAAAAAGTATACATGAAAATCTGTCTCCCTCTCTTGTGTCTCATCCACCCAATTCCTTTACCTCTAACAAGCAATCACTGTCATTGGTTTCCTGCTTATTCTTCTGGATATATTTAATAAATATACTAGCTAACTAGTATATAGATATAATATATAGTATAGTATTATAATCTATATAACTAAAATATAGATTATTCTTGGGAGGTAGGATTAAATTGTTATATTTAGAACCAATATGGGAATAGGAGTTGGACATCATAGGAGTTGGATCAGGAGTTCCTGATCACTCAGTTCCCAACCACCATCTTATTCCCTGTTTCTAACCTTGTAACTTTCACTTCTTTCTACCCTGGATGGTCTTTTCCTCACCTGTGGGGAACACAGATTCTCTAAATTTCATTTCCATTTTCAAATGTGAACTTGTGTCCAGAGGGCTTCCAAGTGAAGTTCAAGTTGTAATCAATCAATTACAGAAAATTCATGTTAAAAAAAAGCACACAGCTAATATGAGCTAACATGAGAACAAATTTGTTTTGAGTCATGGAAGTTATATTTTATAACAAGCCTGGGGAAATGCCCACTGGCTCCATGTGAAAAGGAAAGACTATACTCTGAATGAGTTGTGTGTTTGGGTGAAGTGCTGGGTCTCATATAGCAAGAGATAGCCTTAAAGTTGGGGGTAAACTATAGCAAACATGGAAAGAAAGGAGAAAGCCCAGTCTCTGATCTGTGATTTTCGGAGCTAAGAGGAAGGCTCTTGGGGGAGTTAGGGCCAAGGTTTCTGTCTCTGCTGAGGCAGAAACCATCAAGAGACAAGACTGACAAGAGTGGAGATTCTGAGGCCCTTTCAATACGTCTTAAGCCAATGAGCGACGTCTGTCCTGAGTGAGGGAGAGGTATGGGTCAGCTCCAAGCAGGGGAAAAAGCAACAGCTATGGAGGCCAGGGAACCACAGAAGTGGCTGTGGTTAGAAGGGGCATAGGGAGAGGACAGCCAATGCAGCTATGCACAAATATGTACTGAGCTCCACGACTCCGCCCACTACGCGGAGAGCTCTAAGGGTGTGGTGAATAAAGAATCTAGTAACCATGGGCCCTGGGTAGTGTAGGGACTCTTGGGAGAGAGCAGAGGAAACACTACCTATGAGGATGACATTTTGGCCAATGGCACACAAGCAGATGACCTTGCAGATGTCACCTGTTAGCAGACAAGTTGGGGTGACTAAGACCATGCATGAGTGGGGTGGAGGAAGCACAGGTCTTGGAATGAAACACTGAGGATAGATCCTGTCTCTGCCCTTGCTGGTGACTTAAGGGTTAGTGGTTATTTATTCATTTTTCCTGGGGTGGGGGTGTTGTCTCTTATTTATTAAAATTAATGATTGTGCTTTTAAGAATATACTTTCTATAATATACATAGAAAATAGCTCCCCACTTTTTTACTTGCCTTTTTACTTTGTGTGCATTTTTTTTTAATTTTTAGAAATGTTTATTTATTCTTAAGAGACAGAGACGGAGCATGAGTGAGGGAGGAGCAGAAAGAGAGGGAGACACAGAATCTGAAGCAGGTTCCAGGCTCTGAGCTGTCAGCACAGAGCCCGTCGCAGGCCAAACCTACCAGCAGTGAGATCATGACCTGAGCCAAAGTCGGATGCCCAACCGACTGAGCCAGCCAGGCACCCCATCAATTTTTTTCTTTAATAGAAGAATTTTTAAATTTAAATTTATTAGACCAATTTTCTTTTCCTTTATTGTTGCTTCCATTGCTTTTTACTTAGGCCACCCTATCTCAAGATCAAATAACTACTGGGCTGTGTTTTATTCTGCTTGCTTTATAGTTGTATCTATATAAAATGCTTTAACCACCTGAAATTTTTTTGGTAAATACTGGGAGGTGTGAATCTAAATTCACTACCCCCGTGGAGTCACAAGCCTGCCTGCAGAACCATCTGTTAAGTCTCCCTTTTGTTTCTTACCAATTGGCACTGCCAACTTTAGCAGACCAAATTCTGATCTCTATGGTGCTGTTTCTGGGCTTTCTGGTTTTTTCCTTTGATGGATATTTGTAATGAGGAGAGGGAGCAGTCTGCAACACACCCTGCAGTATCTGTATAAAAGAGAAAGAAGGTGTGGTGAGAAATATGCATGGTCAGAGAGAATAAGATACAAATGCCACTACTGCCAGGTGCACGGTGATTCCAGTGGGTGAAGCTAGGGCTGACGAATTCACAGGACAGGCTCAGCTGCGGAGGGAAAATGAAGCATGGTGGAAAACTGATTCTGTGATTTAATTCCTCTGATAAAACTTTGTTCCATTCCCAGGATTTTACCTAGAAAGAGCTTTGTTTGACATCTTTATGTTTCTGTTACCATGTTTCCTACATATTCCTATGACCAGGACTTTATTAACTCAAAGCTATGTGTAAAACTAGTAATAAAAATGTATAGGCTGTTCCCTCCACCTGATATTATGTCTATCTAATCTCCCTTTCAGTTCTTTGTACTCTTTGAGATTTATTGATGCACATGATAGATACTTACTGAGTACCCATCTCCTATCAGACTCAGGGCTAATGCACATTTCCAAGATGAAAAAGATAGACATTTTCTTGGGCTTCTCTCAAAGATACAGTAGAACAGGGGCACCTGGGTGGCTTAGTCAGTTAAGCGTCCGACTTTCGCTTAGGTCATGATCTCGCGGGTCGTGGGTTCGAGCCCCCCATCGGGCTCTGTGCTGACTACCAGCTCAGAGCCTGGAGCCTATTTCAGAGTCTGTATCTCCCTCTCTCTCTGACCCTCCCCTGCTCACGCTGTCTCTCTCTCTCCTAGAAATAAATAAAAATATTTAAAAAAAAAAAACAAACAAAGATACAGTAGAACAGAGAACACAGACAAGTCAATAGCTGGTCACAATCTAGAGCGACACGTGCTGTGATGGGGGAGGCACAAGCCAGACGGGTATGAACCTGAGTTTGTTGTAAAAAGGATACATCAGGAAAGTCTTCCCCAAAGAAGACTAGTGAATGGATAAAGAGGATGTGGTGTGTGTGTGTGTGTGTGCGTGCGTGTGTGTGCGTGTGCATGTGTGTGTGTGTTGGAATATTATTCAGCCATCAAAAAGAATGAAATCTTGTCATTTCCAACAATATGGCTGGAGCTAGAGTCTATTACATTAAACGAAATAAGTCTGAGAAAGTCTCATAAGATTTCACGCATATGTGGAATTTAAGAAACAAAACAGATGAACATGTGGGAAGGAAAAAAAAAAAAAGAGCAAGGGGGAAGCAAGCCATGAGTGACTCTCAATTATAGAGAACAGATTGAGGGTTGATAGAAGGAGGTGGGTAGGGGGTGGGCTAAATGGGTAATGGGTATTAAGGAGGGCACTCGTGAGGAGTTCCAGACATTATATGTAAGTGATGAGTCACTAAATTATATGCCTGAAACCAATTTTTACCATATGTGTTCACTAGAATTTAAGTTAAAACTTGAAAAGAAAGAAAAATGACATCTAAGCTGAAACCTGAAGGAAGACTATTCCAGTACGAGAAAATAATATGGGCAAAAGCCCAAAGGTGAAAAAGTATCTAGATCTTCTAAATAATTGTAAGTATAAGTGGTGCATAGGATGTAGAATGGAGAGGGAAGCCCATGAGTCAATGGAGACATCTATAGTAAATACCAGTATTTCAAGGGTCTTCGGGCCACATGAAGAAGTGTAGAGTTTATCCTGAAAGTAACCAGAAACCCTGAAGGATTTTTCAGGTAGAGAGACAAAATCAGTTATGGTTTGTAGAAAGCCCATTCTCTCTGGAGTGAAACCAGAGAGCAGGTGGCTATGCCTATAGGAAGAATGACTGCCCATATATAAGTGATAAATGAATGTCCTGAATGAAGGTAATGGCTGCTGGAACTGAAGACAGTGGATAAATAAAGAGAAATGGGTAAGTTTTAGTTATACTGACAAAGTAAAATCACCAAGATTTGGTGGTATTTGGATGCATATGAGGAGGTAGAAAAATGGGTCTATAATGACACCCAGATTTCTCACCAGACCAGCTGGTGGTGTTAATGATTTCAGCATTAGATATGCTTTTCACCAATTCCAACCCCTTTTTTTTTTACAATAGTCACGCTTTTCAAAATATTGGGGAAATATGGTAAAGATTTATTTGACCTGTGAAATCTTTGGATGGATTAATGTCATAATGTCCACATGAGTACCACAAGAGTTTTATGAAGTTTTATGAAGAAACAACTCCAACCCAGCTTCAAACTATATGTATTGGTATACACTTACAGTATTGTTGGTCAAGTTATATATTTAAATGAATGGTTTTAAGATGCAGTTGTAATGCATGATTCATCCTATTACATGCAAACACTTCATGACATATTATGATTTGTGTTGTGTGAATGTGTGGGTTGCATGTTTTACTTTGGTTGCTCTTTGAATCCATGAAGCTAAAGAAAAAAAGATAAATCATGCACTCAAATAAGAGCTGGTCACGTATCCACACCTAGATGTCAGTTTGGCTAGGAAAGTAGTCTTAGCTAGGAAGTCACTTTCCAGAACAACTTCATATTAAGGATTAAAGGGACGTACGAATTTTGTTAGTACAATAGCTATTTTGCCACAGCCCATGTTCAAGTCTTTTCCTGCAATGTGCTGGTAATTGCAATTTCAGAACTTTTTAGATAGCTATTCCATTAGTTCCACACTTGACATGACTCCTCCATACTAGTGAACACCATGTAATTTTTCATAAATTCCACAAATTCATTGATCATTTATTATGTGTCATCAAGCATGTATCAAGCCAGGTATCTAAAGGTGAACAGTATTTGCATCAGGATGTCCAAGAATTTACAGTCTAGCAAAGGAGATGGTAAACTTGCTATGAATGGTCAGGTTGTAACTATTTTAGGTTTTGTGGGGTCACGTATGCACTTTGTTGCATCTTCTTCTTTGCTTTAAGCCTTGTGGGTTTTGTGGGGCTTTTTTTTTTTTTTTTTACCACCTTTAAAAATTTTAAATACATTCTTAGCTTTGGGTCCATGCCAAAAAAAAATGTGTGAGGAGGATTTGGCTCTGGTTTTCTAGTTTTCTGACTCCTGGTCTAGTTAACACATTTAAAGAAAGGCAAGACTGGAAAACATGCACAGAAATTTGGAGACAATGATTCACTAAATGCTACTCACCGCTTAAGAACAAGCAAAGACAGGGGCGCCTGGGTGGCTTAGTCGGTTAAGCGTCCAACTTTCGCTTAGGTCATGATCTCGCGGTTCGTGGGTTCGGGCCCCGCGTCGGGCTCTGTGCTGACTGACAGCTCAGAGCCTGGAGCCTGTTTCAGTCTGTGACTCCCTCTCTCTCTGACCCTCCCCTGCTCACGCTGTCTCTCTCTCCTGGAAATAAATAATAAAAAAAAAACATTAAAAAAAAAAAAAAGAACAAGCAAAGACAGGCTTTTGTTTATATTTGATAAGTTTTTAAAATAGTTCATTATGGAGGTCAAAGCTTTAAATCATTAATAAAAAAGCACGTAACTTAAAATACTTTTAGAAAACAAAGTATACGTATTGGATTCATGCTTATATAATAAACTTTTTAAAAAGAAAACTCTCACCTCGTTGCAAACAAATCTTTGGTATCCCATGGCAGACAGCACAGGCATTTGCAAATATTCACTTGAACTATATGGAACTGCAGTTTTTGTGGGTCCTACGCAGTTAAGTACTGGATATTTCATGATTCCACCTCACACTAGAAGATCAACATTGGACTACGGCAAAATTTTCAGAGGGCTTACCAATTTCATTCCATTAACCCAACTTTCTGCTTACAGACAAATGGGGTGGGAAAACCTGACCAGCGTCTCAGAATTTTTCCTCCTCGGGCTTTCCGAGCAGCCAGAGCAGCAGGAAGTCCTCTCTGGGCTGTTTCTGTTCATGTACCTGGTCACAG
The DNA here is from genome assembly GCF_003009895.1 of Hyaena hyaena. Taxonomy (NCBI): domain Eukaryota; kingdom Metazoa; phylum Chordata; class Mammalia; order Carnivora; family Hyaenidae; genus Hyaena; species Hyaena hyaena. The sequence continues at coordinate 7,988,612 of NW_024080642.1, read as the reverse complement.
TGGGAGGCAACCTCCTCATCATTCTGGCCATCATTGCTGACGCTCACCTCCACACGCCCATGTACTTCTTCCTGGCCAACCTCTCTCTTGCTGATTCCTGCTTTGTGTCCACCACAGTCCCCAAGATGTTGGCAAACATATGGATCCAGAATCAGACCATCTCATATGCAGGGTGTCTATCGCAACTGTATTTTTTCATGCTGTTCGTGATGCTAGAGGCATTCCTCTTGGCTGTCATGGCCTACGACCGCTATGTGGCCATATGCTACCCACTCCATTACATCATGGTTATGAGCCCTGGGCTCTGTGTCCTCCTAGTTTCTGCATCCTGGATTATGAATGCCCTCCACTCCCTCCTACACACACTGTTGATGAACAATCTGTCCTTCTGTGCAGAACGCAAGATCCCACACTTCTTCTGTGACATCAACCCGCTTCTGAGTCTGTCCTGCACAGATCCCTTCATTAATGAGCTGGTGATTTTCACTATCGGGGGACTTGCAGGACTGGTTTGTGTGCTTTGCTTCATTATCTCTTATGCACGTATTTTCTCAACAATCCTGAAGATCCCTTCAATTCAGGGGAAGCGGAAAGCCTTTTCCACCTGCAGCTCTCATCTCTCTGTGGTTTCTCTATTCTTTGGGACTTCCTTTTGTGTTTATTTCAGTCCTCCCTCAACCCGCTCGGCACAGAAGGGCACAGTTGCATCAGTGATGTACACAGTAGTAACCCCACTGCTGAATCCCTTTATCTATAGTTTAAGGAACAGAGACATCAAGTCTTCCTTGAGAAAGCTAATTTGGGTTAGCAAAATCCATTCCCCTTAGCAGTAGTGACTTCACATCCAATATGGGGATCTCCACTTAATTGCATTCACCATAATTAAGCAATAAAGAATGAGAGAAAATGGAGACCTCGCTTCCAGGACCTGTGATCTGAACTTGAGATCTTCATGTCTAACCTACAAGACTTTCTCAGAACGTAGCCATAATCAGGCCAATATCGTTAGCTTAATATCTTATAGTCATAGTGCTCTAAAATCACAGCAATTCAGATTTATAGTATAATAAAAAATGTGCTTGAATACTTTTGAAACAACATGAAATACCTCATGACCAAAATAAGGAAATATTGTATGTGTCCAAGAATAAACTCCAGGGAAAGATAACTTTCCCCCACCATCACTGTGACCTTGGTGACTTGGATTCTTACCAACAGTGTTTTTGACACTGGGAATCCCCATATCTGTGAAGTCCTCATGCTGAGATAATAGAAACTGGGACTGGAAAGGAGGGGTTTGATGGGGGTGGAGTCCTTAGGTAGACCTACCATAACATTTTACCAGGCATCCAAGACCCCCATCCCTCTTAACATCTTAAATTACATGTGAAAATTTAATTTTATCTTTGGGGAGACTTTTTCTAAGTCAATTTCAACTTTGCTATACCAATGTTTACCATTTAATATAATGCCTGGCACCATTAATATGTGCTAAACCCCACTGGCATGGTTGCAATCATAAAGTTAGGGGCCAGGAAACAATGATTTTATGGATAGTTCGTGGTCTCTTAGCTGAATGACTGAACCCCCTTCCTAGATGTTCCTCAGTCCCCAGTTTCTCCCCATTCCATCTATTCTGCACACCATAATCAGATTAACCTTCATTGAATACGACTACCACCCTATTAGAAATCTCCAGTGGCCTTATAGTGCCTGCAGAATAAAGTTCAAACTTACTTACTGTAGCATTCAGAACCATCTTCACCAGTTCATAACAAATATGGTTTGCAGCCTACACTCTTCTATATTGCCCCCAAGATCAACTCAGGCTAATATTTTCATAACATATTGATTATTGTTGAAATTTACCAAAATGGACTTGGAAAGCTAAGTCACCAAAAGTTTTGACAAATACATGTACAATAAGGTATACTGTAACCAATTAGATTCCATAAGAAAATAAAAAGCTACTATGGGGTACTATTTTTTTATTCTTACCTATTTCCCTTCAGGTATCTGGCTGCATGCCTAATGACATAGGCTATGATTACTATAAATAATATCTCCTCTAGTAGAAGTCAATTTTTGATGGCCAGCTCCCCTGATTCCCATTTATCTTACAGTAAGCTCACATACTATCTTCTGACAATAAAAGCAATACCACTTGCTGTAGTACAGCAAAGTGGTAAACATTGGCTCTACAGTCAGACAGACTGCCTCAAGTTCAAATCTTAGCTCTGCTGCTTGTAAGCTGTGTGACCCTGGGAAATTACCTAACCCTTCAAAGCAGCTATAAACTACCTTTTGTATTGTCAGGAGGTTTAAAAATGGTAATGTATCGGGGCAACTGGGTGGCTCAGTCGGTTAAGAGTCCGGCTTCGGCTCAGGTCATGATCTCATGGCTTGTGGGTTCGAGCCCCGCGTCGGGCTCTGTGCTGACAGCTCAGAGCCTGGAGCCTGTTTCAGATTCTGTCTCCCTCTCTCTCTGAGCCTCCCCTGCTAATGCTGTCTCTATCTCTCTCTCAAAAATAAATAAAACATTAAAAAAATTTTTAAAATGGTAATGTATGTAAAGCATTGTTTGTGATAATTAAGTGAGATATTCATGTAAGTATAAAGGGTGAATGCCTAGTACAGAGTTGTTTTTTCTTTTCCAAAGTAGTCTCCACACCCAACATAGGACCTGAATGTGATGACTCTGAGATTAAGAGTCACATGCTTTACCGACTGAGCCAGCAAGATGCCTAGGATATAATATGTTTCCAATGAATGTTAGCTGTGGGAGTAGTCCTTGTTAAAATTAAAGCTGAATAGCAGTAGATAATGCAAATTCACTCACAAGCACTTAGAGAATCGCCTATGACCTGCTCTGTGAAACTAGATGGGAACCTGTGCTTCAATCATTCTTTCTAAGAACATTTGGGATTTAATGTAGAATCAACTACTTATGGGGATTCACGTGCAGGGATGATTTCAGTCTACCTTTGAAATCATGTTTACCGGGTACTTCAACTTAAAGTAAAAATTTACCATTAACTTAAAATACACAAGTTTGTACTGTTTTATACTGTATCCTAATTCATTGACAGACATACATCTTCCACTGCTTAAATGAATATTCACCAATATTTTTAGTTCTACCTTTTAACTTAAATTATGTTACTCTTCCACATTTATATTTTGTATGTGAACGTCTTTGTAACAACACAGTTTACACATTTGTCATAATTATACCTTTTGACCTCAACACACCCTCACACACGGTTTTGTCACAGGTGCCCTACTATGCTGTTTGCAGGTTAATTCAAATGTTTGAATATTAAAAAATATCATTTCAACAAGCATTACTTTTTCATATGATTTACTCTCTTAACCCTACATTCTTAAAAATAAATGCATCCGCATGTTCATATGGATAGTTTTAAAGCTCTGCTCTATACTGCCAACTGGTCCTGAAACTCTGTCTATCCATCATCTCACCAATACTGTTCCACTATTGTTATTCACTTTACTAGCTTAGTAAATATGTAATAACATCATATAACTGTGGGTTTGGATTATTCTTCTCCTGTAAATATTGAGATCTGAGAATTATTTAATAAAAGGCAACAAACACATAAGAATAAATCTAGCAAAGATGTGGAAGACTTCTATTCTGAAGATTACACCACATTATTATTTGTTTAAAGCAAGTAAGTGTCTGTTAACCCCTTGTATTTCTTCTTTGGAAAAATGTCTAGTCGTGTCCTCTGCCAATTTTTAAACTGGATTATTTATTTTTGAATAATAAGTTTTAAAGTTCTTTATATATTTTGATACTAACCCATTTACAAATATCTTTTCCCATTCTGTCAGTTGCCTTTGTCTTTTAGATTGTTTTCTTCACTGTGCAGAAGCTTTTTATTTTGATAAGGTCCCAATAGTTTATTTTTGCTTTTGTTTCCCTTGCCTCGGAGACATATATCAAAAAAATTTGCTATGGTCAATATCAAAGAGGTTACTGCCTGTGTTCCCTTCTAGGATTTTGGTGGTTTCCTGTCTTACATTTAGGTCTTATGAACACAGAGGTGTAAAAAAAAGAGGCAAACCAAAAAAACAGACTCTTAACTATAGAGAACAAACTGATGGTTCCTCGAGGGGAGATATGCAGGGGGAAGGATTTAATAGGTGATGTGTATTAAGGAAGGCACTTGTGATAACCACCGGGTGTTGTGTGTTAAGTGATGAATCACTAAATTCTACAACTGAAACAAATATTACACTGTATGTCAACTAACTAGAATTTAAATAAAATTTGGTGAAAGAAAAATAATACTAATTAAAAGAATAATAAATAAAAATAAAGTAAGCCCAAAGAATGGAGAAATACAGTTTTAATAACTGTTCAAGATTTAGATGGATATCCACACTTATGGGGGGAAAAATATATATACATATCTTGACTTCTACCTCACCAGATATTATAATCAATTCTAGATTAACAACAGATCTAAATGTTAAAGTAACAAATCACTTAGCATAAGTATAGATGCCCAAGAAGAATGTGTAGCTACACTATTCACAACAGCCAGAAATAGAAACAATTAGTGCTCATCAAGGTAGAATGGATTTTTTTCAATGGTATAAGTCACACCATAGAGCATTATATAGCAATGAGCAATCTATAACCATACTCAACAATATGGATGAACCTCTTATATAGTGCTAAGTAAAAGAAACAGACACAAAAGAGTACAAACTACATGCTTTCACTTACATAAAGTACAAATACGAGCAAAACTAAGTTATGCTATTAGGAGTGGCTACTCTTTGCAGAAACAGTGACTGCAAGAGAGCATGAGGTGTGCAAAGTGCTCACAATGTGTTTTTTTATGCGAGTTCTGGTTATTCATATTTTGTCAGTTTGTCAAAATTCCTACCGAAATTTTCAAATATTGGTAAATGAGGTTCATTTCCCAAGATCCTTTCTAATAGATATTAGCATTGAAGCAATTATCCAGGTTCACCTCAACAAACTGTCATGGGATTGCTTCCCCAAGGCCTCTCCACAACAGATAAGTAGGCCCGATGTGCTCCCGGTACACCCTCTTTTTTCATGAACCTGAGACTCGAGCTTCAATTCCCAGATGCCAAATCGTCATCAGAGCAAGCACCCACAACCTTCCAAACTGTCTCCTCTTTTACAGAGACTGAAGATCCAGGCACCAGGATCCTCCTTCCCACTTCAGCCAGCTGGACAAATTGCCAAGTCCTACTCAGAAAGCAATGTTTTAGGGTCCTTTATGTCTTGATTGAATTTATACCCTATGTAAGAGGAAACGAGGCAGCAGAACCAGAAAATTCTGAGAGCAGCACAGAACAGTGGGTAAGGTCTGCATGTCACAGGTTCCCGTTCTCTCTTTTTTCTCCTTTCTTATCTTCCTTTTCTCTATTTTCTCTCTTACAAACAGACTCACAAACATTGACAGAGTCTTCATATAATCAAACCCCTTAGTGTTTAAAGGTAATTAATAGCCCCTACAATCTTTTCAGTGCTCTACAGCTTTCAAAGTGCTGTCATATGGTCCATTGCATGTGATTCCCAAGCCTGCAAGAAAGGCTTCACGGGTGGGATTAGGGGGCTCAGGAGGGCTGCGTGCCCTCCTCAAGGTCCTGCAGCTAGGGAGCAACAGAAGAGGTACCAAAGGATGGTTCTCCAACATCCAGTATGGACTACTTTTCCATACCACCCCTACACATTCCCCCTCCCCACAGAGCTATACTGGAAAGGGGTTTGTGTCTCTGAGGCCAGCTGACCACACAAGTGGTCAGAACCCACTGACTTAGAACAGCATTTCTGTACAATCAGAATCACCAGGTGATTGCTAAAAAGGACTTGGTTCTCAAAATAGAACCAGTATTTCCAGGAAGGGACCAGAAAAGCAGCTTTTTATTGTAAAGTATCACAGGAGATTCTGATGCACACTAAAGTGTGGGGGACACTTTCCTTAAGGGCTAGAAAGCAAAAGATATCATTTCTTCTGGGTGTCTTCTGACTTTCCCCACCCCTCTTCCCTGCTTCCTTCCTTCCCCCCATGGGACAGATGTCCCAGAGGGCCCTGAATCCAGGCAAAAAGTCTGTGAGGGGAAGTAGTTTCTGAGGTCTAAGGAGATGGAAGACCTTTGTCTCCATGGCAGAAACAGAGGAGGTAGCTGGTGTGCTCAGTGTTGGGGTCACTCAGGGAGTTACCACTGCACTCTTTTTCATTTTAAGCCATTTGTGGGGGTCTTGGAGTGGTTTCTGGAATGAGGCCATCAGTTCCCCATTATCGGTCAGCTGTTTTTCTAGGAGGCAAGCAGTCTTGCTTTTGCTAGTCTCAAGTTTCCAGGCTTTCTACCCCCTCCCAGATCTAGGCTAACAAAGCAAACATATGACTTGGAGCTCCTTCTGGCCAAAGCCTCGTCCCTGCCACCAAATCACTCCATGACCTTGGGCAGGTCTTTTCAGCTAAAAGTCTCCCTTAAGTACTAGGAGAATAAACTATCTCACTCATGGTATTTAACCATAGGTGAATTAACTGGTAATGAACCACAAATATGGGAAGCTGTATATACTGAAAGTCTCTGGAGCCTGTGCTAAGAGTTACTTCTGTTTTCACGCAAATGCCAAAGGGACCACCATATGATTAGTCTATAGTTTGGAATCTTAGAGGTAAAAGAGATCTTAACAATCACCTACTTCCACAAAAGCTGAATCAGCTCTGAAATGATCACTCAGCCTGCATGATAATGTTTGAATGCCTTCTGCGATAGGGAATCCACTTCCCCACCAGCCCGCCTCATTGGCAGAGCACTAGCTTTTCTGTGAGATAGCCTGGCTCTTCTCTTTGTCTCTGGTTTACTCCCTAGCTGCTGACTTGGACAAATCACACCCCTTGTATGGAAAGCCCATGATAATACGTTCTGTCATTCATTTTTCCCCCATGAAGACAATACCCCAAGAGGCCAGCCACAAACAAATCTGTATCTGAGTCCCTCTCTGCAGACATAAGTGGGCTGAGATTGCTCTCTTTGAGTTGGGGGTAGAGCCAGGCCCAGGATGGAGAAGAGACTGGGGCCCCAGATGTCTCTTTGTCCTGACAGCAGGGTTTCCTACTGGAGGAGGTAGGAGATAGAAATTTGAGAAAATTGTTAAGAATAGAACTCCCTTTACTTTACAATCACTTCCAGTGAGGTAGAAGAAGTGCTTCCATGTGCAGCATTTCAGCTCTTTCTCCAGACCTCCACGGGGGAAAGCATTATTGGTCTTATTTAAAGTGTGGCAAACTGGGGCACCTGGGTGGCTCAGTCGGTTAAGCGGCCGACTTCAGCTCAGGTCATGATCTCATGGTTCGTGAGTTCAAGCCCGTCAGGCTCTGTGCTGACAGCTTAGAGCCTGGAGCCTGCTTCAGATTCTGTGTCTCCTTCTCTCTCTGTCCTTCCCCTGCTCATGCTCCATCTCTCTGTCTCTCAAGAATAAATAAATGTTAAAAAAAAAAAAGTGTGGCAAACTATTTGCAACTACATGGATGGAACTAGAGGGTATTATGCTAAGGAAAACTACTCAGAGAAAGACTATCATATGACTTCACACATATGATGACTTGAAGATACAAAACAAATGAACATAAGGAAAGGGAAGCAAAAATAATATAAAAACAGGGAGGAGGACAAAACATAAGAGACTCTTAAATCTAGAGAACAAATAGAGTTGCTGGAGGGGTTGTGGGAGGGGGATGGGCTGAACGGGTAAGGGGCTCGAGGAATCCTGCAATCATTGTTGCACTATGTGCTAACAAACTTGGATTTAATTTATAAAAAATAAATAAGTAATTCGATTAAAAGAAAAAGTGTGGCAAGCTGCTTAGGACGTGGACTTTGGAGACAGAAGAGGGGGGCTCTCATTTCAACTCTATCAGTTCCTGGTTGAGTAACTTGGTAGCCGCCTTATCAAGAAATTGGAATATTAGAGTCAATTTGTAGTATTATGTGAACTAAATACAAGATTTTACAACACATTCTCTAGCCAGGGCTCAGTAGGAGGTAGTTGTTTGCTCAGACAAACAGTCATATGTGTTAAGCTAGGACTTGGACCCAAACTTCTGACTCAACACGTCCTCCCACTGTACCACCCACACTGGCCATGTGTGGATTGGACTTTGTGGAGATAACAAATCTGTCCATTTGCTAAATGCTGGGCCTCCTCCCTTCCCCTTAAACTGGAGCTCCAAGTTACTTTAATCTTCTGGTTACTCCCTGTCCACATCTGCATTTGTTTGCCTTGCTGCTACTTCAAATTCATCATATTCCAGATTGAAATTCCAGAACAGTCCCACTTACCCTGGCACACTGGCTGATTTTTCAAATAACTGCATTTAAAATTTTTTCTTAATGCTTCATTTTTTGAGAGAGAGAGAGAAAGAGAGAGAGAGAGAATGAGCAGGGGGAGGGGCAGAGAGAGGGAAACACAGAATCTAAAGCAGGCTCCAGGCTCTGAGCTGTCAGCACAGAGCTCAAAGCAGGGCTCAGACACACAAACCAAGAGATCATGACCCGGGCCAAAGTCTGACACTTAACCGACTGAGCCACCCAGGCACCCCATCAAACAACTGCATTTTATCTGTAGTGTTACTGATTCATTTAGGCTCTTGGCATCGATCACTGTACTCCACTCATTCATTTCAAACACATGGAACACCTAATACTCTGTATGGTTCGGTTCCGCATTCATATGTTGGTCCTATGCTGTGTCCGGTGCCATGCAAGGTGCTGGGATTCAATGATGAAAATGTCCCTGTTCTGGAGGCACCCACAGTCTTGTGGAAAACAGACATTTAAGCAAAATATGGAATGGGGCAACTATAAAAGCACAAAGACCAGGAAGTGATAATGTTTCCTACATGCCTCTATTCCTCCTTTAACTGATTTTTTCCCATTAATAGTTCTAATGTAGAATTTTAATTTCTTTAATGACTTTGAAACTATATTCTTTGAGGGTTAGATTTTTTTTAGTGGCTGCTCTAGGGTCTCCTATATATACCTTAACATACGAAAAGCAGCTTCACATCTATGCCAGCTTAGTTCCAGTGACCTATAGAAACATAATACTTGTGTGGATCTATTTCCTCTTCTCTCTTTTTTGTACTATTACTGTTATAGATATAACATCTATTAATGTTAGATGTTATATCTAGATATATAGAGAGATATATTTAACCCAATATATATATATGATCATATAACCCAACAGTATATTGTTATAATATACTTATAATATACTGTTATATTATTATATTGTATATATATTATGTATGCACTATAGGCTCAACAATATACCATATACATACTATTTCATACACTTGGTTTGTAAATCAGTTAAGGCAAGAAAGGAGAAAATAAGCACTTAAACTGTATTTTATACTTACATAATTGCCTTCAACTCTGTTCTTTGTTTCTTGTGTGTATGTGAATTACCAACTGGAGTCATTTACTTGCAGTTCAAAAAAACTCTTCAGGGGCGCCTGGGTGGCTCAGTCGGTTGAGCGTCAGATTTCAGCTCAGGTAATGATCTCACGGTTTGTGGGTTGGAGCCCCGCGTCGGGCTCTGTGCTGACAGCTAGCTCAGAGCCTGGAGCCTGCTTCAGATTCTGTACCTCCTTCTCTCTCTGACCCTCCCCTGTTCACACTGTCTCTCTCTCAGAAATAAATAAAAAAACATTAAAAAAATTATTTTAAAAAACTCCTTCCATATTTGTTGTAAGGCAGGACTGGTAGGAACAAATTCTCTCAGTTTTGTTGACCCGAGAAATATTTTATACTGTCTTCATTTTGAAAAGTAGCTTCACTGGACATGGGATTCTTGGTTTTTTTTTTTTTTTTTAATATTTTTTAAATTTATTTCTAGGAGACAGAGAGAGAGACAGTGTGAGCAGGGGAGGGTCAGAGAGAGAGGGAGTCACAGACTCTGAAACAGGCTCCAGGCTCTGAGCTGGCAATCAGCACAGAGCCCGACGCGGGGCTCGAACCCACGAACGGCGAGATCATGACCTAAGCGAAAGTCGGACACTTAACCGACTAAGCCACCCAGGTGCCCCTCTTGGGTTGTTTTTTTTTTTTAACTTTAAATATATTATCCCACTGCCTTCTGGCCCCCATTGTTTCTGCTAGGTCAGTCGTTAACGGCATCAGGGTTTCTGTATAAATAGGTATTTGCTTCTTTCTGCGTTGGAGATTTCTCCTTGTCTTCACCTTTCAGAGTTTTGATGATGATGTGTCTGTCTGTGGCTTTCTCTCTGTTGGAATTTGTTGAGCTTCTAGATGTGTAAGTATTTTCCAATAAATTTGGGAAGTTTTCAGTAATTATTTCTTCAAACATTTTTCTGCTCCTCTCTCTCTCTCTCTCTCTCTGTGTGTGTGTGTGTGTGTGTGTGTGTGTGTGTGTGTGTGTGTGTCTCCTCTTTCTAGTACTCCCGCTACATATATGTTGGTGTAATTAATGGCGTCCCACATTTCCCTGAGGCTCTCTTCATTTTTCTGTCTCTTTCTTCAGTTTGCATAATCTTTATCAATCTATTTATAGGATTACTTCCAGTTCAAACTCACCGTTGAGCCCCTTCAGGGGCTTTTTGGTAAAACTTTTTGATTTTAATTATCATACTTTTCAACTCCAGAATTTCCATGTGTTTATGTTTTAAAATTCCTTCCTCGTATAGTCTTGATTTGATAGGCCGTCTTTATTTTTTTTAATTTTTAATGAATATTTTTGAGAGAGAGAGAGACAGACAGACAGACCACAAGCAGGGGAGGGGCAGAGAAAGAGGGAGACACAGAATCAGAAGCAGGCTCCAAAGCAGGCTCCATGCTCCAAGCTGTCAGCACCGAGCCCAACATGGGGCTGGAACTTACTAACGGTAGGATCATGACCTGAGCCCAAGTTGGATGCTTAACCGACTGAGCTCCCTAGGTGCCCCTTCTTTTATTTCTTTAAACATGTTTTCCTTTAGTTCTATGAGTATATTTTTTGAAGTTTCTTTTTGTATTTTTTTAATTTTAAATTTTAATTCCATTTAGTAAACATACGGCGTGTTATTAATTTCAGGTGTACAATATAGTGATTGAACACTTCTATCACAAGTGCACTCCTTAATTCCCATCACTTATTTCAACCATCGCCCCATCCACATCCCCTCCAGTTATTAGCAGTTCTCTATAATTAAGAGTCTGTCTTCTGACTTGTGTGTCTCTCTCTTCTTTTCCTTTTGCTCACTTGTTTGGTTTCTTAAATTCCACATATTAGTGAAATCATATAGTATTTGTCTTTCTCTGATTGACTTATTTCACTTAGCATAATATTCTCTAGCTCCATCCACATTGTTACAAATGGCACTATTTCATTCTTTTTATGGATGAATAATATTCCATTGCATACATATACCACATCTTTTTTATGTATTCATCAGTCAATAGACACTATTCATCTTTCATTCTACCCTTAATATACTGTTTTACTTTTAGAGTCCTGGATATTTGACAAAGCAAGTGTCTCCTCACTGTCTTTCTACATTTTCCTAGCTTATTTTCATGCTTATTTGTAGATGACATTTAGATTATCTTTTATTTATTAAAAACCATGTTAGAATTTTATGTCTCAACACATTAAATTTTAGATTAATTCAAGGGAATATGCACCAGTGCCACAAATTTGTCTTTCTGTTTGGCATCATGGTATATTTATTATTAAATGTGTACATCATGGCTCACTGGAGATGTTGAAGATCCTGTCTGATGCCTGTTAACATCTCAATGCATAGATCTGTTTGGTGATGGTGTGGATGGAATTGTTTCACCTCGGCTTCTATCCTGTTTCTGATTATTGCCTACATGTAATAATAGTAGGCAATGTTTCTTGACTGTTCACTGCAGACTGGCTCTCTGTGTTAAGCACATTGTGACTTAATTTGCACATGAAGAAATGGGCTATTAAAGAGCACAGGTGATTACCAGACAAATGACCGGTGGCAGCACTCGGGCTGGAATACAAGTGAGTGTTTTGACAATACAGTCTTACTAACTGCATGATATGACTGTGCAGTGCTGTTAGTTTGGGGCCCATGTACTGTGTGATTGTCCAGTCCAATGTAAACCCTTCTTATTCCTAATGGCCTATCAGTTGATTATCTTAGATTTCCCAGATAAATTCTCATTTCAGCAAATAATTATTTTTCTTTGTCTTTTCTAATACTTTTACTTACCCTTTTTTGTTCACTTGTGTAATACTCATTTTTATCATGTATATACTTGTTTTAAATATCACCGAAAAACCTATGCAATATGCATGCACTATGTACTAATCTTTAAGCATGGCAAGAGTATTTAAGACAATAGAATTTCATATATGACATAGACATAATTCCTAGATTTGATTATGCCAAATTAGCAGAAGCTGGAATGATTAAGGTTCATAAAGGTTTTCCACGTTCTGTTTTTGTCTCATTATTTCTTTTTTATTTAAAAAAATTATACAATTGAGTCTATTTTAATGATATTTTTATAAAATTAAGATATTTTTAATGCTAAGAAAATGATTGGTTTTACTTATATGAATGTTCTTATTCAATAGAAGACACGTAGCAGACATTTGGTGGTGCTGATGTTGTAGACAGTTGGGGAAATGGATGGAGGCAACCAGACGGGAGTCTCTGAGTTCCTACTCCTGGGGATCTCGGAGAGTCCTGAGCAGCAGAGGGTCCTGTTCTGGATGTTCCTGTCCATGTACCTGGTCACGGTGGTGGGAAACGTGCTCATCATCCTGGCTATTGGCTCTGACGCCCACTTGCACACTCCCATGTACTTTTTCCTGGCCAACCTCTCCTTCACTGACCTCTTCTTTGTCACCAACACAATCCCCAAGATGTTAGTGAACCTTCAGTCCCAGAACAAAGCCATCTCCTATGCAGGGTGTCTGACACAGCTCTACTTCCTGGTCTCCCTGGTGACACTGGACAACCTCATCCTGGCCACAATGGCATATGACCGCTATGTGGCCATCTGCCGCCCCCTCCACTACGTCACAGCCATGAGCCCTGAGTTCTGCATTTTGCTCCTCACCTTGTGTTGGTCACTTTCTCTCCTCTATGGCCTTACCCTCACCCTCCTCATGACCAGGGTGACCTTCTGTGGTTCCCGGAAGATCCACTACATCTTCTGTGAGATGTATGTTCTGCTGAGGTTGGCCTGTTCCAACACCCAGATCATTCACATAGTGCTGATTACCACGGGCATCTTTATCTTCCTCACCCCCTTTGGGTTCATGATGATATCCTACATTCGTATTGTCAGAGCCATCCTCCGAATACCCTCAGCCTCTAGCAAATACAAAGCTTTCTCCACCTGTGCCTCTCATTTGGCTGTGGTCTCTCTTTTCTATGGGACGCTTTGTATGGTATATTTGCAGCCCCTCCAAACATACTCCACGAAGGACTCGGTAGCCACAGTGATGTATGCTGTGGTGACCCCCATGATGAATCCTTTCATCTACAGCCTGAGGAACAAGGACATGCATGGGGCTCTGGGAAAACTCCTCCTAAGGAAAGGCTTCCAGAGGTTGACATGAGCTAATTTTGGAAATTGAAGTGGAGACTGGGAATTTTCTACCACATCAAAGCATTATCTTACACAGACACAGGAGTGATTAGGACATAGCTCCAGCTCAGAATGAATTTATGTATCTGTGGTGAAGGAAAGGCATGTATGTGTAACCCCAAATCCCCCAAATCACAAAAGCCTTGGAAATAAATGAGGTCATACCAAGAATTTTGCAGGATAAGATCCTTCAGCTACGTGGCCACAGTATCACATTGCCACCATGCTCTGGAATCCATGTAAATGGATTAACTCACCAACTAAAAGATATGCAATGTCTGAATGTGTAAACTAAATATACCCAATTATATGTTACCTACAAGACATAACACTAGAAGTTGAAAGATTGTCATAAAAACCCAAATCTGTACTTAATAGTTTAGGAATTATAGTTTAATCAAAATATGTATTTTAACAGAATGTGCTCCTAAGAATTGGTCAATGCTTTATTTAAAAAATTGGATACACAAAATATTGGGCATCTATACTAACAGAGGTAAAAAATGGGGCCAAATAGCTGGGAGACATTGTGATCCTGGGCCTATATTCCCACACAAAAGTGACCTCCTTGGCTCGGTAGCACTTTGTCCTTTCAGACATGGCATAAACTCTGCAGTTCGTCAGCATGCATCATTGTGTTCTTGGCATTGCTTTTCTCAGAAGAAAGTAATATTTTCTGGATTCACAGAGATACCACAAAAAGAAAAATAATTGTATTTTTTGAGAAAAAGCATGAATGTTTCTTTCTGGAGTATATAGTATCCCAACACGTTTAACAAGCAAACAAAGAGCACCTGTATCAAACCTATTTTACATTTAATGAATCTTACAGTGATCAATGTACAAAAAAGTTATGATATGAAAACTTTAAAGAGCAAAAAGAAGACTGAAGTTTTTCATTCCTTTTTCAATATTATTATAAAATGAACAATGATATTGTGCAATGTTGTTGTATTTGATGAAATAATTGGCTGGGCTTCACTCTTTTTAGAGATTTTGAGTATTAAATGATGGTCTTTGGGATTTAGCAAAATTACATGCTTCAAACAGAAAGCAGCATTCATGCCTTGCCACATGAGACATAAACATAAATAATACCGCTGAATTCACTATAGTTATTTGTGATGATGAAAGTTTGATCCTTCCAAAGAAACTTTGGAAAAGATTCTCTATTAGACACAATATCAAGAAATCAGCTCTATTATAATTAGAGAAAAAAATAACTTCAAAATTTTAATGTTAGCTGATCAAAATTAGTTAAGTCTACTACAAACTGCACTCTGATAGTATTGGTAATAATGTCAAACCTGTTTTTATTTTTTTTAATGTTTATTTATTTTGAGAGAGAGACAGAGTGTGAGTGGGGGAGGGGCAGAGAGAGAGGGAGACAGAATTCAAAGCAAGCTCCAGGCTCTGAGCTGTCAGCACAGAGCCTAACATGGGCTTGAACTCACAAACCATGAGATCATGACCTGAGCTGAAGTCAGACGCTTAACTGACTGAGCCACCCAGGCGCCCCTTGTCAAACTTGTTTTTAAAAATTAAATCCAGGGGCGCCTGGGTGGCTTAGTCGGTTAAGCGTCTGGCTTTCGCTTAGGTCGTGATCTCGCGGTTCGTGGGTTCGGGCCCCGCGTCGGGCTCTGTGCTGACTGCCAGCTCAGAGCCTGGAGCCTGCTTCCGTCTGTGACTCCCTCTCTCTCTGACCCTCCCCTGCTCACGCTGTCTCTCTCTCTCTCTCCTAGAAATAAATATAAATAAATAAATAAATAAATAAATAAAATAAAAATTAAATCCAGGGTGCTTGGCTGGCTCAGTTGGTGGAGTATGTGACTCTTGATTTCGGGATTGTGAGTTTGAGGCTCACATTGGGTGTAGAGATGACTTAAAATAAATATATAAAATTTAAAAAATAAATCCAAAGTGACAATATTTTCCATGACACCTAATGTGAGTTCATTTATTATAATATTTTTGAATGCTAGAATTTCAAAAATAAAATGCATAATAGAATAGTAACATCATAAACTGAATATGCTCCCAAGAATTGAACCAGCTGGCCTATGCTCCACTTTAAAAATTGAATAAACAAGATGGTAACCTGTGGCACTACGTGGAGATCAGGCATGGGACCAAAAAAGGTTTTGGAAATGTTTAAAGAAAATTACTCACGTCACACAAGAATTTTTTAAAAACCTCTCATATCACTTGTGAAGATTTGATTCAATACATGGGCTTATCTTGACATGCAAATCATGTAAACACTCTGAATACTTCTATACAAATACATTCACAAATAATTGCATAAATATATCATTCAATTGACTGATTCCTTTTTTAAAAACCTGTACTTTGAAAACATAATTTGGCAAGAATAATGCAAGCCACTCATCATAGCTAAAATACATTTACAGGAATGAAAATGAGGACCAGTCTACATATACAAAATTAAGGAACTGAATGATGAGTTCTTTTAAACTGTTCATTAAGGGGTGCCTGGGTAGCTCAGTCAGTTGGGCGTTTGACTTTGGCTCAGGTCATGATCTCACAGTTTGTGGGTTCGAGCCCCACATCGGGCTCTGTGCTGACAGCTAGCTCAGAGCCTGGAGCCTGTTTCAGATTCTGTGCCTCCCTTTCTCTCTGTCCCTCCCCTGCTCACACTGTCTCTCTCTCTCAGAAATAAATAAAACATTAAGATAAAATAAAATAAAATGATTAAATGTTCATTTATTCCCAATTTTATGACAATAAAATAACCTTGTTATATGAACATATTAGTTCACCTTTCCCAATTAATACAACAGTAAATGAAGAGCAAAAATTAAGGTTAGTGGAACACTGGAATATAATACTGAAAAATATTATGATAACATTGGAATATTAGAATTCTACTTATGCCTCCAGAAAAGTGACCCTAATTATATAAATGCTTGTGCAAAGATTTGATCCATATTCAAAGTGCATGTGTTTCTGAACAGATCTTGTCTATTATTAAACAGAAAAAACCCTAAATATAACTCCCCATTAATGGACCCAATTCTAAATTCTCCACTAAACAATACAAGATAAAACAAAGGACTTCACACTGACATCTTAGTCAGAAGAAAAGATGCCAGATTTTGCTTCCAAATCAGAGTTACAAAATACAAAAATGTATTTAATGATTAAGTATTTCTATTTTCATTTAGAATTCATTCAATATCAAAGATAAAATATCATCTCCAGTAGCATATATTTTTGAGTTATGATAGAGGCGTGCTCCATATATTAATAAAATAAAATATATTTGATCTGTTTCTGCAGTTGATTTTTCTTTTTTTTTTTAAGTTTATTTATTTTGAGAGAGCATGTGTGCACATGTGAGAGGGAGAGAGATAGAGGCAGAAAGAGAGGGAGAGAGAGAAAATCCCAAGCAGGCTCTGCACTGGCAGTATGGAGCCTGATGCAGGGCTCAAACTCACGAACCATGAGATCATAACCTAAGCCAAAATCAAGAATCCTATGCTTAACCACTTGAGCCACCCAGGCATCCCTGCGGTTGATTTTTCTTAAATCTGGTTTACTTTACACTCGTGTACATTACCTGCTTGGCCACTGGAATATGGGCTTACAATTCTTGTTCTATACTTTATGATTATATATGATCATAATTCAATCAGAATAATGAAGATATGAAAGAAATATGCGAAGGCATGATTGACTGACAAGTGACTGGAACTGGGCAGAATGCACCATTACAATGGAGAGAGTACAGTTCTGTAGTCTCCAGATGCAGTATAGTGTAGTCACGAGGGTTTTGGGCTATATGCCAAACTACCTGGGTTCCAATTTTAACTTCTTATGTGATGTTGGACAGTAAATTAACCTTTCTATCATTTTAGCTATAGAATGAGAATGACCACAGGACTAACATTATAGAGGTGGTAGATTAATAGATTGGAAAAGTGGCTGACACATTCAAAAGCACCCAACAAGTGTTTGCTATGTATTCTTTCTTATAAAGAACAATTTT
The DNA here is from genome assembly GCF_003009895.1 of Hyaena hyaena. NCBI lineage: Eukaryota > Metazoa > Chordata > Mammalia > Carnivora > Hyaenidae > Hyaena > Hyaena hyaena. Next base: position 7,970,944 of record NW_024080642.1, on the reverse strand, counting down.
TCTGATCTGGCTCAAAAAATAAAATTAAAATCAAAGTATAGAATGAGGTGAGCATATGGATAGAGAGAAGGAAATAAGAAGTGCTTTTATTCATAGTGGAGAGTAAGGTATATAGAGAAGTTCAGAACTCCAGGATTCTCTGTGTTCTATAAGAAAGAAAAGTTGGATTTTAGTCTTTCTTCACTTGAGTGCATCACTGAGGATCCTTGAGCAGGGAAAAATACAATGATTGCAGTGGTGTTTGAAGAAGATAATTTCTAAATTGAAGTGAATAATAGATGTTTTGCACAAAGTCTTATTTTCAAATTTCAATTTCACCCGGCCAAAGGGAAATAAAGATTCATCTCAGACTGGTTTCCTGCCCCCAATTCTACCTCAGAATAGCTAAGGAGTCACCACATTTTCATATTTGTCTTTAGCATGGGGTTTTATTTGAACAGAAAATTGATGACTTTAAAATTAAGGGGAAAAAGCCACTGATTTAGAGTCATATCCCATTACCAACATTACCACTGAATTAAATAATGTAAAAAACCCCCAATTGTTACCATTTTTGAGAGACAGATACTTTCTTTTTCAAAAAACTCTTCCCAGGGCTCCCATCATGTCTCTGTTCCTCAGGCTGTAGATGAAGGGATTCAGTATGGGGGTGACCTCAGTGTACATCATAGTCGTGACACTCTCTTTAACAGTGAATCATTGACTGATAGGCACAAGTACAGACCAATAATTGTCCCTTAAAATAGAGACACCACAGAAAGGTGAGAGCCACAGGTGGAGAAGGCCTTGTGGATGCCCCTGGCCGAAGGGAACTTGAGGATGGAGGACACAATCCGTGCATAAGACATGATGATGAGTAGGAACGGGATGATGAGAAGGAGCCCTCCCGTGAAAAATATAAGTAAACCATTGACTCGAGTGTCAGAGCAGGATAGCTTTACCAAAGTAGAGGTATCACAGAAAAAGTGAGGGATCACATTGTCAGCACAGAAGGACAGCCTGGCCATGAGCAGGGTGTGCAACATGGCATGCGCAGTAGTCAGCACCCAGGACAGCACCAGCAAAGAGAGACAGAGCTTGCGGCTCATGATGGTGGTAGAGTGCAGAGGAAAACAGATGACCACATAATGGTCATAGGCCATGACAACAAAAAGGAAACTCTCAAGAACTCCTAAGAACAAGTAACAATACATCTGAGCCAGGCAGCCAGCATAGGGGATGGACGGGACTTGGCTCTTCATGTTGTGCAGCAGTTTGGGCATTGTGACAGAGGAGAAGCAGAGTTCAGAGAAGGACAAGCTACTTAGAAACAAATACATGGGTCTGTGGAGGTGGGAGTCCAGGTGAATGAAGACGATGATGGGAAGGTTCCCCACGGCGATGGTAACACACAGGCAGAAAGATAGGATAGAACAGATTCCACTGCTCTGGTCTGATGGCCAGGCCCAGAAGGAGGAACTCTGAGATGGCAGTTTGATTCCTTTCTGTCATTCGGTGATTCTCTTATATTTATGAAGAAAATAACGGATCTTAAAATCCAAGTATAAGAAATAAATATATTTCTATTGTATGTGGCCTATTGTCAAATGGTGGATGAGTGAGAATATAGGCACAGGTGGCAGCTGACTCTATTGAAAATACAAGTCTCCAATGGCATCCAAGTCTCTAAATTGGATGACATATCACATTTAACACCAATGGTCACTTCTTCCTTTTTAAAACTCTCCCATCGCTTGGACGTGATGACACCTCAGTTTCGAGTTTCTTCCTACCGCCCTTGCAATGCCTTCACAGAGTCCTTAGAGAGTGTCTCCTGCTCGGTCATCATTTGAATATTGGTAGTCCTCAGAATATTGTCTTTCTACTTCCACTAAATATGACAGTGAATCCCAAGTCCAGTCCACATAGCTCATCTGAGCTGTAGAACCTGGGTGTTCAGCTCTCTGATGGCCATTTTCCCTGCATATCTCACTGTTACTCTGAATTCAATCGTTATGAAATTTAGTTTATTGTCCTCCTTGTCCCAGAAGGGCTCCACTCCCAGTAGCTCTAGTTCAATGACCGACAGTACCACCTGCAAGGTACTTGAGTCGAACCTGAAAGCCATCCTTGACTCCTTCCTCTCTTCATGCTCCTGACTCATTTACTGTACGTTACCAGTCTCCCTTTTTGCTCACTTCTCATATAGGCCCTGCTATATATCCCAAAGCCACCATGCAGGTCACTCATTTTCCTCACCTGAACCATCACAACAAATCTGGTCTTTCCACATTTACTTTCACTCCCTTCCATCCCATTGAAATTGTCTAGAATCATTCTTTTTATAGCTCAAACCTGTTTGTGTTAGTATTCTAATTGAAGAGTTTCCTCTTTCCATTAACATAAAGCCCAAATGGGTTAACATAACCCACAAGACCCTTATTTCATCCGATCAATTAGCTCATGTCTAACCCTCTCTACAGTCCAGAGATACCAAGTATTTCTCATTTTCTCAAAGACATCTTGCTGGCACCCACCATATCATATCACATTTTCCATTACCTGACACATGCTGTCTCCATCTCATTCCATCCTGTCTCCTAGTAATTCACCCTCCAGACCATTAAATAGGGATTATTTTCTCTTTGCTAGACTTTAAGGATAGTGGAAGGTTCTATCTTGTTCACAGCCAAACCCTGGTACCAAGAACAATGTGAAGAGAGAGAGGGAGAGAGAGAAGAGAGAAGGAGGGAAAGAAGGAAGAAAGGAAAAGACATTTATGCCAACCTAAGGGATTTCTTACTTGTTTCAACATTCACCAAAAATAGTGGAGGCTGACACATCCACTGACACTGAGGTCTTCCAATCCATAGCTCCTTGTACTAATTTCCAGATATTGTACTGCAGATTGTCCAGAATTTCTCTCCCCAGGTCACAATATTACCCCATCTCAAGATATCCTGCTATATTGCTTACGCTAATCTACCCAAACAATAGTGCTATAATTTTTTCCTTAAGATTTACCCCACACAGAAAAATAAAAGATTTGCCCCACAAAATATCGGTATTGATGCGGGAAGAAATGAGATGGATGTGGAAGTTGAGAGACCCTGGAAAAGCAAAAAGAATGAGGATAATTTCCAATCTCTTGGCTCTAGTTTCTGGTCTCCTCCAGACACCCTTCTCACGGTGTGAGTCAGGATTGGCAAGAAAAACCAAGAAGAGCATTTCAGGATGAGAAAAACATCTCCTAACCCTAAAGAGAGAAAAGAGTGCACTCACTGTCGGCTAGTCACCAAGATCATGGGGATTAAACCAGGCATATGCATGTGTTTTCACACTTGGACAGGGGAAAGATCTGTTACTACATATTAGTGGGGGGAGGATCCATCTCTGACTCTTCAGGAATTTCTTTCTCTGAGAGACAAGTAGGATCCACCTATTGTATAAAATACCAGATTAGGAGCCCAAATTAGTCAGATTTCACTGACAAATGCTGCCGTTGACGAGCCATACAAACTTTATGTACCCCTTACAGTCTACTTGCTTCGGCTTTAAAATGCCAGTACTGCCTTCTCCCTGCCTACCTCACAAAGCTGCTATCAAGTGAAATCTCTTTTGAAGAAACTCTTTGCAAACCATAGAGGACTCTGTTGTGAAATACTTATGGATACTATTTTATATTCAAGAAATTGAATCTGGTGATACTAATCAAGCTATTTCTAGAAGGTCGAGCAGTTTTTAAATTTTTTAAAATATTTTTTAATGTTTTATTTATTCTTGAGAGAGACAGAGCATGAGCATGACCATGACCAAGGGAGAGGAAGAGTTAGAGAGGGACACAGAATCCGAAGCAGCCTCCCAGGCTCTGAACTGTCAGCACAGAGGCCAATGCGGGGCTCCAACTCACAAGCTGTGAGATCGTGACCTGAGCCAAAGTCAGATGCTCAACTGACTGAGCCACCCAGATGCCCCAGGGTTTTTTTTTTTTTTTTTTTTAATTTTTAGACTGCCTGAAGAACAATCCCATAGAGTCACATCATAAAACCTCAATAATATGAAAGCTAAGGTTGGAAGAAGGCTAGGACATGTACCTTCCAGCCTAACTTACTACATATGTCTCAAGGTGACTTCAGGGCTTTGACCCAAGACTCCTCACTCTTTCATTCATTATAAGCTCATAGAGATTCAGACTGTACTCTTCACCTGAGTCTACACCATCCTTTCTCACTTCTCTCATTCTGCCTTCTTGGGCTTGGGGGATATAAGGTCCCAGTGGAACCGACATGGTGGGGGAGGACATTAATAACAAACAAAGTGAATTTCAAACCTCCTTGGGATAAATCCCCTAGGAGGTACTTTTAAGAAGCAGGGACTTCTTAATTACTAGCCATCTTTGGGTAGGGGGACAGGCAACAAAGAAAACTGTTCATACCCTAGTCCCACCAGGAATGCTGCTTTAGCTACCACAGCCCAGAAGACCTCTTCCTTCTTTGATTTCATTATTTCCACTCTTGAAGTATTTGTCTCCATAAGTGCTTAAGAGTGATAATGTATTTTTTTGGATTATTGCTTCAGAAATATTATCCTTAAAACAGAAAAAGAAATGTTCTTTATTGATCAGTTTATTCAATAATTAAATTCCATAATTTATCCCTGTTACATTTAGGAAAAGTAACTGTGAGCTATTTCCACACATCACTTGTCACTTAGTGATGAAATCTAATCACAGTCTGTAAACACAGTCACTCCCTCCTTAGTTTCCTAGCCATTCCCTGTCACATTTGACAACTGTGTCTTGGATCTTGGATCTCAGTGAGGCAACTGGATGACCAGGATAAATGGAAAGAAAATGGTGCTGTCAGCAAACTAAATAACATGTGAAAAGTTTTAAGAGTTAAAGAAAACATGGCACACTCAGGAAACTCAAGGAAGTTCAGTGTGACTATCACATATTATTGGGAGAGAGAATGCAAGAGCTGGGGTGAGAGAGTCAGGCAGAGTCCTGGTCAGGCAAAATCTTATAGAATGCGGCAAGCAAGGCCACCTTCATCCTCAGCAAAACATCTCTAAATGGCTTTAAAATTACATGTTCCAATTTCATTTTTAGGTCAGTAATTCAGATTAAAAGAGAGCACATTAGCATTAAAAATAAGGAAGGCAGAGAAATCATTAGAAGGCTATTTCTATACCCCAAAATTAGAGATAATGGTTATTTGAACCAAGGTAGTAGTAAAAGGGTTTCAAAGTGGATATATTGGAGAAAGGTGTCACCTATAAATATCCACTAAATGTTTGAACCAAACCAACATTTCTTGATACCAGTCTCTTTGGAAATAAAATAAGCAAACCTGTCCATCCACATAGAATGTAGTGGGTTGCCGCAAGCAATGTTCCTTGTGTAACAGTCATTTAAACACACACACACACACACACACACACACACGGGGCACGTGGGTGGCTCAGTCGGTTAAGCACCTGACTCTTGGTTTCAGCTCAGGTCATGTTCTCACGAATTCATGAGTTCAAGTCCCATGTCAGGATCTGCAATTACAGGATGGAGCCTGCTTGGGATTCTCTCTCTGTCCCTCTCCCATGTGCATGCACGGGCACTCTTTCTCTTTCAAAAATAAATAAATAAACTTTAAAAACAAATTAATTTTTTAATTTTTTGTTTTGAGAGAGACTGGGAGACAGCAGGAGTGGGAGAGGGCAAAAAGAGAGGGAGACACAGAATATGTAGCAGGCTCCAGGCTCTGAGCTGTCAGCACAGAGCCTAACGCAGGGCTCAAACTCACAAACTGTGAGATCATGACCTGAGCCAAAGTCAGATGCTTAACCAACTGAGCCACCCAAGTGCCCCAAAACAAATAAATTTTTAAATCATAAACGGTATCAGAGAGTTGCAGAAGCAACAAAAACTACAGAAATTAAAGTTTCAGAGAGGGAGACAGACTTTTCTGAGATGAGGTGAGTACAACTGGCTAATTTTATGTTAGAGGCTATTTGCTGAGTCTGGGCACAGACTGAGGCAGAGGACATCTGCTAGGGAAATAGGAACCATCAAAGCTGATAGCAGTTGCACAATACTGGAGTAACAGGTAGGACTTGAGAATACATAAACACATGGGTGGTTTTCCTCAGGGGACATTTGATGAATTTGGTGCAGTGAAAATAGGAGTGAGGTCAGGCTTTTGAAAAGGCAGCATAAAGTGTCTATAGTCTTTCAGGACTGGAAACCAAAGACTCATCCAAAGAAGAGAACTTCTCCAAACACTGGCCATTCTCTCAAGATTATTTTCCAAAGCTTGATGCTTGGTAGGGCAAGAGGCTAAAAAGCTAGGCAAAAGAAAAAGTCTCTAAAGAGAATCTTCCATTATCTTTTTTTTTTTAAGATTTTTTTAAATGTTTTATTTATTTCTAGGAGAGAGAGAGAGAGAGACAGCGTGAGCAGGGGAGGGTCAGAGAGAGAGGGAGTCACAGACTGAAACAGGCTCCAGGCTCTGAGCTGGCAGTCAGCACAGAGCCCGACGCGGGGCCCGAACCCACGAACCGCGAGATCATGACCCAAGCGAAAGTCGGACGCTTAACCGACTAAGCCACCCAGGTGCCCCATTCCATTATCTTTTAGAACTGAGGAACTCATCAGGTTCTCCATCAAAAACCTGAGTGTATACACCCTAGGAAGTAGTGAACTTAGTCTAAGTCTACAACCCAGCCCTAAGACAAAATCAATCCCTCGTTGTACTGAAGTGATCAAACCATTCACCATATCTGCATAGCAAGAAAGGAAGAGCTACCCCTGTTAGAAGATAACATCATCTGTAGCCACAGCAATCCTAATGGCAGTAATGTCCAGCATACAATTAAAAAGACCAGAAATATGGAAGAGGCAAAATACTGTGGCCAATAATAATGAGAAAAACAAAGTTAAAGAGAAGTAGGAAGATGAAGAGGAAAACAGCAAGAAAGATTGGCTGATTTTATTGATGGCAGACAAGGAATTTAAAATACAACAATTAAGGGGCAGTTGGGTCGCTCAGTTGGTTAAGTGTTCAACTCTTGACTTTGGCTCAGGTCATGATCTCATCATTCATGGGATCAAACCCCACATCAGCCTCTGTGCTGATAGTGCAGAGCCTGCTTTGAATTCTAAACAAACATTTTTAAACATAAATAAATAAGGTACAATTAATATCTGATAATAATAAAGGGATACATAATTTTCAGTAGCAAGTAACATATAAAAAAAGAAATCAGTGGACATTCTAGAAGCGAAATATAGAGTATCTGCAATTAGAAATTCAGTGGATGAGGGTGCCTGAGTGGCTCAGTCAGTTAACTGTCCAACTTCAGCTCAGGTCATGATCTCACAGCTCATGAGTTTGAGCCCAACATTGGGTTCTGTGCTGACAGCTCGGAGTCTGGAGCCTGCTTCAGATTCTGTGTCTCCCTCTCTCTCTACCCCTCCCCTGCTCGTGCTGTCTCTATCTCTCTCTCAAAATAAACAAAACATTAAAAAAAAAAAAACTAAACTAAAAAGCAATGGACAGAATGGGAAAAGATATTTGTAAATGACATATCAGATAAAGGGTTAGTATCCAAAATCTATAGAACTTACCAAACTAAATACCCCAAAACCAAATAGTCCAGTGAAGAAATGGACAGAAGACATGAATAGACACTTTTCCAAAGAAAACATCCAGATGACTAACAGACACATGAAAAGATGTTCAACATTACTCATCATCAGAGATATACAAATCAAAACTATAATGAGATACCACCTCATGCCTGTCAGAATGGCTAAAATTAACAACTCAGTAAACAACAAATGTTGGTGAGGATATTGAGAAAGGGGAACCTTCTTGCACTGCTGGTGGGAATGCAAACTGGTGCAGACACTCTGGAAAACACTATGGAGGTTCCTCAAAATATTAAAAAATAGAACTACCCTATGAACCAGCAATTGCACTACTAGGTATTTATCCAAAGGATACAAAAAGCTGATTTGAAGGGGCACATGTACTTCAATTTTTATAGCAGCACTATCAACAATAACCAAAACACACACACACACACACACACACACACACACACACACACACACACAGTGGAATACTACTCAGCAATAAAAAACTGAAATCTCGCTACTTGCAACACTATGGATGGAACTAGAGTGTATTATGCTAAGTGAAATAAATCAGGCAGAGAAACACAAATGTCGTATGATTTCACCCATATATGAATTTAAGAATTGCAACAGATGAACATAGTGGGAGGGAAGGAAAACTAACATAAAAACAGAGAGGGAGGCAAACCATAAGAGACTCTTAAATACTGAGAACAAACTGAGGGTTGCTAGAGGGGAGGTGGGGAGAGGAATGGGCTAAACGGATGATGGGCACTAAGGAGGGCATTTGTTGAGGGGTGCCTGGGTGGCTCAGTAGGTTTAACATCCAACTTCAGCTTAGGTCACTATCTTGCAGTTTGTGAGTTCAAGCCCCACATTAGGCTCTGTGCTGACAGTTTGCAGCCTGGAGCCTGCTTTAGATTCTGTGTCTCCTTCTCTCTCCCTCTCTCTCCCTTGCATGCACTTTATCTCTCTCTCTCTCTCAAAATAAATATTTAAAAATTTACCAAAAACAGGAGGGTATTTGCTAAAATGAGCCCTGGGGGTTATATGTAAGTGATGAATCACTGGGTTCTACTCCTGAAACCAATAGTACACATTATGTTAACTAACTTAAGTAAATAAATTTTAAAAAAATAAAAAATAAAAGATGGGTCAAAAAATTTTAGTATGGTAGATATAAATTCAAATATATCAGTAATTACATAACACCTAAGAGGTTAAATACTTCAAATGAAGATTAAAATTTTCAAACATAATAAAAAATCAAAACCCAGCCATATGCTGTTTACACCCTGCACACAATAATCAAAAGAAAATATATACATTGGAGATATTTTTATGGCAAGAAGTGTTACTAGAGATAAAGAGTGATATTTTATAAATAAAAATAGGTTAATATAGCAAGATGGTCTCACTATTCTAAATCTGTATATGCCTAAAAGGATAGCTCCAGAATGTATAAAGCAAAAAAAAAAGGTAGAACTAAAGTTAAAATTTATAAAAGATACATAAAAATTTTTAAATAAACACATGCACAATCATTCCATTCTAGCATGAAAGCAATCATAGGCAATATGTAAATGAATAGGCCTATGTTTCAATAAAATTTATTTACAAAAACAAGTGGCAAGTAGATTTGACTCACAAGCTATAGTCTGTTGACCCCTAACTCAAAGCAAACATACACAATGGTGAGATTTTTAAAGCTCTCCTCAAAGATCAGTGATGAAACAAAGGTCATTAATCACCATTCAACATTGTGCTGGAAGACCTAGGCAATGTTATAACTTAAGAAAAAGAAACAAAAGATATAGGGATTGGAAAGGAGAAAAAATTGTTATTATTCACAAACTTGAGTGTAAAAATATAAAATGCAAAAGAATCTACAGATAAACCAGTGGCATCATTAAATGGCTCCAGCAAGATCACCAGATATGTGATCAATATGTTGAAAATCAACTATATTTCTACATATAAAGAGCAAACAAGTAGAAAACAAAAATCTTCAAAATATTACCATTTAACATAGCATTGTAAAAGCATCAAATTCATAGGAACAGATCAAGCAAAAAATAGAGAAGAACTCTAGTGAAAACTAAAAACAATGTAACTGAAATAAGAAAAACTCCCCAAATGGAGAAATATATCACATTCATGATTTAGAAGGCTCAATATTGGAAAAATGTTCATTACACCCTCAAGCTAATCTAGTTTCAATGGAATAAAAATTAAAATCTCAGCAGGTCTTTTTGAGGAAATAGACAGGCCTACTCAAATTAAATAGAAATTCAGAGCCAAGAAGTCAAAGAAATGCTGAAGAAAAAAACAAAGGGCTTAAACTATATATCAGTCCCATTAGAAGATACTGTAATTAATAGCTCAAGTTGCGATTCAAGGATAGACAAATGGATAAAGAATCTAGAAACAGGGGCGCCTGGGTGGCTCAGTCAGTTAAGCATCCAACTTCGGCTCAGGTCATGATCTCACAGTTCGTGGGTTCAAGCCCCACGTCGGGCTCTGTGCTGACAGCTGGCTCAGAGCCTGGAGCCTGCTTCAGATTCTGTGTCTCCCTCTCTCTCTCTGACCCTCTCCTGCCACAGTTTCTCTCTCTCAGAATAAAATAAATAAAACATTAAAAAAAAAAAGAATCTAGAAACAGATTCACTTGAGTAATAGTAAAAATTTACACAGCAATACAGCAGAAAAGCATGGTCTTTTTTAAATGTTTTATTTATTTTGAGAGACCACAAGCAGGGGAAGGGCAGAGAGAGTGTGACAGAGGATATGAAGTAGGCTCTGCACTGACAGCTGTGAGCCCAATGTGGGGCTTGAACTCAGGAACCATGAAATCATGACCTAACCCAAGGTCAGACACTCAACCAACAGAGCCACGCAGGTGCTCCTGGTCTTTTCAATAAATGGCACCAAACCCATTGGATATCCACACTTTGGAGAGAAAAATGTACCTTGATCTTCTCCTCACCTGACAAAACAAAACAAAACAAAACAAAACAAAACAAAACAAAACACAAACAAACAAAAAACAACCAAGTCTATATTGATAGCAGATCTAAATGTGAAAGGTAAAATCATATGTCCTTTAGAGGAAAATATAGAAGTACACTGACAAAGAGTCTTTAAAAATTTTTTTTTAACATTTATTCATTTTGAGAGACAGAAAGAGACAGAGCGTGGGTGGGGGAGAGGCAGAGAGAGAGGAAGACACAGAATCCGAAGCAGCCTCCAGCCTCTGAGCCATCAGCACAGAGCCCAACATGTAGCTCAAATTCATAAACCAGAAGATCATGACTTGAGCCAAAGTAGGATGCTTAACCAACTGAGCCACCCAGGTGCCCTGGCAAAGATTCTTAAACAAGACACAAACAACACTACAAAACAGAAACTGATAAATTGGACTACTTTAAAATTAAAATCTTCTGTTTCTTGGGGAGCCTGGCTGGCTCAGTCAGTAGAGCATGTGACTCAGTCTTGAGGCTGTTAGTTCAAGCCCCACATTAGGCAAAGAGGTTACTTAAAATATCTTTTTCTCACTACCCACCATTCATTGAATGAAAGACAATCACAAAGTCGAAGATATTACTGCACACAACTGACAAAGGACTCCTAAACAGAATACTTAAACAACTCCTACAAATCAACATGAAAGAGATCAGCAACCCAATAGAAAAATGGGAACAAGACTTGAACAGATAATCTACACAAGAGAATATACTTGTGGAGAGTAACCACATGAAAAGGTGCTTAACTTCCTTAGTCAGCAGGGACAGGCGAATTAAAGCCACAAAAAGATACCACCACACACGCACTAAAAAGCTCCAAGGAAAAGGATGGAAAACACCAAGTCATGTTAAGAATGTGGAGCAACTGGAACTCATTTTTATGTTCCTGAGGGAACATAAAAATACTATGTTACAAACACTAGAGGAAGCTGTACAGCACTGTCTTCTAAACTCAATTAGCACCTGCCCTGTCATCCAGAAATTGTCCCTGCATAAAAAAATGCCTAAGAGGAGTGTGTAGCTACACTATTCTTAAGACAAACACTGGAAACCACAAGTGCCCATCAATGGGAAGACGGATTTTAATGGCACAGTCACACAATAGAACTCCACACAGCAATGAACATGAACACTCTACAACCATATACAACAATGTGTGTGAATCTCACATATGTAATGTTGAGTGAAAGAAACAGACAAAAAGGAGAGTGCAAAAGGTGTACTTCCATTTCATGAAAGTACAAAAATGGGTAAACTAATTCATGCTCTTAGGAGTCAGGGTCTGTTGTCTGAGTTTAGTGAGTGACTAAAAGAACACAAGGCAGGATTTCTGCAGGGCTATCATGTGTTCTTTATCTGACTGTTGGTTACTCATGTTTGCTCAGTTTGTAAAAAGTCCTACCAACATTTCACAATTGGTTCATTATCCCAAAACGTCACGAACACCATTATTTTTCATTCTGTGTCCAATTGTTCTATTATCTGGAGTCACTATATGCCTTTCAGCTGTTGCCTCTTGCTTTCAGTATCTTATTTCCTGGTGTGTCTGCTTATCCTTGGCTTTGTGCTCTGAATTATATCTGAAAATATGACTGACAAAAACAATGGAAGTTGTTTTCCTACAAATAAGGCTTTCTTTGCTTTCTTTGACTTAGAACTCAGAGTCGCTAGCAATCTGGGATCCTGAAAGTTCAGTGCTTGAGATTTTCTGGAGCTCTGATGACTCAAAGCCAGGCTGTAGCATGTGTGTGTAGTTCTTTATTTCTGGATGAATCTAACTCCTAGGGTACCCTTTAGGATTGCTTGCCTAAGTGCAGTTGATTTATTCCTTGTAAACAAGATTCGTTTCCCAAGACCTTTGCATATAGGTGTTAACATTGGAGCAATTATCCAGGTTCATCTCAATAAGCTGCCTTGGGATTGCTTCCCCTGTGACTTTCCAAAACTGATAAATAGCCCTGGTGTGGCTCCAGGTCAGCCCCTTTTTTCATGAACCTAATAGCCAGGGTTCAGTTCTCAGATTCCCCAAGTTCATCAGAGTGTCCACAGCCTCACTTTCTTCTCCTTTTGTGCAGGCACTGAAGATCCAGGCACCAATTCCCATCCTGTTCAGAAATAATGCCTTATGGTCCTTTGTGTCCTGACGGAATTTTCATCCTGTAGAAGGAAACCGGAGGCAGTGTACTACACAGCTCTGAGACCAGCACAGAGCAGTGGGTAAGGTCTAGACATCTCAGACATTTCCTCTCTCTCTGTTTCCCTGTGTCTCTCTCAGTGTCTCTCTCTCTCTCTCTTCTCTCCCTCACATACACACATGCACACACATCTTTCTTCTCCATTTACCTGTCATGAATATATGCACATACTTTAAAAACCTTCATATAATCTAACCCTTTAGTATTTAAAGGTAATACAACAATTCCCTCCAAGCTCTTAGTACTCTACAGTTTCCAAAGTACTATCACATGCTGTCACACGTAATTCTCAAGCCTGCAAAAAGGGCTTCACAGGTGGGATGAGGAGCCTTGCAGATCACGCAGCTAGGGAGCAGCACAGGAGGTAAGAGAGGACAGTTTTCTTTCTTTCTTTCTTTTTTTTTTTTTACAAATAGTTTATTGTCAAATTAGTTTCCACATAACACCCAGTGCTCATCTCCACAAGTGCCCTCCTCCATGCCCATCCCCCCTTTTTCTCTCTCCCCCCACCCCCATCATCCCTCCAGTTTTTGTCAGCATTCAAGAGTCTCTCATGGTTTGCCTCTCTCCCTTTCCCCCACCATTTCCCCCCTTCTTCTCCCCCTTGTTCCTCATTTAAGTTCCTCCTAATCCTCCTATACGTGCAAACATATGATATTTGGAGAGGACAGTTTTCTAATGCTGAGTCTGGAGCCCTTGCTGGTACTGCCTCCCACCACCCATTCTCTCCCCTCTCCACCCAGCCACACTGCAGAGAGCCTTGTGTTCTAAGGCTAATTGGCCACACAAGTATTCAGAAAACACCGATTACAGACTCAGAACAGGATTCTCCAAAGTGCACCATCAGAATCACCAGGTGATTGTTAAAAAGGACTTGGTTCTCAAAACATAAGCAGTATGTCCAGGAAGGGGGCCAGAAAAGCAGGTTTTTGTTTTAAAGTATTCCAGGTGATTCTGATGAACACTAAAGTGTGGGGCACACTTGCCTTGAGGGCTAGAAAACAGAGCTATCATGGCCTCTGGGTGTCCTCTGACTTTGGGAGGAAGTAGTTTCTGATGAGGTGTCAGGAGGTGGGAGACCTTTGTCTCCATGACAGAAACAGAGATGGTGGCCAGTGCTCAGGACTCGGACACTCAGGCCATTGCCATGGTGCTCTTTTTCATCCTCGGGTCACTTCGGGGGTCTTGGAGTGGTCTCTGGGATGAGCCTATCAGTGCCCATGTTCACTGAAACTCTTTGCTTTCCTGAGAGGCAAGCAGCCTCTTCAACTTGAAGCCTAACTTACACACTCAGAAACAAAAGAGCTCAGTCATAGTGTAGAGACTTAGCAGAACTATCTGAGTAATAGATAGACGGACACACAAAAAAAGAATGTCCTAAGGATCACTCCTGATTTAACTCAAATGCCAAAGGACCAGCACATGATTAGTCTGTATTTCGGAATCCTAAGTTTAAAAGAGAAATGAACCATCACCTACCTCCACTAAGTGCTTGAATTGACAATTCAGCCCACTGTATTGTGAGACTGTTTGAATATCTTCCATGATGGGGAAGGACTTCTACATTTGCTCCTTCTACTCCTACTGCAAACTTATCATGTTCAGCCTGAACTCGCCAAACAGACCCATGGCAGACTGGCTGATTATCCAAGCAACTACATTTTTATCCATAGTGTCACTTATTCATTTAAGTCTCTTGGGCTTATGACTCGTCCCTATCCATTAAGCTCAAATGCACTGAATGCCTAATATTCTATACAGTTCAGTTCGATCCTCACTTCCTAATCCTTATGCCATACCTGGCCCTGTGAGACGTCCTTTGGATACAGGAAGAAAATGATACCATCCCTGCTCTCACATCTCTCACAAGTCTTCCGGGAGAACACACAGCTAAGCAAAATGAGGGATTGGGGTGTCCTGATGAATGTAAAGACCAGGAAACAACAGAGAGCTTGGAGTGGTACCTCTGTGGCAGGAGGAGATGCCACCAGCAGGCGATGCTGGAGAGCTATATTGGATCTTGTCAGGATAACAATGGAATCACAGAATAGAAAAAACATTCATTTAAAATTCAGTAAAATAAAAGAAAAGCTGGTACGAAGGACAAAGGCAAAGCATGTGCATACTTAGAAAATATAAGCCATGAGACGTTGCTGTAGTAGACAGAGCCAGAGATCTGCTGGGGAAGAGGGATCCTGGGACTCTGACCACCCAGTCCCAATCATGGGCTATTCCAGAGGAAATGGGGAGCTCTGCTTCTGTAGGGAGGCCACAGGGTAAGATTTGTAATTTAGAAAGTGCACATTGTGCAGCAGGGAAGGTGCTTGACCAGTGCAATGTACTTTACATGCATTTCCTTGTTTCCTCCTCACAGTGACACTTAGAAATAGATACAACCAATATCACCTAAGCATAATTGGTCACTTTTTTACTTTAGCAAGTAGGAATAAATTACATTTTAACAATTATCATAAACATACATATATGTGGAATACATACCTATCTGTGACTTGTGTGCCTTTAATTGTATGACTTGTGCAGTTTCTTGAAATGTATCTGTAATGATAGGAGTTTCAATTGATTCTTTTTTCTCTTTTACTATTTAAAAAAATTACTGTTTATTTATTTATTATGAGAGAGAGATCACACGTGCACAGGGGATGAGGGTAAGGGCAGAGAGTGGGAGAGAGAGAATCCCAAGCAGGCTCCATGCTATTAGCACAAGGCCTGACTCGGGGCTCAGTCATTACCTGAGCCAAAAATCAAGAGTTGGTCACTTAACTGACTGAGTCACCCAGGTGCCCTTTTTAAATTATTTTTAACAAGCTCCTGATAAACATTTTATACATACATGCCTATGTTTCTACCTAACTATATTTTAAGATCAATTCCTAAAACTGAGATTGCTCAGAGCAATCTCCTTTTTAAGAGCTCAAGACATGGAATGTCAACTTTCCCTCTAGAAAGTTATAATCATTCATTTCATCAGATATAAAACTGCCTGTTCATCCCATCTTTTGATAAGTAGTAAAGCTATATGTTTGTTCATATGTTTATTGACTCTGACCTTGTTTTGTGAATCTTTTTTGTTCACGTCTGTTGCTACTTTCCAATGAGGGTTGATAATCTTATTGTTGACTTAAAATAGTTATTTCTCAAGGTGCCTGGGTGGCCCAGTTGGTTTAGCATCCAGCTCTGATCTCAGCTCAGGTCTTGGTCTCAGGGTTGAGAGTTCAAGCCCCATGTTGGATTCCACACTGGACTCTGCACTGAGTGTGAAGCCTACTTTAAAAAAGAAAAAAAAGCTATTTCTCTATAAAGCATAGTAAGCCTTTGTCTATCACACATGTGGCAAGAATTTTTCCCTTTTGGCATTTTTTGTTTATTTACTATTTTACTGCTGTATTATGGTGATGTGGGAGGTATTTGACTTTTATGAATGTAAAATATGGCATGATTTTTCATAATTTTTGTTTCATAGTTTTTACAATTTTTCATTGTTTTCTGCTATCAATGCCATTCTTATGAATGTGGCTTTTCTCTTGTTGCTTGTGTTTTTGATGTCATATCTTAGAACCTTTCACTAAATCCAAGATCACAAAATTTCTCTAGGTTCTCTTCTAAGAGTTTTATAGTTTTAACTCTTACATTCAATTTCAAATTGATCAATTTCAAAATAACTTTTATATAGGGCATGTGAGAAGAGTCCAACTTTGGCATGTGGCCAGTGGCCCAGCACTATTTGTTAAAAATATCTTTTCCCTGCTGTGTAATCTGCATGTGTTTGTCAAAAATCAGTTGATCATGGCTACCTGGTGGCTCAGTAGGTTAAGCATCCAACTCTTGATTTCAGCTCAGATCATGATTCCAAAGAGCCCCGTGCTGGGCTCTATGCTAACAGGGCCAAGGTTTCTTGTGATTCTCTCTCTGCCCCTCCTCCACTCATCCTCTCTCTCTCTCAAAATAAAGAAACTTTAAAAATAAAAAAATCTAAAAAGTGATAAGAATAGCACGTAAAAACTACAGATAAACTTCATTCATAAAAATGACTATAAAGTCTAAAAATAATTACAAATCAGTTTCAGTATTTTATACTGGGAATGCAAGTGTGGTTCAGTATTACCAAAGCTCTCAGTGTAATAGGCACTGAAAAAGCATTTGATTAAAAATGAAAATCCATAGCTAATTATTAAAACACTGTTGGTAAAATACAAATTGAATAGTTGCTAAATAAATATACACTCTTCTGCTTAAACTTTTTAAGGCTTTTTACTGCATTTAGGATAAAATTTTAAAATCTTAACAAGGGTCTGCAGGACCTGCCCCCTGCTCACCTGCATAATCCCACATCCCACTCTGATCTTCAACTGGGCCATACTGACCTATGTTTAACTCCTTACCTGCAACAAAGGCCCCCTCGGGTGCTTTGCACATGCAACTCCCTATAATACTCTTTGATCTAGACTTCATAGCCTGGCCTTTTTCACCCCTCACATCTCAGATAATCCAACCATTGAAATGTGCACCATTGTTATTTATCTCTATTCAGTGGAATTCAAGGTAACTTATGTATATGTCCTCCTTTTTATTATTTTTTATTTTTAAGGTATTTATTTCTTATATTTTAGGTTTTTGAGATGAAAAAGGCACATTAAGTTATTTTAACCTTTTGTATGGCTGAAATGTATTTGTAAAAAGCAAAATATTGATCTCATATTCCCCCAAAATAGACAGTTGCCTCAATGTCACTTACTGAATAAATACAAAAGTTTTCCCCCAATAAAAGTGCTACTGTAATAATCAACTACATCCTACATGTTCTTTGGTCAGTACCTGAAGTTTCTCTCCATTTCCATTTTGATCTGTTCATTCCAGCACCAGTCCCACACAGTTTTATAGCCCTTTAAATATGGCAGAGAAAGTCCCCTTATTCTCTCTTTTTCAACATTTTTCTAGCTTGCTTTCATAATCATTTTGAAGTTAAACATAGATGTTTTTTTAAACCTTATTCAAAGTTTTACTTCGAATAGTTTAAATTTTAGATTATTTCAGTAAAATTAGAATCTTGATATGTTTTTCCACTTACTAAGTTTCCACTGTATACTTCTGTGAAGAATTTAAATACCCTACCTGAATATTAACATTTTAATGCATAGATTTGTTTGTTGATAATATGGATGGGTTGTTTCACATTTTATATACATATATATTTTTTTCTTATTTAAGAGAGACAGAATGAAAATCTTAGGCAGGCTCCATTCTCACTGGAGCCCAAGACGGGGCCCAATCCCATGACCTTCGGATCATGACCTGAGCTGAAATCAAGAGCCAGACACTCAACCAACTGAGCCATCCAGGTGCCCTTTTTTTTTTTTAATTTAAGTAATCTATACACCCAACATGCAGCTCAAACTCATAACCCCAAGATCAAGAATTGCACGCTCAGGGCACCTGAGTGGCTCAGTCAGTTAAGTGGCAATTCTTGATTTCGGCTCAGGTCACGATCTCACAGTTCATGGGATCGAGCCCTGCATCAGTATAGAGCCTATTTGAGATTCTCTCTCTCTCCCTCCCTCTCTTTCTGCCCACTCCTCAACCCCCAAAGTAAATAAACTTAAAAAAAAAAAAAAAAGAGCTGCATATTCTTTGAACTGAGCCAGCCAGGCACCTCATCACACTATACTTTAAACTTATTATTCCTGATTATTTCTTATGTATAATAATAATAGTAACAACAACAATAATAATAACTATCTCTTGAGTCCTCACTGCAAGTCAGCTCTTAATTGCTTCATTTTATTCTCACCCCAACCCAGTTTTCACATTAAGAAATGGAGTCTTAAAAAGCTCAAGTAATTTGCCCGAAGTTTCACAGATAAAAGTGTCAGAACTCAGATTTGAAGTGTATTCAAATTCATTTTTATTTCTAATGCATTTCAATGTTTTAGTCAATTGCTTTAGGTTTCCCAGGTACATCATCCTATTAGCAAATAATGATCATTTTTCCATTTCCTTTCCAATATTTCTATTTTTTTGCCTTCGTCCAATTGTGTAACAGCAATTTCTTATACTGCATGTATCTGTTTTAAATATCATTTAAATCTCTACAATATCATACTATACCATACTAATCCTAAGCACTTCAAGAAATTTGTAAGACGATATGATTTAAAATAAGACATGGACATTATTCCTACAGTATGGAATATGTCAGATTAGAAGTTGCTGGAATTACTAAGTTGCATAAAAATTTTCCATGTTATTAACAGCTTTTGTATGTCACTGCATTCTCTCTTACCCCAAAAAAGAAAAGTTATAACATTTAGCCTATGATATTTATAATGCTAAGAAAACAGTTGATTTTGCTTATTTAAATATCTTTCTTCAGTTGAATACATTAAGTGAACATTTGGTGGTGCTGATGTTGCAGAGAGTTGGGGAAATGCATGGAAGCAACCAGAGTGGAGTCTTCGAGTTCCTGCTCGTGGGGCTCTCAGAGAGTCCTGAGCAGCAACGGGTCCTGTTCTGGATGTTCCTGTCTATGTACCTGGTCACGGTAGTGGGAAATGTGCTCATCATCCTGGCCATCAGCTTTGATCCCCGCTTGCACACGCCCATGTACTTCTTCCTGGCCAACCTCTCCTTCACTGACCTCTTCTTTGTCACCAATACAATCCCCAAGATGCTGGTGAGCCTTCAGTCCCAGAACAAAGCCATCTCCTATGCGGGGTGTCTGACACAGCTCTACTTCCTGGTCTCCTTGGTGGCCCTGGACAACCTCATCTTAGTGATAATGGCATATGACCGCTATGTAGCCATCTGCCGCCCCCTCCATTACACCACGGCCATGAGCCCTGGACTCTGCATTTTGCTCCTCACCTTGTGTTGGGCACTTTCTGTCCTCTATGGTCTCACCCACACCCTCCTCATGACCAGGGTGACCTTCTGTGGGTCCCGGAAGATCCATTACATCTTCTGTGAGATGTATGTCCTGCTGAGGCTTGCATGTTCCAACACCCAAGTCAATCACACAGTGCTGATTGCTACAGGATCCTTCATCTTCCTTGCCCCACTAGGGTTCATGATCATGTCCTATGTCTGGATCGTCAGGGCCATCCTTCGAATACCTTCAGCCTCTAGCAAATACAAAGCCTTCTCCACCTGTGCCTCTCATTTGGCTGTGGTCTCCCTCTTCTATGGGACTCTTTGTATGGTATATCTGCAGCCCCTCCACACCTATTCCATGAAGGACTCTGTAGCCACAGTGATGTATGCTGTGGTGACCCCCATGATGAACCCTTTCATCTACAGCCTGAGGAACAAGGACATGCATGGGGCTCTGGGAAGACTCCTCTTAGGGAAAGCCTTCCAGAGGTTGACATGAGCTAATTTTGGAAAGGACATTAAAGTAGAAACTGGGAGGGGACCCTGGGTCGCTCAGTCGATGAAATGACTGATCCTTGATTTTGGCTCAGGTCATGATCTCATGCTTCATGAGATCGAGCCCCATGTTGGGTTCTGAACTGACAGCGCAGCACCTGCTGAGATTCTCTCTCTCCGCCCTCTCTGTCCCTCCCCAAATCTTACACACATGCACATAATGTGCACTCTCTCAGTCTCTCTCTCTAAATAAATATATAAACATTAAAAAAAAAAAGAAACTGGGAATTTCCTTTCACCATGTGCAAGACATTATCCTATGGGGGATACAGGAGTGTTTAGTACATATATCCAGCTCAGAATGAGCTCATATATCTGTGATGGAGAAAAGAAATGTATATGTAACCCAATGTTCACCAAACCACAGCAGCCTTGGCAACAGATAAGGTCAGTAACAGTAATACTGGAAGTTTGCAAAATCAGATCCTTCAACTTGCCTGACATGGGACCACAGTCCCAGCCTTATCTACATATACCCAGTTATGGCCCAGTGGGGACTCTTATGTTCTCTAGAACACACCCAGACATAGTCTCTGAACTCTGAACTTCTCTAAGGAGCCTGCTGCCTGCAAGTCATTTATGGAAGACAACATGCACCACTCCCACGCCAGATGTCCTGAGTGAGGCCACCCTTTACCTGATGCTCTGCTGCCTACAGCTCCCACTACTTCAGTTATGACCCACAGTTCCTCTGCACATAACCACTGACATTCACACAGAAATGACAAGATTCCTCTCTTTTGCTCTGGGGAGATTTTTGTCCTTTGGGCATCAAATCAAAACTACCTCTCTTGCCTTTTTCCTGCATTTCTTTTCTGTGCAAGAGGTCAGACTTTGTCTTTGGAAAACTCCATCCTGTCTTTTATTCCTGTGGTTCCTTATCCCTCATCTCTTCTTCATTCCCTAACAACAAAAGTCTCAAGCATCTTAAGCATGCTCATGAACAGGGTGGTGATGATGTCAACAGAAGGGAAAATGTAATTGTGAGACCCAAAGTCTACTTAGGTTCTACAATTTTGACAGCATATTTTTTTTCAACACCATCAAGCAATTCTTTGATACCAGATGGATGAGTATCCTATAATTCAACTCAATTCTGACACTATCTACCTGGAGATAGCCTCAAATCTCACAGGTTAAGGGCTCAGTCCTGTAAGACTGCCCTTCCCTCACTTCAGACACCAATCACAAGTCTAAGTTGTCACCTGTGCTTCTGACAGACCAGCTACAGATGGGAGGCTCCAACAATCCCCTCTTTGGGATCAACGAATTTGCTAAAGTATCTTTAACTCAGAGAAATAATTTACTTACTAGATTACTGGTTATTATTCAGCAGCAATCAGATGAAAGAGATGAATAGGGCAAGATATGTGGGAAGGAGCATGGAGCTTCTATGCTCTCTCTGGACATTGGTGGTGGTGTCACCAATCCAGAAGCTCTTTGAATCCCATCTTTTGGGTTTTTATTGAAGCCTCATTACATAGGCATGATTGATTAAATCACTGGGCGCTGGCGATTCACTCTCCAGCCCATCGCCCCTCTCCAGAGGTGGGAGTCGGGGGACAGCAGTGATGAAACTGAAAGTTTCAAGATTCCAGTCACGTGACTTGTTCCTCTGGATATTTGCACTGCAATGTAGCAGGAGAAAGATAAACATTTCAATAAATGGTGCTGGACAAATTGGATATCCAACTTTTGGAAGGAAAAACATCTTGATCTGTCTCTCACCTGATAAAAGTCAAGTCTTCATTGAGAGCATATTTAAAGGTAAAATATTGAAACCTGAAAGGTTTTACCTGCCCTCCTTGGGAGGGAAGATCTGAGCCCCAGAGGGCGCTATGCAACTGCCCACTGCCGAGGAAAATATAGGAGAATAGTGGCAAAGATTAGCAAAGATTCTTAAATAAGATACAAACAACACTATCTATAAAATAAAAATTGATAAATTAGAGTATTTTAAAATTAAAATCTCCTATGTTTCAGGACCCACCATTAGTTGAATAAAAGATAACCACAAAGTTAAAGATATTACTGGACACATCTGACAAAGGACTCCTAAACAGAATACATAACTCCTACAATCAACATGAAAGAGACAGGTAACCCAATAGAAAAATGAGCACAAGACATGAACAGATAATCTACACAAGATAATATACCTGTGGAGAATAACTACATGAAAAAGTGTTTAACCTCTTTAGTCAGCAGGGACATGCAAATTAAAACCACAAGATACCACCACCACACACTCACCAGAAATCCCCAATAAAAAGGATGGAAAACACCAGGTCAAGTTGAGAATGAGGAGCAGAGGTGCCTGCCATGGCTCAGTTGGTTGAGCCTCTGACTCTTGATTTGGGCTCAGATCATGATCTCATGACTCATGGGATTGAGCACTGCATAGGGTTCTGTGCTGACAGCATGGAGACTGCTTGGGATTCTCTCTCTCCTTCTCTCTCTGCCCCTCCTCTGTTTGCTTGAGTATGCACTCTCAGAAAGAAAGAAAGAAAGAAAGAAAGAAAGAAAGAAAGAAAGAAAGAAAGAGAGAGAGAGAGAAAGAGAGAGAGAGGAAGGAAGGAAGGAAGGAAGGAAGGAAGGAAGGAAGGAAGGAAGGAAGGAAGGAAGGAAGGACAAAAGAACAAAAGAAAGAGAGAGGGAGGGAGGAAAGGAAGGAGGGACGGAGGGAAAAAGGGAGGAAGTATGTGGAGCAGGGGTGCCTGGGTGTCTCAGTGGGTTAAGCATCAGGCTCTTGCTTCCAGCTCAGGTCATGATCTCACAGTTTGTGAATTCGAGCTCAAATTGGGTTCTGTGCTTGTCAACACAGTTGGCTTGGGATTCTCTCTCCCTCCCTCCTTCTCTCTCTCTCTCTGCCCCTCCCCAGCTCATGTGCATTCTTTCTATCACAATAAATATTTAAAAAACAGAATGTGGAGCAACTGGAACTCTCACTCACTACCTGAGGGAACATATAAATACTATGTTACAAACACTAGAGGAAGCTGTACAGCACTGCCTTCTAAATTCAATTAGTTTTCATCATACAGATCTCTCGTATCCTTGGTTAGGTTTATTCCTAGGTATTTTGTTTTTTTGTGCAATTGTGAATGGGATCAGCATCCCTCCTCATCAGGGAGATACAAATCAAAACCACACTGAGATACCACCTCACGCCAGTCAGAGTGGCTAAAATGAGCAAATCAGAGAACTCTAGATGCTACCGAGGATGTGGAGAAATGGGCACCCTCCCACACTGTTGGTGGGAATGTAAACTGGTACAGTCCCTCTGGAAAACAGTGTGGAGGTTCCTCAGGAAACTAACAATAGAACTCTCCTATGACCCAGCAATAGCACTGCTAGGAATTTACCCAAGGGATACAGAAATGCTGATACATAGGAGCACATGTACCCCAATGTTCATAGCAGCACTCTCAACAATAGCTGAAACATGGAAAGAGCCTAAGTGTCCATCAACGGACGAATGGATCAAGAAGATGTGGTTTATCTATACGATGGAATACTACATGGCAATGAGAAAGAATGAAATCTGGCCATGTGTAGCAACATGGATGGACCTTGAGGGTGTTATGCTGAGCGAAATAAGTCAGGCAGAGAAGGACAAATATCATATGTTTGCACGTATAGGAGGATTAGGAGGAACTTGACGGAGGAACAAGGGGGAGAAGAAGGGGAGAAATGGTGGGGGAAAGGGAGAGAGGCAAATCATGAGAGACTCTTGAATGCTGACAAAAACTGAGGACTGATGGATGGGGGGAGAAAGGCATGGAGGAGGGCACTTGTGGGGATGAGCACTGGGTGTTATATGGAAACCAATTTGACAATAAACTATTTGTAAAACAACAACAACAACAACAACAAAAAACAAAAACAAATGGAGTAGCTTTCCAAAACAGTTAAAACTGAAGAAAAAGGGGGTGCCTGGGTGACTCAGTCATTTAAGCATCCGACTTTGGGTCAGGTCATGATCTCACAGTTTGTGGATTTGAGCCCCGCGTTGGGCTCTGTGCTGACAGCTAGCTCAGAGCCTGGAGCCTGCCTTTGGATTCTGTATCTCCCTCTCTCTCTGACCCTCCCCTGCTCATGCTGTCTCTGTCTTTTCTCAAAAATAAATAAAACATTTTAAATTCAATTAGCACCTGCCCTGTCATCCAGAAAGTGTCCCTGCATAAAAGAAAAAAAAATGACTAAGAGGAGTGTGTAGCTGCACTATTCTTAAGACAAACACTGGAAACCACAAGTGCCCATCAATGGGAAGACAGATTTTAATGGCACAGTCACACAATAGAACTCTACACAGCAATGAACATGAACACTCTACAACCATATACAACAATGTGTGTGAATCTCACATATGTAATGTTGAGTGAAAGAAACAGACAAAAAAGAGAGTGCAAAAGGTGTACTTCCATTTCATGAAAGTACAAAAATGGGTAAACTAATTCATGCTCTTAGGAGTCAGGGTCTGTTGTCTGAGTTTAGTGAGTGACTAAAAGAACACAAGGCAGGATTTCTGCAGGGCTATCATGTGTTCTTTATCTGACTGCTGGTTACTCATGTTTGCTCAGTTTGTAAAAAGTCCTACCAACATTTCACAATTGGTTCATTATCCCAAAACGTCACGAACACCATTATTTTTCATTCTGTGTCCAATTGTTCTATTATCTGGAGTCACTATATGCCTTTCAGCTGTTGCCTCTTGCTTTCAGTATCTTATTTCCTGGTGTGTCTGCTTATCCTTGGCTTTGTGCTCTGAATTATATCTGAAAATATGACTGACAAAAACAATGGAAGTTGTTTTCCTACAAATAAGGCTTTCTTTGCTTTCTTTGACTTAGAACTCAGAGTCGCTAGCAATCTGGGATCCTGAAAGTTCAGTGCTTGAGATTTTCTGGAGCTCTGATGACTCAAAGCCAGGCTGTAGCATGTGTGTGTAGTTCTTTATTTCTGGATGAATCTAACTCCTAGGGCACCCTTTAGGATTGCTTGCCTAAGTGCAGTTGATTTATTCCTTGTAAACAAGATTCGTTTCCCAAGACCTTTGCATATAGGTGTTAACATTGGAGCAATTATCCAGGTTCATCTCAATAAGCTGCCTTGGGATTGCTTCCCCTGTGACTTTCCAAAACTGATAAATAGCCCTGGTGTGGTCCCAGTTCAGTCCCTACTTTTTTGATCTTAGGATCTGACAATCAGTTTTCAGATCCCCCATCCTCCTCAGGGCTTCCACAGCCTGCCATTCTGTCTCCTCTTTTGCATGGACTGCTTATTCAGTGGCCAATTCCTCTCTTCCCACCTTTAGCCAAAAGGACAAATCAAGTCCCATTCAGAAAGCAGTCTTAGGGTCCTTTATGCTCGGATTGAATTTTCATCCAATGCAGGAAGAATCTGGAGACAGAACCAGGCAACTCAGAGCAGCACAGAACAGTGTGGGTAAGGTCTGCACACCACTGGCTCACATTCTTTCCCTTTTCTCCTTTCTCATCTTTTCTCTGCCTTTTATCTCACAAATATACTCACAAACTTTGACAGTCTTCATATAATTTAATCCTTTAATATTTGAAGGTAATTAGCAATCCCTTCAATGTTTTCAGTGCTCTGCAGTTTTCAAAGTGCTGGCACATGCTCTGTTGCATGGGATTCCCAAGCCTTCATGGGTGGGATGAGGAGGCTCAGGGAGGTTTCTTGCCCTTCTCAAGGTCCTGCAGCTAAGGAGCCACAGAGGGGAGTTTTCCAACATCAAGCTGGACCACCCCTCCACTCCCTGTTCCCCCACACAGCTGCACTGCAGAGGGGTCTGTGTCTCTAACGCCATTTGACCACACAAGTGTTCAGAATCCATTGAGTCTTACAGACTCAGAACAGCATTTCTGTACAATCAGAATCACCAGGTGATTGCTAAAAAGGAACAAAATAGAACCAATATTTCTAGGAAGGGGACCAGAAAAGCTTTTGTTTTGTTTTAAAGTATCACAGGAGATTCTGATGCACACTAAAGTGTGGGGGACACTTTCCTTGAGGGCTAGAAAGCAAAGATATAATTCCCTCTGGGTGTCCTCTGATTTTTCCCAGCCCTCTTCCTTGCTTCCTTCATTCCCCCCATGAGGCAGATATCCCAGAGGGCCCTCAATCCAGGCAAATAGGCTGTTGAAAGAAGTAGTTTCTGATGAGGTCGAAGGAGATGAAAGACTTTTGTATCTATGGCAGAAACAGAGGTGAAGGCTTAGTGTGCTCAGGGTTGGGGTCACTCAGAGTCACCATGATGTTCTTTTCCATTCTTAGACCATTGGGGGTGGGGGGGAGTTGACTTGAAGTGATCTCTGGAATGAGTCCATCACTGCTCATTCTCACCGAAACTCTGCTTTCCCAAGAGGCAAGCAGCCCACCCCCTGGTGACTTTTTGTTTCCAGGTTTTCCACTTCCTCCCAGTTCTAGGCTAACAAAGCAAACATGTGGCTTGGAATTCCCAATCACAGCCTCATCCTGTCGCCAAACCATTCCATGACCTGGGACAGATCTCTTAGCTAAAACCCTCCCTTAAGTACTGAGAGAATAAATTATCTCATTCATAATTCTGAACCATAGGTGAATTTTATGGTGATAAGCAACAAATACGGGAAGCTGTTTGCACAGAAAGTCTCCAGAGACTGTGTAGAGTTACTCCCATTTTCACTCACGTGACAAAGGACGACCACATGAACACTCTATAGTTTGGAATCTTAAGTTAAAAGGCTCTTAACTATAATCTACTTCCACTAAATGCTTGCATCAGCTCTGAAACGATCACTGAGCCTACCATATTGTGCAGCCTGTTCAAATACCTTCTATGTTGAGAAATCACTTCCCCTGCTAATTCTCTTCATTGGCACAGCACTCAAGTCTTCTGGGAAATAGCCTGGTTATCTTTCTGTCTCTCTTTTGTTTTCTGGCTCCTGACCTGACCAAGTATGGGAAGTCCATAATGATACATTCTCTCTCTCTCTCTCTCTCAACCATGTAGACTGCACCAAGGGGCCAGCTACAAGTGAGTCTTCACTAGGACATCCTGGTCATTCCCTGCAGGCACCGTCATTCCCTGCTCCCATCTATGTGGTAGGCAGAGCCAGGCACAGGATGGAGGAGCAACTAAGTCCATGATACCTCTTTGTCCTGAGAGTAAGATTTCCTACTTTAGGGGATTAAGAGATAAAAGCTTGCAAAATGGTTAATAATAAGATTCCCTTCATGACCCCATAACAGCTCCTCCATTTACATATGGATTTAGGGTTGGAAAAGATCTATCTCCTCCAGCATTTGAGCTCTTCTCTAAACCCACAGTGAGGTAAGAATCATTACTTTTCCTTAATGCATGGCAGAGCAGTTAAGGCATGGAACTTAGAGGCAGAAAAGGGTAATCAAATTCCAGCTCCATGAATTACTCCTTGAGCAACACTGGGGAACTCATTAACCTTCTAAATCTTGGTCATCTCATCTATAAAATGGAGAAACAGAAACAAATTATGCTGTTCATGGAATAAATATAAGATCTTAATATACATAAAGCTTTCAACACTTGTTTAACCAACTACACAGTATAGGGGAGTTCTTCGCTCAAAAACAGTTGCATGGGGGCATCTGGATGGCTCAGTCACTTAAGTGTCAGGCTCTTGATTTCAGCTCAGGTCATGATCTCACATTTAGTGGGTTCGAGCCTTGCATTGGGCTCTGCTGACAGCATGGAGCCTGCTTGGGATTCTCTCTCTCTCCCTTTTTATCTCTCTGCCAACATCCTGCTTTTGCTC
Organism: Hyaena hyaena; assembly: GCF_003009895.1. Lineage (NCBI taxonomy): Eukaryota > Metazoa > Chordata > Mammalia > Carnivora > Hyaenidae > Hyaena > Hyaena hyaena. Next base: position 7,942,878 of record NW_024080642.1, on the reverse strand, counting down.
TCTCTCTCTCTCTCTAAAACAAACTTAAAAAAAAAGTTTTATATGTTAAGCTGGGACATGGACTCAAAGTTATGACTCAAAATCTCCTCCCACTGTACCAGTGACAGTGGGCATCTGGAAATTTAACTCTATCAATTGAGATAACGAATCCACTCATATGCTAAAGGCCAGGTTGGCCTCCCCCCTAAAACCAAGAGTCCCAAATTATTTTTATCTCATAGGTTATTCATTGTCCTCACACCTACATTTGTTTATCCTGCTACTACTTCAGAATCATCATGTTCCAGACCGAATTTGCAAAACAGGCCTATTTTCTTTGACACAGTGACTGATTTTCAACATAACTGCCTTTTTATCTGTACCTTCATGTATTCATTTAGTCTCTTGGGCTTATGACTCTTTCCCATTTCTTCATCTCAAATGCACTAAATGCCGACTATTCTATACAGTTCAGTTCAACCTTCATTTCTTTTTTATTATTTTTTTATCATTCAGTTTTGTATGATTTTTTTTTACAAATAGTTTATTTTCAAATTGGTTTCCATATAACACCCAGTGCTCATCCCCACAAGTGCCCTCCTCCATGCCCATCTCCCCTCTCCCCCCCAACACCCATCAGTCCTCAGTTTGTTCTCAGTATTCAAGAGTCTTTCATGGTTTGCCTCTCTCCCTCTCCCCCACTATTTCCCCCCTTCTTCTCCCCCTTGGTCTTCCGTTAAGTTCCTCCTAATCCTCCTATACGTGCAAACATATGATATTTGTCTTTCTCTGCCTGACTTATTTCGCTCTTCATTTCTTTTTCTAAATTGAAGTATAATTGACACACAAAATCTTACAGACTGATCTAACTTCCCAAAAATAGACAGTTGCCCCAATGCTATTTATTGAATAATGCAACTTTGACCTGTTATAACAACTCACTAAATCCCACATGTACTTGGGTCTGTTTCTAAAGCTTCTTTCCCATGCTATTGATCTGTCAGTCCAGCACCAGTACCACACACTTTTGGAATCCTTTATAGTTGGTAGACGAAGTACCTCCTTCTTAATCCCTTTTTTCCCCCAACTCTTCCCTAGCTTATTTTCATGCTTATCTTTATGTGAAATTTAGATTAGCTTTTATTTCTTAAAAACCCCATTAGGGGCACCTACGTGGCTCAGGTTAAGTGTCTGGCTGCAGCTCAGGTTATGATCTCATAGTTCTTGAGTTCAAGCCCCACACTGGGCTCTCTGCTGTCAACGCAGAGTCTGCTTCACATCCCCTGTCCTCCCCCTCCCCACTGTCCCTTCCACACTTATGCTCTCGCTCTCTCTCTCTCAAAAATAAATAAACATTAGAAAAAAACTCAGAACTTTGACTTTGAATAGGTCAATAGTAGACTTTATATCTTTGTAATATTTCAGTTTTCCATTTGGAATCTGGCATATCCATCCATTTATTACATTTTTGCTTTATGCCTCTCTGGAGGATTTGAAGATCATGCCTATTTCTTGTAATATATTAATGCATAGATCTATTTGTTGATAATTTAGATGCTATTATTTCATACTATATTTTAGCCTTATTTTTCCTGATTATTATTTACATATAATAATAGACAATATTTGTTGAGAGTTCACTGCATGCAAGCTCTCTGTGTTAAGCGATTTACTACTTAATTTTCTTCCCTCCTGACCCATTTTTCAAATAAGGAACTGGAGTCTCAAAGACTCTTTAGGAGCTCAGATAAGTGGCCGGAGGTTTCACACTTAGTAAGAGGCAGCACTTGCCCTTAAATTCCAATGTCTGACAACAGTCTTAATCACTGCAGTGTATACTTATGAGATCACCATTAGCTTTGAGTCTTTTCATTGTGTGATTGGCCACTTTACTGAAATCCCTTTTTATTTCTAATGGCATTTCAGTTCATTATCTTTGGTTTCCCAGATAGATCGTTCTCTCGGCAAATAATAATAATTTTTCTTTTCCCTTACAATATTTGTCCTTATCTCCCTCTTTTGCCCAATTGTCGAATATCCATTTCCTATAATGCATATATTTATTTTAAATATCACTCTAAATCTATGCAATACCAAAACTATAACGTACTAATCTTCAAGTACTTCAAGAATATGATAAGCTGATAGAATTTAAAATAAGACATACATTACTTCTATAATATTGAGTATGTCAGATTAAAAATCCCTAGAAAGACTAAGCTGCATAAAGATTTTCCATGTTATGCTTTTCTTTGTTGTTACTTCATTGCTCACATTAAATACACACACACACACATATATATATGTATATACCTCTTCTTTGTCACCAACACAATCCCCAAGACATTAGTGAACCTTCAGTCTCAGAACAAAGCCATCTCCTATGCAGGGTGTCTGACACAGCTCTACTTCCTGGTCTGCTCAGTGACTCTGGACAACTCCATACTGGCCACAAGGGCATATGACCACTCTGTGGCCATCTGCCACCCCCTCCACTATGTCACAGCCATGAGCCCTGGGCTCTGTATTTTGCTCCTTACCTTGTGTTGGTCACTTTCTTCCTTCTATGGCCTCCCCCTCCCTCTCCTCATGACCAAAGTGACATTCTGTGGTTCCCAGAAGATCCACTACATCTTCTGTGAGATGTATGTTCTGCTGAGGTTGGCCTGTTCCAACACCCAGATCATTCACAGTGCTGATTACCACAGGCATCTTTATCTTCCTCACCCCCTTTGGGTTCATGGTGATATCCTACATTCGTATTGTCAGAGCCATCCTCTGAATACCCTCAGCCTCTAGCAAATACAAAGCCTTCTCCACCTGTGCCTCTTATTTTGCTGGCCTCCTTTTTCTATGGGACGCTTTGTATGATATATCTGCAGCCCCTCTAAACATACTCCATGAAGGACTTGGTAGTGATGTATGCTGTGGTGACCCCCATGATGAACACTTTCATCTACAGCCTGAAGAACAAGAACATGAATGGGGCTCTGGGAAGACACCTAGGGAAAGGCTTCCAGAGGTTGACATGAGGTAACTTGGAACAATGAAGGGAACACTGTATAACTTTAGGCCCCCAAATCTTGTATTTGTTTCACCTCTACTCAGGTTACTAAGATACAACAATTTTAAGTATGTTTCTTTTCTTAAAAAATCTCTGAATATATGAATTAAATCTGATCTAATTGCAGGGAAAACATCATGAAAGGAAATCTCAGCAGACCTTTCTTGATTATAGGTTGGTTAGGTGGACAGAAGAGTAATGAAAAAGTGGAGGATCTGAACAACATTGTTGACATTCTTGATCTGGACTTATGTGGAATTTATATTCAATGATTAGAGATAGAGTATTTTTCTTAGGCACATATGGAATATTTGTAGGAGTTCTTAGGTACTGGGCTTCTCTCTCTCTCTCTCTCTCTCTCAACAAATATCAAGGAATAGAAACTGATCATCCAAACTCAGTTGCTTTGGATGTGAATGACAGAAAGGTAAATAGAGACTCCCAATTTTTTGGACATTAGGAGGCAAAATGCTGGCTAACTCAAGGTTAAAAATGAAATTAAAATGGAAATTTGAAAATATCTACCATTTATAGTAATGGAGACATTGCATGTCAAAACTTGTAGGACATGGCAAGCATGAAGCTTTGAGGGATAATTACAATCTCAAGTGATTATAGAAAAAAAGGAAAGCTTCATGTTTGTTGAGCTAAGTGTCCTCTTAGGATTCTGGAACAAATGAACAATGTAATGAATGCAGGGAAAATAGAAAGAAGAAGACAAAAAATTGAGAATAGAAACAATAATACAAAATATAATAGGATCAAAAAAGTTTGGTTCTTTAAAAAAATAAGGTGCACAAGGGAAGAAGAGAGAAAACACAAATAAACATTATACTGGGAAAAAAGAGCAATAAACCTAAAGATAAAATAGAGATTAGAATGGTTAAGGAGGAGGAGTGAAAATGGTGGAGGAGCATGGAGTCCCTAAAACAGCCAGATCAGCACCAAACTATGTTGAACACTTAGGAAATTGATCCGAGTATTAACAGAACAATCTGCATAACCTGAGCCACAGAACTCGGCAGGTACAAGGTGTGAAGAGGTGAAAAGTGGGGGAGAGAAAACTCATGGAGGGCAGGGAGCTGATTTTGTGAAGAGAGGACAGAAAAAGGGAAGAGGGACAATGTGGCACACCAGGAGGGTACAAGAAAGGCACTCCCCCAAAAGTAGCAGGAGAGAAAGAGTGAAAACACTTGCAGGTACTGAACAAGAAATCTGTTCCCCAAAACCATTGACAGGAAGAAAGGAGAAGGTTTCAATACCACCAGGATTGTATAAACAGCAGAGCCCGGAGTCTGAAGTTTCAGAGCTCAGTGCCTGTCAGTGCTCTAGTGAGGAAGCAGGGCGAATCACCAGGAGCAGGCAGTGGGGTCTGCGGGGTCTGTATGCCACATGGGAAAAAGTGATTCCCATGCTTGGAGTGAATCTGTTACAAGCCATACAGCCTCCCCACAGGCAAAGTTCCCAGCAGACCCCAGAAAGGAGCCACGTTGCTGGTACTGGGACAAAGATGCCAGAGTGCGGTAAATCCGACAGTGGCTGTGTGTTTTGATTTGCCGCAATCTCTGAACCTCTGCCTCTGCTTGATCACATGAACATTTCCTGGGGCAAACTGACACCGGCCATTGCTCAGGGAGACTCTCTCCCATAGGGTTGGCACTGGTCCAAGCTGTGGGGGGGTCTCTGAAGCATCGGGTTTTGAAACACAATCCCATCTGAGCCAAAACTCTAGACAGAGGTGCTGCCTTGCAGGTGGACAGCTTGGACATAGAGTAGAGGCAAGGTGGACGGAGGCGTGCTTGATCGCAGGTAAGTGAGAGCTCAAAGTTCCTGTGTGAGAGACTAGGTGAAGCCACTTCCACCTCTGCTATGCACACACATGTGCAACACAATGATCCACCCCAGTAAACTAAGCAGCGCCACCTAGTAGAGAATGGAGCCATTGCACCAAGCCCTGCCCAACTGCGCCCTCCAAGCACATTCCCCTAGAAGACAAGCACAAGTCATTCCACCCGCTTAGTACTATAAGAACTATAGAAGGCTTCAAAGTTTCGATTCTAGGGGAAACTGGATGTAACTTCATTCGGGTTTCTTTCTGTTTGTTGGTTCATTTATTCATTTTCTTTGCCTCTGTTTTTGCTTAAATTCTTTCCTGTTTTTTCCTTTTCTTTCTTTTCTTCTTCATTCTTGGATACAGAAAGAGAAACTTTTACTTTTATTTTTTTACTTTATTTTTTATTTTTTAAACATTTTTATTCTATTTCACTTTATTTCATTTTATTCTATTATATAATGTTTGAATTTTTAATTTTTTCTTTCTCTTTCTTTCCTTTTCTTTCCCTTTTTTCTCTATTGTATCAAGCTCCTTTCAATGAGCAGACCAAAACACACCAAGGATCTAACTTCATTCATTTGACTTTTTGTTTGGTTTAATTTTTAAATTTTTAAATTTTACTTTATTAATTTTTTTCTTCCTCGAAAATGACAAAAGGAAGGAATTCATTCCAACAAAAAAAAAGAACAGGAAGAAAAGACAGGCAGGGGCTTAATCAACACAGATATAAGCAAGATAAGTGAACTAGAATTTAGAACCATGATAATAAGAATACTAGCTAGGGTTGAAAAGGGCATAGAATCCCTTTCTAGAGAGATAAAAAAAATAAAATCTACTCAGGATGAAATTAAAAATGCTAAAACCGAGATGCAATCTCAAATGGATGCCATGATGAAGCAAAGTAGTGAATCAGCAATTTAGAAGATAAAATTATGAAGACTAATAAAGCAGAAAAAAAAGAAGGACACAAAGGCAAAAGATATCAATACAAAGCTTGGAGAACTGAGTGAGTTATTAAAAAGGAATACATTCAGAATCATTAGAGTCAAGAAGATGAAGAGAGAGAGAAAGGGGCAGAAGATTTTTATCAGCAAATTATAGCAGAAAACTTTCCTAATCTGGGGAAGGACACAGACATCAAAATCCAAGAAGTACTCCCATTAGATTCAACAAAAACCGACCATCACCAAGGCATATCATAGTCAAAATCACAAAATACACAGACAAGGAAATAATTATGAAAGCAGGATGAGAAAAAAAAAGTCCTTAACCTATAAAGGAAGACAGGTCAGATTTGCAGCAGACCTATCCACAGAAACTTGGCAGGCCAGAAAGGAGTGGCAGGGACCCTGGTGGCTCAGTATGTTGAGTGACCGACATTGGCTCAGGTCATGATCTCACGGTTTGTGGGTTCGAGCCCCACATCGGGCTCTGTGCTGACAGCTCAGAGCCTGGAGCTTGCCTCAGATCCTGTGTCTCAGTCTGTCCCTGCTCCACTGGCACATGCTCTTTCTCTCTCTCTCTCAGAAAATAAACATTAAAACTTTTTTAAGTGTTTTGTTTATTTTTGAGAGAGAGAGAGAGAGAGAGAATGAACAGGAGAAAGGCAGAGAGTGAGGAAGGTACAAAATATGAAGCAGGCTCCGGGCTCTGAGCTGTCAGCACAGAGTCTGACGTGGGGCTTGAACCCACAGACTGGAGATTCAAAAAAAATTTTTAATATGTCCACAAGATATGCAAAGAAAGTTTTAGACAAAACTCTAGATAAGAGAATATCCTTGATAAAGTAGTAAAATTATTTTATTAAATATCAAGCCTTGATGATGCATCTTTTTAATATTCTGTGTGATGAAATGGGAGGCAGAAGATGAAGCACGTCTGCATCCCCAAGTACAATGGTTGTCTTGAGAGGAAGTATTTGTGTGGTTGTTTTGAGTTGGAGCTGAACTAGCCATCTCATGGAATGCCATTTTAATTTGAAAGAATAAACTGAAACTGATTATTCAGAGTTGGGTATTTGGCATGTATTGTCTTACATATTTGGACTTTCAAGCAAATCTAAGAATTATGGAAAAATTTATGTCTGTTATGGTGAGCTCAACAGCTTCTCCATGTGTTAAGCCTTTTATATGATGAGACCAATGATGAGGCAGTGTCAGACAGACAGAAAGACATAATGAGAATGTGTCAACAGCATATAATGCAGTGCCTGAACGTTTGTTAAATATACATAACTCAGATAACTTAGTGAGCTAATATTTTCCAAATAACCAGAGCATTATGTGACAAGGTCACACATGGCTAAAAGATCAATTCAAACTGCAAGATAAAACTTTTTATCCTCTAGGACATTAAAATAGAGGATAAAAAGTTCATTGTATGGTATCAGATTCCACATTGTCGCTGATCTTTAAGAACCTCCCATTTATCAAGTGTTGATACAGTAGCAAAGAAGAATACCTACAATTAACTGAAAATACTATTAAAATACTCCTCCTTTTACGATTACATATTTGTATAAGGCTGCTGTATCTTCCTCATATACCTCTACCAAAACTCCCTGTCACTACACAGTGAGTGCAGAAGCCGATAGGAGCTATCCTCTATTAGGCCAGGTATGAAAAAGCTTCGGAAAAAATGTAAATCAACGCCATTTTTCTCACTAATTTTGTATTTTGAAAAATATACTACTTTTCATTTAAAATCCTACTTATGATAACATGCAGTGGGCACATTATTTTTTTAAACAAATGAATGAATATTTTCAAATACAGGAAAATAGTTCCTTTGAGAAAGAGGACAGAATGGGGGAAAGGAATTGGGATAATGCTTCAGTGCCATTTACAACATGTTGAACATTTCTGGAGACAGAAGTGACACAATATGGTAACAAATTACTATCATTTAACTTTCTTAAGGACTGCATCTCTGATTAAAATTATTTCCTATATGTTATGGTATGTTTGAAAGTATTCATAATTTATTTTAGTTTGTATGTAATCTGAAAGTTCGAATTTGCCATTGGGTTTGGTCAGGTGTGGGAATCACTTCTTTCCCCTTTAGCCTTATAGAAAATCTGGATAAATACCAAAAAACTTGAAAGCCTAGATGGAAAAACCATCACATGTCATAAGCAAAAAGCAGTAAAGAGTTGAATTAGTGGCCTCTGGGACTACTGTGCACTTTAGGGAATGGAATCTTAACTCCCATAGAGCCAGGAGTTGAAGTTGGAGGACTCATGTGGGATCTTGATGAGGATTTTCTAATACATGAAAAATAAAAGAGCTGAAAAGCTCTGTCCCATTCATGAATAGCCTGTAAAGTTTCCACTCACTGACCCAAAATCGTAGCTAGAAGTGAGCCACGAGCCCTCAAATATTTCATGTTTCATATCTGTCTATCCCTATGTGTCATGTCTTAAGAAAAACTCAAGAGCTTGACCTTTCACCTCACTACTTTACTCTTCAGCTGTGACAATTCTGCTACTTGGAACAATTATCCAATTTTTTTTTAACAATTACATTTTTCACTTGCAAGATCTCTAATCAGTTTTTACATATCCACTATCCTTGCTTCATGGATATACTGGTTCTAGGTAGTTTTGCCATAAGCATATTTGTTCCAAGCATTTTCACCACCAACATTTTTGCTACATAATTAATTTTGCCATAAAAGATAAAATCACAAAAAATGAGAAACATTCATATAAAAACACATAATAAAACATTTAAAAATAATAAAATTCTTAAAGATTTTAGTACAAAATATATATTTAAATACATTTAAAATGTACAGTGGAGATTCATGGCAATATGGCACAAATAATTCGATTTTATTTTGGGGATTGTACCTAAGCACTTTTCTCCAAAGTCTTTCGCTGACAGTATTTGACTTTCTTTCTTTCCTTCCTTCCTTCCTTCCTTCCTTCCTTCCTTCCTTCCTTCCTTCCTTCCTTCCTTCCTTCCTTTCTTTTCTTCCTTTCTTCCTTCCTTCCTTCCTTCCTTCCTTCCTTCCTTCCTTTCCCTTTCTTTCTTTCTTTCTTTCTGGAGGAGTGTGAGCAGAGAATAGGGACAGAAGGAGAGAGAGAGGGAGGGATGATGTCAAATTTGCAAGCAAGCCCAATAAAGCATTAGCCAACCCAGCAGGGAGACCTGGAGTGAATATTGACCATCAGAGTTGTCCCACATCACCCCAAATGGACACTTTTTATACCCCCACCTGTCTTGGCCACCAGGTCTGACTACCCTGGGAAAGATACGTCCTCAGGCCAGGAGTCTCTATGCAGCTGAGGCAAAGCCTCAAGGAGCTAATAGCTGGAGGCTCTCTGCTGACTGCTCGCACTCCCCACAGCTGGACGGCAAGTCTGCCCTTGAAGGCGATCCAGACAATGCATCCCCATTTCTTCACAGACATGTAGAGGCAGGGTCATCCATGGTCCCCTATCACTAAAGAGCTCAGGTTTTATTCCATGGGAAGAGTCCATGAAAAGTATCAAGCATGGGAATGACACACTCAGCTTTGTGTGAAGTGACAGTCTAAATAACCAATGTGAAATTGGAGGAGAAGAGTTAAAACAAAACCTGTTAGGAGACTACCTAAGTATCCCAGGTGAGGGAAGGACCTCACAGAGCACTGAAAGAAGTATAAGGGGTCGAGGGATCAGAGGGGACTTTAAAATGTGAAACTTGCTGGGAGCCAAGCCAAGACTATATACTTTTGGAAGATAAGTCAGGGTGTCAAACATTTGGAAACAGAACCTCTTGACATCTACCCTTGCTTCTTACCAGCCTGCATTCAGCTGATTAAGGGCATCCATCTACTTTTGTTCACCAGTTCCCCAGTATCTAGAGCACTACCTCCTACATAGTAGATGCTTGATAAATATTTACTGAATGAATGGATAGATGTGTGAGAGGACCAAGACCACAGTCAATCCACACAGGATGTGGCTGCTACTTCCTGGTCATGTGAGTCTTCAGAAATCTTATCAAATTGGAGTCAATACATGCACACAACCATCCAAGGTGGAAGAACAATGAGAGGGCTGACACAGTAGCACAACTTAGCTTTGGGTTAACAACAGCTGGAAAATGAATGGATATAAACCCTCTCATGCAGCAGATCCAGTGAAATAAACAACCTCCACCATCAGACATGCTACTCACTTACCTCTGTGCCAAAAGCATTCTTCTCAACCTAAGAATCTCTCATACACACCACACACACACAGACACACACACAAATTTCAGACCTCAACTCTCAAGAGAATGACTAGAAGTGCATATTGGGGTACTTTTTAAGTTTATTTTGAGAGAGACAGAGACAGAGACAGAGAGAGAGCACACAAGTTGGGGAGGGGCAGAGAGAGAGGGAGACAGAGAATCCAAAGCTGACGGCAGAAAGCCTGACAAAGGGCTCAAACTCACGATCCATGAAATCATGACTTGAGTGGAAATCACTGAAATGACTGAGCCACCCAGGGACCCCTCGAAGTGCATATTCTGAGCACCCTAAGCCAAATATAGAAGATACCATTTGATTGGAAATTAAAAGCATAATCTTATCCTAATTAATCCATAGTATTATTTATGAATCCCCCATCGACTCGTTTTTAATTGGTTTGCTTGCAAAAACAAACAATGCAAATGTGCATAAAATTAAAGGTAAGCAGTATGTATACATAAATACCTATTTGGATAAACTGTTGTGAAGGATATTCAAGAAACTTAGAGGTTCCCTCTGGATATGTGAACAGGGACATCAGACTAGGTTGGAGACATTTCTCATGATTACTCACTTATGCAGCTTATATTTTTCCATGTATATGTATTACTTTTAAAAAAGCATTATCCAAATAAAAAATAAGTCTTCACCCTTTCAACCTTCCCCTGTATCTGCTTTGATATCCTAAAAGCATCCCATTGTTGACAGTTTTGATGTGTTTCCTTTCAGATACCCATCCTTTCCTCCACAGATTAACCTGCCCAAGGGTGTGTCTGTCTACATGACAGTTTATTAGCTTATTATGGAATAAACTACTTAAATCTACCTGGCCATTGCACTAAGGCTCTGAGTTCTTTGTCGTCCAGAGGTCATAGTGACAGAACAGTGACCCAGACAGGTAGTCAGTGATGCTGCCAGACCAGTTTCTGCCACATTACCAGCGTGGCAGTGCCCACTGCAACTAACACCTTGCCTCCCCAGGTAAGCCATGTGTGTAGACCACTGCCTCTGTACGCGGTCACAGTCCCAGGCTGATCTATAGAGCATTTTCTATATCCGATTTTATTGTTTGGCAAGGATTCCCACCGTTCCCGTTCTAGAGTGTGTTTCTTCAGCCTTTTATCTACATGTGTATTCTACAGCACCCAGCGCTGGGCGTCTGCAGAGAGGCTGGGCCAGCTTCTCCTGGTACAGGAGTGACCGCTCCCGGCTTCTCCTTAAATCAGGACCCAGCAAAACCCAGAGTGTGTCGAATGGGGTCAGGGGAGCACTACAATTTTATCCACGAACCACACTATAGGTGCTGGGCCTTATACAGGTTCCCTGCTTTGGACCTACCTTTCCAAGGATTGATAAAATAGTGTTTAAAAAAATCTATTATTGGCATCAAAGAACAAATACAAAATTAAAACTGCTAAATATTTATCTCGAGGTCTACAAAACCTAACACATCAACTTATCAACAGCAACTCAAGTCTTCCAGAGTCACCCACCACTTAAGTTCACTGTGGAGCGCAGTGCATTTTAATGTGCTTGATTTTACCTGGGGTTAGGCCTCCAGAACTGAGTGCCTATGAAGCCCTCGAGCGATCCTGGCTGGAGCCTGGAGCCGACTCCCCTGTGCCCAACTCTGCGGGGGAGGGTAGTAGGGGTATCCAGTGGGCTCCTCCACCATCACCACCCTCTCGGGCCCCATTCAGCACTCCCCTCCAGTCTCCTCTTTCCCAGGCAGAGCACCCAGATTTCAATTCTTAAGAAGACTTCGCTTCCCCCCGCCCCGCCATCTTCTACCGGGGGCGACACTGCTGAGCGCCCCCGACTCCACCCCAGGATCAGCCGTCTCCTGATGCTTGTCTAGCCCTGCTTGCCGCGGATCCAACTCAGACAGTGGTACAGAACTCCGTGCACCGGAAGTGCCACCAACTACTTGCACTGCCACCTAGAGAGTTATGGTAAACCTTCGTGCTACGTCCAAGAGCCGCGGATGCAGGGGGATGCTGGCAGCCAATGGTAAGTCCTGGGGATGGACCTTCTGTTCTATTAACCAATGGGAGTGGAAGAGCTGGCCAAAGAGCCACACCCATTCTGGATCAACAGCCAATGAGAAGTTTGGACAGGCGGGACTTCTGCAGAACAGACTAATGAAAAGCATCGAGAAATCACCGCTCTTATTCATCCTTCTGTGACCGTGGTAAGGTTTCGCGCTCTGGCTCCGCGGGCTGCGCGCGCCCCTCAGTGGCAGCCTGGTGCAGATGGCGAGCGTCAGTATTAGAAACAAAAGTAGGCTGTTCCCCAAGTTTAGAAGAAAAGATCAGCCTGCCCGTCCGCCCCTCCCACCTGGGAGCAAAATAGTCCCGGACCTCCTTAAAATTAAATAATTCTTACCCAGGACCACCACGCCCCTGTTCCCACAGCGCCGGCTGTCTTATGTGAAAGCATGAGATGTAGGATTCTAAATTAATACTAGAAAATTAAGTCCACAGAATAATGCACAATTACAGTCATCAATCAGATCATTACAAGAGCAATGGCATTCAGTAAAATTTTTTTAGCATTTGATAAAATTTAACATCGGTTACAGAGGTTAAAAACAAATATGAAATTCTCAGTAAACTAGGGATTCAAGGAATTCTTAATTTAATAGACTCAGAAGACCACAGAGAATTTCACACTGTGTGGAATACCACAAGCATTCCTTTGAAAGTCAAGATAAATGCAAATACAGTCACAATCCTCCCCCTCAGTGGATGCCTGAAACCAGGGATAGTGTGCAACCCTGTATATACTAGGTTTTTTCCTATACCGACCCGTGATAAAGTTTAATTTATAAATTAGGCACAGTAAGAGATTAACAATAACATAAATAGAATACTTAGGGGCGCCTGGGTGGCTCAGTCAGTTAAGCATCAGGCTCTAGGTTTCAGCTCAGGTCATGATCTCACCACTCCTGAGGTGGCATTAGGGCATTAGGCTCTGAGCTGGCAGCACGAGCCTGCTTGGGATTCACTCTACCCCTCCCCCTACTTGCTCACTCTCAAAATAAGTAAACACATAAAAACATGAATAAGTAAATAGAATAATTATAGTAATATACTGTAGTAAAAGCTATGAATGAGGGCACAAACACTTCCTGCTCACACATGAGCTCGCTTGCTACCTGTCTCTCTCCTCCAAACTGTATTGTACTCACTCTTCTTATTTTTGTGGTGTTAGGAGATGATAAAATGCCTAGGTGATGAGATGAAGGAAAGTAAATGATGCAAGCATTAAGACACAGCATTAGGTTTCCACTGACCAGCTGACCTTAGGTCAGAAAGAGGATCATCTGCTTCTGGACCAAGGCTGACCTTCAGAAACTAAACTACAGAAAAGCAGAAGCCCCAGGTAGGGGAACTGTTGTAGCCCTACTCTCAACAATTTCATTTAATGTTTTGGAGAGGCTGACTGAAGGACCGGAGCAGTTAAAACTGGAAAGGGGGAAAAAAAGACAAAACATCAAGTGAAAATATTTATACCTGGAAATCCAGGAAAATCCCCTAAAAAGTGGAGAATTCAGAAAGGTGTTTGGAAGAAAGATATACTTATGTGTGCAACGTGTTGTGTGTGGGGTTACAGAAAGAAGGGAAGAAATGAAAGGAAGGAAGACTATAGCTTCCCTGTATGCTAATATAAAAGACTTACTTATGCTCTAAGGAAGAAAAGAAAGATCCCATTCACTGGAAGAGGGAAGGCAAAAACTTGGTACATGGAGATTATATGATTGTATACTTGGAAACATAAAGACACTCTATTGAAAACTATTAGTAACAATAAGAAAATATAATAATTTGGCTAGGTACAAAATCAATATGCAAAAATTAATAGTGTTTCCATATACAAAGAACAGAGAATAGAAATAAAAATATCTCATATATAATAGCAGCAAAAAAAGAATAATAACTAGGAATAAATTTAATAAGAAGTGTTCAGTTTCTTTTATAGGTCACTGGCGTACATAAAAGAAAACTTAAAATAAATCCTTGTTTGTGGATAGGAAGGCTCGATATAATAAAGATGTCAAATCTCCCTACTTTAAATTATAACTTTAATGTAATGCTAATAAAAAATTTCAAAAAGGGTATTTGAGATCTAGAAAAGTTGATTTTAAGGTTATATGGAATTATAAACTTGCAATAAAAATCAAAGAAATAACTTAAAATTTCCCTAACTTTATGGTCCCAGATATCAAGGTTGTAGAGCTCGCTGAGTCCAAAGTAATGAAATCCATCTATTTAAAAACTCACACCAAGACATATCGTCAAGAAATTTCAAATCAACTGTATATGCAGATCATAAATGCTTCCATAAAAGAAATATAATCAAGTATAAAAGCTCAAGAATCAGAATGGCTATTCTAGTTGCTAAAAAGACAGTGGAGCGATGCCTTAAAAATTCTCTGAAAATAAATATTTTCAATACAGAATGTCCAGCCAAGCTAGTAATCTAGCATACAGGCAGAATGGAGAGATTTTCAGTTATGAAAGGATTCAAAAGTTTGTCTCCCATTCTTTTTTAAGAAGCTACTGGGTTAGGCGCCTGGGTGGTTCAGGCGGTTAGGCATCCAACTCTTGATTTCAGATCAGGTCTTGATCTCATGGTTCCTGGGAGTGAGCTGCCTGCTTGGGATTCTCTCTCCCTCTCTCTCTCTTTACCTCCCTGCACTGCCACAACCACGAACACCACCCCTCGCTCGCTCATGCACAGGCACACATGCTCGCTCTCTCCCTCTCTCCCAAAATAAATAAACATTTAAAGAAGAAGAAGAAGAGGAAGAAGAAGAAGAAGGAGGAGGAGAAGAAGAAGAAGAGGGAGGAGGAGGAGGAGGAGGAGGAGGAGGAGAAGAAGATGATGGAGCAGCAGCAGCAGCAGCAGCAGCAGTTCCTACTAGGGAACAGCCTGAGCGAAATCAAGGAGCAAATCAAAAGCCAAGAGTTTGTGGAATTCAGAAAATCACAGATTTAGCCCAGGAGAGCAGCGAAACAGAAGTCCCAGGATAGTTGCTGTGCAGTATACTTAGAAAGCAGCCAGGCCAGTCAGAGAAAAGACAAAGGGCTCAGTACATGGAAAAAATAGACTCAAAAGGAGTTCAGGAAAGCAATGAGACTACGTGCATGAGAAACTAAGCAAGGAAAAGTTGAGAAAACTATTCTCTCTGGGGAAAACATAAGGCTGTACAAGAAAGAAAATATAATTCTACTTAACTTTATAGTGAGCAAAATTTATATCATTATAATGACTAGTTAATTATGACAAAACACTTCGATTGCTCACATAACTAAAAATACTGTTTAATTTGGGAAGATGAGGGAAGGGAGGAAGGTTAAAAGAACTATTTCCATATCTGTTCCAAGAAGAAGATGATAAATATGACTAAAACTGATAGTAAATAGCAGCATAAGCATATTGGCTAACAACATGGCAGTTACAGTGAAAGGGGGCAGGGTCAATGCTTATGGAGTTAAAGGTGACTGTCTCTGGGAAACAAGACTGAGAGTGGAGAAGGGTAAAATCAAGTGACTATTTTTCATTTCAAACCTATTTGTAGTATCTAAATTCTTTAACTATGAATAATTTATTTCAATTTAAATAATTATATAACTAGGAAATCAGAATTGGAGAAAGGCTAGTCCAGCCCTACCAGATATTTTAAAATAGTTATCAAGTTACAATAAGTTAAATATTGGGACTAGAATAGAATAATGTCAGGGAATACAGAGATGGACCTATCTATGGAAATTTAATAAGTGACAAAGGTGATATTTCTAATCAATGAGGAAACATTGGGATATTCAATAAATACTGGGCAGGGAGCTGGTTAGCCATCTAGAGAAAAATAAGTGACTATCTCACTTTATTCTCTATATCAAATTCCCAAAAGCAAAGTAAGTAAAGAAAAGATTAATTTGCTTTAAAAAAATAAAATTAGGGGCACCTAGGTGGCTCAGTTGGTTAA
This sequence comes from Hyaena hyaena, assembly GCF_003009895.1. Classification (NCBI taxonomy): domain Eukaryota; kingdom Metazoa; phylum Chordata; class Mammalia; order Carnivora; family Hyaenidae; genus Hyaena; species Hyaena hyaena. The sequence goes on along the minus strand of NW_024080642.1, from coordinate 7,926,786 downwards.
GCATCTGACTCTTGATCTCATCTCAGGTCTTGTTCTTGGGGTTGTGAGTTGAAGCCCTGCACTGGGCCCCACACTGGGCGTGGAACCTACTTTAAAAATATATAAATAAAAGTAATAAAAAATTTTTTAAATCATAAAAGTTTAAAAACACATGGAAAAAAAAGAACATTTTAGATTGAGGAAAGCCTTTATAGATTAGCCACTAAATCATGAAACAATTGAGAAAAGATTGACTTGGTAGATGTTGTTAATTATCTCCTTCATATCCACAATCCTCTTCTTCCTTACTAGCAAGGCTTGACTTTGATAGTGGAAGGGAATGAACAATGTGCCCAGAAATCATAGTCTTCCTTCTAGATTCCCTTGTTCTCAGGGGTAGCCACGTGACACAATTCTGACCAATGAGATATAAGCAGAAACAATGGTTTCTGGGAAAGCTTTTCTTCCCTAATACAAGCTCAACCTCTTTATTCTTTGCCCTTTTCACTGTGGAGTGGAGATGGGAGCCCTGGAGGTGCGCTCTCCCCCCGCCAGGTGCTTTCCAACAGGCTGATGAAGACTGCGTACAAAGGAAAGCGAAACAGCAAAATGGAGAAAAGGTTGGTTCCCTGAACTGCCTGCCTCCAGACTTCAGGCCTGTTAAAAGAACATTTTTAAAAATAAAGTGAAGTCATGGCTCTCATACAGTATAAAAATGAACACGTTTTAAAGATTTTATTTAATGCACCAAAGAGGAAACAAAGAGGGATCCAAAGAACACATTTTTAGGTCAGGAATATGGAAATAAATGTAGGCATTTATTTCATAATAAATAATATTATTTATTATTATTATAAATACTTAATTAGTTTATAATAAAACGGAGGCAAACTGGTTTTTCCATAGGGTCAGGATAGTGGGAGAGAGTTGTTCCCCTCTTAGACATGTCTATTTGCATATCTATAGACTATAATTATTTGTCTTTGCTATCAGTTATCTAAAACTTTGATATTAGAATCAGATAACCCAGAAAGGTGTGCTCTAGACAATGCAGTTTTCCACTGAAGCACAAATTTTTCCCTGAATGCTGCATGAAACAAATATTCTCCCATCTATTCAAGCCATTGTTAGTTGGCTTTTTATTTCCTGGAGTTGAATACAGTCCTAGCTGATACAACAGATAAATTTGACTACATAAAAAACTCTGAAATTTTACACAGCATAAAATAGCATAAAAAAGAGCCCAAAGACAGCAAACTGAAGGAATATTTCCCATGTGACTGACAAAGGACTAATTTCCTGAATATCAAACCAGTAAGAAAAAGACTAGCAACCCAATAGAAAATGGCAAAAGGCATGAACAGTTCACAGAAAATAAAAAGTAAATAATTTGTAAACATAAGTAAGATGTTCAATTACACTCATAAGTTTTTAAAAATGTAAATTAAGGGCTGCCTGCATGGCTCAGTCTTGATTTCAGCTCAGGCCATAATCCCGGGGTCATGAGAATGACCCCTGCATCAGGTTCCATGTTGAGTGTGGAGCCTGCTTCAGATTCTCTCTCTCTCTCTCTCTCTCTCTGCCACTCTCCCCAACTTGTGCTCTCTCTCTTAAATAAAATATATATATTTTACAAATTAAAACTACTAGTTCATAAATTAAAACTACAATGGAATGCTATATTTCACCTACCAGATAGGCAAGAATATAAAAGTTTTTTGAAAGTGAGGGAAATAAAGTATTTTCATATACTCTCATAGAGGGGTAAATTCTTATAGCCTGTGTGAAGAACAGCTTGGCACTGTATCTGCACCTCCAGGTTCACTGAAGCATTATTAACAGTAGCCAATATGTGGAAACAACCTAAATGCCTACCAACAGATGAATGGATAAAAAGAATATGATGTATATACAAAGGCATATTATTAAGCCTTACAAAAGAAGGAAATCCTGCCATTCGCAACAAGATAGATGAATCTAGAAGACATGCTAAGGTTAATCAGTCAGACACAGAGAGACAATGCTGGTGATCTCACTTAGACGTGGAATCTGAAACCGTCAAAGCCATAGAAGCAGAGATAGAATGGTGGTTGCAGGGGGGTGGGAGAGGGTTAATGGAGTGATATTGACCAAAGGGGACAAAGTGTCAGCTATGCAGGATGAAGAAATTCTGGAGATCTAATGTACAGCATAGTAATATAGTTAACAATACTGTACTGTATGTGCGAAATTTGCTAAGAGTGGGTCTTCAATACTCTCACCTGAAGGGGTGCAGAATACAAGACTCCAAAATACACCACTTGGCATATGGATTACTTTGAGCTGAAGGCAATCAAGACCAAGCACCCTCAAGAAAAACTTTTACCTCTCCCTTAACTACCTAAAAGGTTTTAGGTTGGCAGCCTGGCTCTGAAAGAGAACTATTACCCGAGATAACTTTTTATCTGAAGGGCCTATCTGTATAGAAGTACAAACATCAGACTATCAAACATCTGCTCTTCTTATCATCCTGTGAATGACCCCTTTCCTTTGAAGCTCCAGGCCCATCCAATTCCTTAGCTCGGGATGGCATATAAGCCTCAACTGCCTGACTTGCCCTTAAGTCTTATAATTTTGGTTCCCTGTACATATGAAATTATACTTGTTTTTCTCCTGTTAACCTGTCAATTTAGTTACTAGACCAGCCAAAGAACCTAGAAAGGAAGGAGGAAAAATTTTCAGCCCATCCATACCAAAAAGAAGAAGACAAAGGAGGAGGAAGAGGAGGAAGTGGAGGAGGAAGAAATGGAGGAGGAGGAAATGTAACTACCTGAGGTGATGGGTATGTTAATTAACTTGATTGTGGTGATCATTTCACAACATTACATATATTAAAACATCAAGTTCTACACCTTAAATATATACAATGTTTATTTGTCCATTGTACTTTAATAAAGCTTTTTTTGGGGAAAAACCAGTAGGAAAAAAGTCAGTAAGAACCTCTGCAATATCAATATCTCTCCAGCATCATTATTAATTTTTCCATGTTCATTAAGTGGTCAGGGTTATTTTGGTTATCAGCATACCCCATGTTTCCACACATCCCTTCTGTCTCCTAAATGGGCTCTGCAGTAGACACCTAGCATTGGTAACCTGCCCACAGGCACACAGCCCACAAGCCCACAGGGTTACTTGTGGCAGCCACATGCTCCCTGGCGATTGCTCATTGGACTAGGAGATTATCACCTGACCTCCTTAGGCCAATCAGATTCTCCCTCGTGGGACTCCAACTAGAAGTGAACACTGGCCCTGGACTGACTGTTAAATCAAAGAGATATGGACTGGTGTGTCATGGAAAAGCCTCTTACCAGAGAAAGTGAGAAAGCTGTCCTGTATCTGGGTTGGATCAGAAGAGACAAACCACACAGTAATTTGAATAGGGAAGGTTTAATAATAATAAACCTTAATAAAAAGGATCATTAACTGTAACAGATTGGGGCAATGAGGAATTGCCTAATGAGAAGCGAAGAGACCTCTACAGAACACAGGAATACCAGAGACAAGCAGCAGCTTCCATCCCCTAGGACGGAGATGTGCTGCCCCAGGAGGAGGCCAACTCAGGACTAAGATCCAGACTTTGTAGGCCTTGGGTCACTGGATGGAAAAAGAAGTCACTGTGTTTCCATACTAGTGGAAATTTCTAGAGATCCACCCTCTGTTCTTGGGGAGGTGTCTCACTGGAGGCACAACATTATAAAACCAGCTGGACCCTGGGTGGGGGACGGGGATGTGGAAGGAAGGTTATCAAGTGGACACACTGCTAGTTGACCCCCATGGGGGACTCAGGCAATCAGAGGCTCCTCCCCCACTCCCTTGTCCTTGGAATGCACGTGCCACCTGCCTGCCCCACAGGGCACTGCAGGGACTTGAGACAGCAGTGTGTTGCTGAGACCATCGTGGCAGTTTACATGACTGCACCCAGTTAAGGTCTCTGTATGAACTTTTAAGATTCTGTCTGGTAGATATGGAGCTACGCTGGTCTCACGGCCATGCAAGACAAGCCTCCTAAGTTCCTTTGCTTTTAAACCTGCCACTTACTGATCTGGAACCATCTACTTCTCTCTTTGGTCCCTCCTTGCCCTCCCTATAGGGAGAGCAGCTTCGGATTTCACCCGAGGCTCCTGAGGGTGCGAACTAACACTGGCGACTCAGCCAGGAGACCAAAGAAAGGGACCTTGGCAGGGAGGCGCCCGCGGGGAAACGGCAGCCGGTGGTCAACCTCTGCGTGTGTCAGATGCTTGTGGACAGCCACCTGCGTGCAGGGCCACCCAGGGCCAGCTGCTCTGGTGTGCATGTTGGTGAAACTGGGAAGAGTGCATGGCTGCAGAGAAGGGAAGCGCGAGGCCGCGTGGGGGGCTGGCCACCCAAGCCTGACCAGAGACTGACGCTCAAGTTAGAAGCTTGGAAGGAGAGCGGAGGTGAGAGAAGGACTGCAAGTGTCCGCTCTGCTGCCTTCAGGGCTGATAGGACAGGGCGTAAGCTGGAGACCTCAGCCTTCCTTTTGCAAAGCTGGGAGGGCACAAGCTGCCTCGGATTAGAGTTCAAGTGCTGAAGGCAAAGCCTGAGTAGGACACTATTTTCCTCTGGGAAAATGAGGAGGGCAAAGAGGAGGATGTTATGGTGACTGACATTGAAGTGGATGAAACACCCCATGCCGACTGCTCCCCAAAACAGAAGAAACAAAAGCACAGCAATAGCAACCCCAGCCAGCAGGGCCGCCCCCAGTTCAGGAAATGTCCATGGTGAGAGAAAATACTCCGCTGAGCTTGTTGACATAGCTACAGAGTTCTACTACAAGAATCAGGAGAAAGTGTCCAGGCATGGTGAGGGCGGCTGTGGCCTACGGGCACGATGCATTTCTCTGGACAGGAGGCAAAGCAACATCACCGTACACCCTGCCCTCCAGCAGCATCTGCATGGTGCTCGGGGGCCCAGGGTACTCCCTCCCTTATAGATTGGATTATTCTAGGCTTGACCCAATGAGAGGATCCCCTGGCACGTGGGACCCTGCACATCTTTAGTGGCAGTACAAATTCTTAGGGAGTTGGGAATGAGACAGGCAATCTATGCCCCTGTCTTCAAAAACCCTGACTGGGCCACGTTCACTGCAGAAATGAAAACCAAGATACTCCAGTTTGTCCCCAGCACCTGCTAGGGGGCACTAATATCCATGCTGAACCCAGTCGAGGGACAAGACATTTGTGATGTGGGGCAATCCTTTGCTAATCTGGGGGAAACTGGCAAATCCCAGAAACTGGTATAGGCTGTGGGAAAGACCCGAGGCAGAGAGAGCTAAGAACACCAAGAGGCTATCTCAGTCAGCTGCAAAGAGTGTGATAAAAGGGGCGCCTGGGTGGCTCAGCTGGCTGAGCATCTGACTCTTGATATTGGCTCAGGTCATGATCTCACGGTTCGTGGGATTGAGTCCTGCACTGGGCTCTGCTCTGGCAGTGCAGATTCTCTCCTCTCTCTTTCTCTCCTCTGTCTCTCTCTCTCTCAAAATAAATAAATAAATAAACATTAAAAAAAAAAAAGAGTGTGATAAAAGTAACCAAGAAAAAATATGGCTTGACCTCCTTGTTGCCAGGACCCCACCTAGAGAGACAGACCAACATCCCAACGCCAGGCTGGCTGACCGACCTGTGGAAAGTACTTAAAACCTGATCAACAGTTCAGGCCTGCCCTACCTGCTCCTACCATCCCTGATGCCCCACCTGTTCCAGCAGACTCCTCAGAGATACAATCCCATCAGAGTGGGTGCCTCCCGTGCCCCACATAGAAAATACAAGCCAAGACTGCCTCCAGGCGGGGCCATCAGAGGCAATCAGAGGTCTCAGGTTGGGCTCCCTATTCACTAGTCCCCCGGAAATAAACAAAAGATGATGGTTCCAGCTGATACTGAAGTCATAGGTACTCTCATATATGGTGGCCCTCAGAAGTTTTCTGGTCCCCTCAATGTCATCAGTGGTTAGGGAGGGCAAATAATTATGGTAAAAAAGATCCATGAGAACTGGTATCTCTGCAATACCAAAGAGTATATTGGGCTTATCCTACAAGGTCAAACTCTGCAAGCCACCATCAATGAATTCCACCTCTGGGTTAGAGTAATCAAACCAGTACTAAGCGGAAATGACAACTGGAAACTAATAAGTCTACTGCCCCTGAGAAAACCGGTAATCGTCAAACAGCATATATTACCTAGGAGCATAGCGAAAGAGGAGAAACTCCAAGGACTGCACCAAATGGCTATTACAGGCGTTGCCCATAGTGCTTTCAGTAGCCTGGTATGACCAATAGAAAAGCCAGAGGCCCATGGCAGGTGACCATGGCCTACCAAGAAATGAATGAGATAATGTCACCCATCCATGTCGCTGTGTCCAATATTGCCATCGCCTTAGATACTTTGGCCATGGTCCTAGGAGTGGACCATGCTGTACTGGACTTAGCAAATGCTTTTTTGCATATATCCCTTGCTACAGAGTCATAAGATTAAGTTGCCTTCACATGAGAAGAGGCAACAAAGCATCTTCCAAGTGCTTCCTCAAGGCTACCTGCACAGCCCTCCAGTATGTCATGGGGTGGTAACATGAGACCTGTCCCTGTTCTCCTTCCCCACAACAATAAAATGGGCCCATTATACTGTTAACATGTGAAGACTCACCTCTGCTACAGGACCCCCTGCAGATTTTGTTGGAACGTCTGCAAGGGAGAAGATGAATTCACTAAATATTCAAGGCACAAATAATGCCATAAAGTTTTTGGGAATTGTTTGGTCAGGTAAGACACGTTGTTCCAGAAGCTGTGATTGCTAAGATATAAGCCTATCCAACCCCTAAGAAGATAAAAGAAATGCAAGCCTTTGTAGGGATTTGGGAGTTTTGGAGGACTTTTATTCCCCATCTGACACAGTGCCTTTATCTCTTAAAAAAAAAAAAAAAAAAAAAAGCGGGGTGGCGGGGAAGAGCCAAGATGGCAGAACAGTATGAAAGGTGTTTTGCATCTCTCCTCCCTGAAATCCAGCCAGATCAACACTAACCCATCCCGCACACCTAGAAAACCAATTTGAGGATTAACATAACAGTCTGCACAACCTGAACCACTGAACTCAGCAGGTATGCGGTGTGGAGAGGTGAACTGGGAGAAAGAGAAGCCACAGAGGGCAAGGAATTGTTTTTGTTTGCAGAGAGAGGATGAAGATGGGCCCCGGGGCGGGGGGGGGGGGGGGGGGGGGGGGGGGGGGGGGGAAGGACGGGAAAGCATCCCCACCCCCCAAAGCAGCTGGAGAGAAAAGACAGTATGCAAGGGACTGAACAAAAAAAGGAAGGAAAGGAGAGGGTTTAAATCCCATTCTATAAATAGGGGAATCACGGAGTCTGAAACTCTGCAGCTCGATAACTGGCAGTGCTCTGGTGGAAAGGGCGACTCCCCAGAAGTAGAGTGAAGTCTGGTGGCTCCTTGGGCCACATGGGGAGGGGCGGTTCCCCTGCTGGGAGGACATTTGATAGAGGCCGTGTGGCTCCCCACAGGCAAACGTCCCAGTGGGCCCTGGAGAACAACCACATTCGCTGGTGCTGGAACAAGGTCTTAAGTGGGAAACCTGGTTCCAGAGGTGTGTTGTGATTTTCCATAATCCCTGAAACACGGCCACTCAACTATCACGTGAACTTTTTCTGGGACGGGCTGGCACCCAGCCGTAGGCTCTGGGCATTGACAGCAGCGCAGTCTCCCAAATGTTCCTGGGAATGGGCGGGCACATGCCCGTCAGACCCTCCCTCAGAAGGTCTGAGCAGGTCAAAGCCACAATCTCTCAGAAGTGAGGGGTCGGGAAACACGGCCACGCCTGAGTTAAAACTCAGGAGGGAGGTACCACCTGGCAACCTGACAGCTTGGTCACAGCGTAAAAGCCGGGAGTGGACTGGAGCCAGAAAAAACGGAGGGGTGCACGATTGCTGTTCTGGGGAGAACAGAGTTCTGATAAAAGAGCTGAGTAATGCCATTTTCAAACCTCCCGCGCATGTGCCTACACACTTAAAAGCACCACAACCATCCACCCCAGTAAACTAAGAAACGCCATCTAGTGGAGAACAGAGCCATTACACTAAGCCCCACCTAACCAGGCCAACCTCACTCTTCAGGAACAGCACAAGCCTCTCTGCCTGGTTAGTTTACAGACTATCAAGTGCTTCATAGTTTGACTTCTAGGGGAAAACGATGTAATATCAATCATATTTCAGTTTGTTTACTGGTCCATCTATTCAATTTGTTTTCTTTTCTTATTCTTGAATACAGAAAGAGAAAAAATTATATTAAAAATATTTTTCTTTAGTTTTTTCTACATTTTTAAACTTTTTTGTAAATTTTTCAAATTCTATTTTACTTCCATCATTTCATTTTATTCTATTTCATTGTACTCATTTTTTCAAATTTTCAAACGGTTCCTTTTTTTCCTTTTTCTTCCTTTCTTCTTCTTATCTTTCCCTTTTTTCTCTAATCTATCAAGCTCCTTTCAAAACCCAGACCAAAACACACCTAGGATCTAGGATCATTTATTTGATTTTTGTGTGTGTGTGTTTTAACTTTCTTAATTTAATTTTTTTACCTTATTAATTCCTTTTCTTCCTTCAAAATGATGAAATGAAGGAATTCACCCCAAAAGAAAGAACAGGAAGAAATCACAACCAGGGACTTAATCAACACAGATACAAGCAAGATGTCTGAACCAGAATTTAGAATCATGATAACAAGAATACTAGCTGGGGTTGAAAACAGATTAGAATCCCTTTCCATGGAGACAAAAGAAGTAAAATCTAGTCAGGATGAAATAAAAAATGCTACACCTGAGCTGCAATCTTGAATAGTGGCCAAAGCAGCAAAGATGGATAAGCAGCAAATCAGTGATACAGAGGACAAACTTATGGAGAATAATGAAGCAGAAAAAAAAGAAGGAGACTAAGGCAAAATAGCATGATTTAAGAATTAGAGAAATCAGTGACTCATTAAAAAGCAACAACATCAGAATCATAGGGGGTCCTAGAAGCTTGAGAGAAAAAGGGATAGAAGGGTTATGTGAGCAAATCATAGGGGAAAACTTTCCTAGCCTGGGGAAAGACACAGACATCAAAATCCAGGAAGCACAGAGGACTCCCATTAGATTCACCAAAACCAACCATCAACAAGGCATATCATAGTCAAATTAAAAAAAAAAAAAAAAAAAAAAAAAAAAACCTCTGGCAAGGAAACAATCATGGAGGCAGCAAGGGAAAAAAAGTCCTTAACCTACAAAGGAAGACAGATTGGGTTTGCAGCAGATCTATTCACAGAAACTTGGCAGGCCAGAAAGGAGTGGCAGGATATATTCAATGTGCTGAATTGGAAAAATATGCAGCCAAGAATTCTTAATCCAGCAAGGCTATCATTCAAAATAGAAGGAGAGATAAAAAGTTTCCCAGACAAACAAAAACTAAAGGAGTTTGTGACCACTAAACCAGCCCTGCAAGAAATTTTAAGAGGGACTCTCTGAGGGGAGAAAAGATGAGAAAAAGAAGGGAAAAAAGCAAAAAAAGACTAGAAAGGACCAGAGAACACCACCAGAAACTCCAACTCTACAGGCAACATAATAACAATAAATTCATATCTTTCAGTACTCACTCTAAACATCAATGGACTAAATGTTCCAATCAAAAGACAAAGGGTAACAGAATGGATAAGAAAACAAGCTATATGCTATTTACAAGAGACCCACTTTAGACCTAAAGTCACCTTCAGATTGAAAGTAAGAGGATGGAGAACAATCTATCATGCTAATGATCACCAAAAGAAAGCTGGAGTAGCCATACTTCTATCAGACAATCTAGACTTTACAATAAAGACTATAACAAGAGATGGAAAAGGATATTATATCATAATTAAGGGGTCTATCCACCAAGAAGACCTAACAATTGTAAACATTTACCCTCCAAATGTGGAAGAACCCAAATATATAAGTCAATTAATCACAAACATAAACTCATTGATAATAATACCATAATAATAGGGGACGTCAACACCCCCACTTACAGGAATGGACAGGTCATCTAAACAGAAATTCAACAAAGAAACATGGTTTTGAATGACAAACTGGACCAGATGGACTTAACAGATATATTCAGAACATTTCATCCTAAAGCAGCAGAATATACATTCTTCTCCAGTGCACATGGAACGACATCCAGAATAGATCACATACTGGGACACAAATCAGTCCTCGACAAGTACAAAAAGATCAAGATCATACCATGCATATTTTCAGACCACACCACAATGCTATGAAACTCGAAGTCAACCACAAGAAAAAATGTGAAAAGATAACAAATACTTGGAGACTAAAGGCCTTCCTACTAAAGAATGAATGGGCTGGGGGTAAGGGGCAAGATGGTGGAGAAGTTGGGAGCTCTGTGCATTTCGCCTGCACCCATCTCTCAAACAAAGAAGGCCTGAAGTCATAGGACACTGAGCCACAGGAGTTTGGGAAGAGAAAGAGACAGAATACACTGGGAAGGAAACCTCATTAAGTGTGTGAGTGCGAACTGGGGAAGATAAAAGCGGGACGGGACCCAGACATACAGAGGGAGGGGAGGGAACCTGGCTTGCATTCAGCTGCGGTGACTGATAAACCGGTGATCAGAGGTGAGCTGCCGCGAGTCCAGGGGAAAGGAAAGAAAACCTGAGATTGCTCATAGAACCATCACTGGAGAAGAGAAAAACCTTGGCTTGGAAAGAGAGTGTTTTTTAGCTTTGGCTTGGATGCTGACTTTGAACTAGGTGCCTCCAGTCCCAGAAGGCGCCAGAAAAAAAAAAAATTGCACTGCAGCACTCCCGGCACCATCCATGGCAGCAGCGGCCCGGTCAAGGGAAGCGTCGGCGTCAGCACGTAGTGGCGGCCCAATGAAGCGGCGCCGGCATGGACACTGCAGACCTGAAGTTGCTATGTTTCCTGAACGCAATCAGGTTGTATCGCAGCTTGACCCCGACGTATCTGAGGCACAGAGAACTCCCCTCAGACATGACTTGAATCAATCTTCTGCATAGTGAAACTTGCAAAATATAAGGACAGAGAGAATTTGGAAAGCAGCTAGGGAGAAAAGGGCCCTAACATACAAAGGGAAACCTATCAGAGTGGTGACAGACCTATCTACTGAAACTTGGCATACCAGAAAGGAAGGGCAGGATGTCCTCAATGTGATGAACAGAAAAAATATGCAGCCAAGAATCCTCTATCCAGCAAGCCTCTCATTCAGAATAGAAGGAGAGATAAAAGTCTTTCAGACAAACAAAAATTGAAAGAATTTGTCACCACTAAACCAGCCCTACAAGAAATGCTGAGGGGGCCTCTCTGAGGAAATGATGCAAGGAATGCAAAACACCAGAGACACCACCGCAAGCATGAATCCCACAAAGGACACAATGACTCTAAACTCATATATTTCAATAATAACACTGAATGGAAATGGGCTGAATGCTCCAATCAAAAGACATAGGGTAGAAGAATAGATAAAAAAAAAATAAAAATAAAATCCATCTATTGCTGTCTACAAGAAACACATTTTAGACTGGAAGATACCTTCAGATTTAAAGTAAGGGGTTGAAGAAATATATATCATGCTACTGGAAGTCAAAAGAAAGCTGGAGTAGCTATACTTACATCAGAAAAACTGGACTTTAAATTAAAGACAATAACAAGGGATGAAGAAGGGCATTATATAATAATTACAGGGTCTATCCATCAGGAAGAACTAACAATTATAAATGTCTATGCACTGAATATGGGAGCACCTAAATATTTAAAACAATTAACCACAAACAGAAACAGTCTTATAGATAAGAATGTGCTAATAGCAGGGGACTTTAATACTCCACTTACAGTAATGGATAGGTAAACCAGACAGAAAATCACTAAAGAAATAATGGACTTGAAAGACACATTGGACCAGAAGGATCTGACAGATACATTTAGAACTCTACATCCTGAGGCCATGGAATTCACTTTCTTCTCAAGTG